>NC_081408.1:231886042-232491042 GCF_030272615.1 Cryptomeria japonica | reverse complement strand
GGTTGTGTATCGCCAAGGAAAGCAGTATGATCTAGCAGGATCACTCTGATCCTTGGCTGACCATCCTTGGTCTTGTTTTGTAATAAATTCACGTGCGAAAAGAGAGATATTTTACTCTTGTATCTGGTATGCATTGTCATCTCTATTATTAATTCATATATTCATTTTATCAAATAGAGCAATAAACACTAGCCAAGAAAAGCTTGCACAAACCTCCTAGTGGTTTATAACAACCAGTTGGCTCATATCCTTTCATGCCATTGCCAGCGCCACCAACTTCTAGAGAAGAGAATGTCTCATGTAAAAGTGGTCCATTGGAAAAGGCCTTAAAGAATGAAGTGAGGGAGGTTGTAGATGAGAGTATTGTTCATTGCAGTTGTAGCAATGGGCTTCCTTTAAACTCGTTAGATGATTGTATTGTTGGTATATGGTGATGATTATTGCCAATACACCTTTGATTATGTTAGTCTTGGTATGAAAATGTGCAAACCACCTTATTGGTGAAGGAGAAAACATCGGTAGAGGCATCATTGAGAGCAATCAAGAATACATGGCCCAGAAGAAGTGTATCCATCATTTCTAATGGACAAAAAGATTGCAAAAAATAGATCATTGATCGATATCATAGTAGTGTCCCCTAAAGGGGCAATGTTTTTGTTGGCATTGGATTGTGAGGTGCAAGTGAAGGATGCAAGTTTCATTACCAATATCCTCATAGAATCTATTGAAATGGTGGGCCTCAAAAATGTTGTCCAAGTCATATTAGACTGTTAAAAATTGTAGGATAGTTGGTTTTATAGTGAAGGGTACGTATGGTTATATTGTTTGGACATCATGTGTAGTCCACGCACTCAATTTGATATTACAAAAGATTGGCAGAGAAATTGAGTGGGTCAAAGAAATCTAGATTGAGGCCGAGGAGATACGATGTAATGACCCTTTTATATATATATATATTCATTGCTTTAAATATTCCCATTCACTTATAATTATTATTTTTATCTATTACTTATTATTAACAACCTTGTTTATTATTATCCTTGTTTATTATTAATGTCACTGTTTATTAATTCTATAATTGATATTTTTATTTAATATAACTATACATCATGAGGTTCCGATCTGTATTTGGATGGAATAGACGTGACCCATAAATCATGGTAGGGCACGTAATCTGTTTTTGGAAGGGAGAGACATGTCCAAGGGATCGTGCCTCTTTGGAAAAGTCACAACTAGTCAATTGTTTTAAATACCATCAACCCTCCCTTCCTCCAGAATTACACACACACGGGATAATAAGGAGAGGAAGATACGGTAGGAAATAACAGCAGTCATATTGACTGGGAAATTCTACGGTATGAATGTGCAGATTGGTAGTGATTTTGTATGATGCTGTTTAGTATTATTGGTACAATTCAGTATGGTTAAAACAATTAACAATAAAATCTAATTAATACCATTCAATATTGATGCTGCTAATACAATGTAATATTGTTAATATAATTCAGTATTAATACTACTAATACACATTAATATGGTTAGTACAATAATACGGTAAGTATATTACAATATGATTATATAATAAGGTGCTGCTAATATAATATGATACTCAGTTAATACTGTTAATGTAATGCAAGATAATGATAATAGAATCTGATACAATATTGCTAAATAGTATCAATGTAATACAATACTGAAATGACATATGATAAAATATAAGTAAAATAAAATAGTGACGAACAATACAACACAATATAATGTTCTTAATGACACTGTGAATATCAATCTGATGAATGGGCTTAGCAAATGCCAATTACTATCATAATTTGTACATTGGTGTCTTCATCACTTATATCATATATTAAATATATACACAATGGTGGAGGAGGGTGTGAGAGCATTGCTAGAGAGGTACGGTGTATGAGCATCCTTCTAGATATGCCACCTCAAAGTGGTACAAGATGAGCCCATAGAGGCCAAAGGAGTACAAAGGGTATGGTCTTTGGGTCTAGGAAGAGATGGTTTCTAGGGCACTCTCCGCATTCTTTCTCCTCTTCTCCCCCATGGCTCACAAATACAAAAAGTAAAATCATTAAGGCATTGGATGATGTCTAGATGAGGGTCAAAGGCACCTTATTGTTGAAGTGAATCAATCTCAAGAGGTGAGAGGTTGATATGATGGAGGGGAGCCCTCACTAGGTACACCACCTCATGATGATGGTTAAGGACCATCGGTTAAGGACCACATGAGGCCATAGAGGATAAGGTCTTGTTGTTGGGCCTAGGGTAGAGGATACTTTGGGCACCTCATCATGTCTTCCAACTCAACCCTCATTATGATTGAGTTTACATGTAATTGTTGATAGGGGGTTGCGTAGATATCCCAACCCTAGAATTGGATGTATTCCATGAATTATATCTACATTGTTGTCCAATCTCATTGCGGTTTTCAAAAAATAGGCTTATCTCATCTTATTTTTAAATGAAGATTATATCCCTAACTATGTTTTGCCCTTATTTCATTCTGGATTTGTGAATTTAGGGCAAAGTATATGGTGATCCCAAAAAGGGACATTGCATTCAAAAGTTTGTGAATAATTGTCACAAGGCTTCTTTAGGACCACCTCCAAATTGGAGTTGTTGAAGGTAATTTTAATTCATTTTAAAATGTATTTTTTAATTTTATATTTTTGATGTGACATGTATTTTTTTATAAAATGTTAGGTTGTCGAAACTTGATTTGCATCTCACACAATCGTCTTAAGACAACTTGTAAAGTTGTAAGATGCATTGAGTGCTATGGTCATCAACAGTCTTTGGAGTCTATGGAGGCAATCAGTTATAGAGGGTCAGAGACAACCCAAAAGGTCAAAGTATTGATCCTAGATGATGAGTGGTGGGCCAATGTGGAATATGTTTTGAGTTTCATTGAGCCCATCATCAACATGATTAGTTATGTTGATACAAATCGCCCATGTTTGGGTGAAATTTATGATGGCATGGACTCTATGGTTGAAAAACTAAGAACCATAATAGAAACCAAGGAACATGACCCAATGTAAACATTTTTCAAAAGTGTGTAGAGATCATCATTGATCATTGGAACAAGATGAACACACCCTTACATCTCTTAGCATTTCATTTGTCCCCAAAATATTATGGGAAAGTGATACTTTCCTTGTTGAGAAGGGTGCTACCATATAGGGATGAAGAGGTTGCTACTGGCTACAAGATTACATTTGGAAGAATATTTATAGATGTGGATTATCCAAAGTGTTGTCTTGAGTGAGTTTGGTCACTTCATATCTTCAAGAATCGTGATGTTTGCGCTCTTTGAGATGAGTACATGAAAGATTCTCATGAATGGTGGTTCATACATGGCCAAGACTCTATTTACTTGCAGCCTCTTGCAATTAAAATTCTCTCTAAAGTATGTATCTTTGATTTTCTCATTTTTTACTTGCCGCTATAATGCTATATATTATAATATTATAATTTAATAATTAATGTTTTGTCTTATAATACTAAATGTTGTATGCAAATTCAATAGGTTGTGAGTTCTTCAACTAAGAAAAATTGGAGTACATACCTCTCCATCCTCTTGGTTAAGTGCAACTGTTTGAGTGCAAAAAAATTTGAGGATTTGGTCTTTGTACACTCCGACCTTCATCTCTTGTCACATAAGACACTTGAATACAATGAAGAAGTGAGAAAGAATTCAAATCAAAGTCTTCAGTGTGCTGAGCGTGTGGAAGTTTCTATAGATGAGTCAGCTTTTGCATGCGGCGCAAATAGTGGGAGTGGCATTCCAATTGATTTTGTTTCAAATGACTTGAACCAAATGTTGACTTTGATGCTTTTGATGAAGAGCAATATGAAGATTATTAAATATTGATTGTGATTGATTATTAAATATTGATTGTGATTTTCATTGTGTATTGACATTTTAAGTTGAAAAATCATTGAACTATGAATTTACGAGCATTTTCATTTTTGCAAATTATGAATGAGCTTTTTAAAGATTTTGTTTATTCGTAATTATGAGTATTATTGTTTTTATATTGCCATACCATCATACCCGATACCCTTACCTGTACTTGCACCCATACTAGGACCAGTAACTTAATGCAATATGGACAAAAATGTTTATTACCACAATACTGCACTAAATAATTTTCTTCAATATGTTATTGGAGAATAAATTTGATTTGTGATGGTTATTACTCTGTTTCTGATAAATATCTAAGTTATTCCTTTGCAAACTTGGATACAATGTATGTGTTTCCAAAGTCCAATGTGCTAAATTGAGCGGTATTGATGGAGTGTTACTATGACGATGAACCGGGTTCAAATCCTTCTGGGAACCCCTGTGTAATCTCCAGGTATGAGCAAACTTTAATGAAACAATCCAAAGAAAGTGAAGTGCCTGTATTCTGTGCCTAGGGAGTGGCCCTCATTTGTATGCAACTGGCTGAGGGCCCCTTCTACTCTCATTTACTCAATTTGAACGGTGATATATTTCCATTTTGTTATGATGTGTGTCATCACCATTTGCTTTACCATTATTTCACCGATGGGTTTTGTTTGCAACTAGGCTCTGTCTTGACTTGCAACTGTTCCTATTGCTGTTTGGTTTTGCTTTGGCTTATTTGCAATTACTTCCAGTGCTACACTGCATCTTATAAACCAAATTACAAAATATAGAGCAAAGAAAACAAAATTTAATACATCCATGAAGGATCAATTTGACAGCTAGAATGATATAATCTTTGGTCCAACACAAGAATGCAAGGAGATTAATTGGAGTGTTTGAGCCATTATCCTTTAGAGGAATGGTTTAATGTCTTTCGCAGAGTCATATGAGCTCTGGGGTTCGCAGTATGTCACGAAACTGAATGAGTTGTGTGACATGGTGAATTGTTTTCTGTGGGTAGTAAGACAGAAAGTTTTGCTGAAAAATGTCATGGTTCAAAATCTGTTATTCAACTACAGGATACTATGCTTAAATCACAGGGTTTATTTCTGGTACAGATGAAATTGTACATTCGTTTAAATACATTCTAGTATCTCTTGAACTAATCTTCTTTCAAAACTGTCTTAAAAGGTCATGAAATGATTTAATAGTTTTTATGTTTACCTCAGTAAAATGTTGAAAGCAGTATGGTAAATATGTTGTATTTAGTGGGCCATGGTCTAGTGGTAAGGCAAAACTGTGCCATGATGGTGACCCTGGTTAAAGCTCTACCAGGCATGCTTTGTGTTAAAGTGGCCATGATAAGGCAGGAAAATATTGGACAAGTTTTGGTGCATTTCTCAGGCATATTTTGGCAGAATAAATAATGCTCAGACTGGGTTTCTTAGCTGAACAGTTTCCTCATTTTATAGTGAGCTATGGGCATGATTGCTTTAAATGATTAGAGAAATGATAAACATGTTTTATAATCATATTGGGGAGTTTTTGTACTCTTGTATACTTTGACTATTTTTCTAATGTTTTCCTATTCTAGTCATTCAGTTTTTTATGTTTCTTTCAATCCGTGTCATTGCAGAATGACAATACAGGAGCATGGGCAATCCCAGGCAGTGTTCACAAGCCTTGGTCAGTGTATTGAAGCCAAACCTTCTGAGCTTGAGGTAATAATGCACTCACATACATTATACAACACATAAAATGTTGGTCTGGATGTTTATTTCTAGTGTTTGTTGTAGGAAACGACAACCTTTAATTTGTATTCATCCAAGGACATCATTTAAAAGAAATATGTTTTAATTTTTAAATATTGGAAAACTGAAAGAAAATATATATGTATGTATTAATTATTGGAAAAATTAAATAAAACATACTTGAAATACAAAATAAAGGTGAAGCGTGTAGATCGTGAAGCACAAAGAGAAAACAATTCCAAACACGAAGGAGTATACAATATTTGTGAAGTACACATCACATTGTGCAGATCAACAGAACATCATAATAGTTTAGTGATAGTCTCAAAATAAATGGAAATGAAATTCATCTCATTAGGCACATTTGCAACATACTATAGCTCCATAATTCCAATATGGAGTGAATACAAGACAGCTCAAAGACAATGCTCATACAGGGTTCCTGTGACAGGCAAGTTGGTTGGTGAAAACAGGCCGAACATCCTGTGCACAACCACCAATCATATTTTGAATATTAAAATAATCACATTTATTATTTTATATTACATAACAGCTAGTTATGGACATGAAGCATAGTATGATACCAAAATGCCTTATTTTATTCCGAGAACCTAAAGATAGATGTGACAAACTATCTAATGAAGTAATTCATATGAAATATACATCGCAGAAAACAAGGACAAAAGACATAAAATGTACAGAACTAAGCTCTGAAAGTGCAAATAACAATGGGAAGGACACGCTAATGTAAGTATGCCTTACCTTGAGAGCTACTATATTAACTCTCATTATTATTGACTTCATATACCCAAGGATTGCAGATATTCAAGATGGCTTCTTTCTTGAAAGGGGCATTTCCCTGTAGGTTGAACAAAACTCTCGTCTCATTTCTGGCTAATAAAACTGATGGTGTTTTGGATCTTCTACAGCTGAATCACATGTTTGGAAATTGCTAATTACTCTTCGTTATCTTTACAGTGGGTAACTTGAGATGACCCCATCCAATTTCTAACACAAAACAAGAAAAAGAGTATTGTATGGTCCAATGGTGTGGCAGGCCAAAGACATTTCCATCTTAATTAGCTTACAATATAGGATTGATGTCAATGGGAGGGGAGAAACAGATCAAATCACTGTCCATAAGGAGACAATACATATTGAATGACCAAGCAATATCCTTCAACATAATCGCTGTCAAGAGAGTACTCCAGGTCGACCCCTGAACAAGAGATTATCTTCTATAATATTGATGTTCAAGGAGGAAAATTGCAATCTTCATTAGTTAGTTAACTAATGACAAATTAATTGTAAAGAAGAGGCACGATTTCGTCAATGGTTGCAAAGGTTTGGAAGTTGAGATGCAACTTCTTACAACATATCTCATTGCAGAATACATAAGGGTGTTCACAAGTCTTTCCAAAGCATGGGAGTTTGTTTGTATTCATAATTCATTTTAGAAGTGGTCAGAAGAGCCTTAACAACCGAGTAAGAGGTGGTATATACCTGCCCCTTTACAAGGTGAAGATGCAGGAGACGAGCAGGTTTAGCAGATGGCCCAGATTACATGATCACAAGGAAAGATAATGGGAAGAGTGATCAGAATTCTGATTCTTTTATCAGAAAAATAGTATTTAATCACATGTTACAAAAGAATCTTTCTGGCACAGCGACCTTATAAATAGAAGATCAAAGACATATTCTTAAACACAGCAATCATAGAAGCTTCTGCCTATATATATATATATCACCAGACTTTTATATGTTAAATCTATATTTGATTTGATAACCAATTTTCTCTTGAAACATTATACTGAAATTTGCATCAGGATCATAGCCATAATTGTCTCATTAAATTACATAATTTAGAAAGAGTCTTACAAGGGACATTACAAGTGGTATCAGAGCTGGTAAAACCTGCCAGCCTGTGAAAAGTTAATGAGAGAGGATATTACAATAGGAAGATAAGAAGACAGTGGCAGCCTGCCCATGTCCTGGAGGGTGAGACAAATTCAAATATCTTGGGTATCCACCAAGGATCGTCATTGAACAACAGCACTAGCAGTCCTGAATCTTTAATTAGTGGACGAAGAAACATGGGAGATATCACGGGCAGTTTGTGTTGTGACCATTTCACACATCGCCCCATCTCAAATGGGGACCCCCTCTTTTGCTTCCAGTTTTAGGTTTTAGGTTAGATTGCTAGTAGTGATCCTTTAGGAGGAATAAGTTTGAGTTGATTTTACACAACATTTTAGGAATGAATAATTCATGCTGATCATTCCATTTGATAATTATCTTTTGTTTGCTTAATCAGAGATGAATGATAGATTTGGCTAAGGCAAATTGTTTTAGAGAGTCAATACTTTGGGGAAGATAGGGAGTCCAAATTATCATGAAAAAGCTCAGGGCAAGGTGACTTAACAAAGTTGTTATTTTGTGGTCACTTCCAGTTGAGCCCAAAATCTGTGAACTTCTAGTTGAGCCCAAATTCAACAAACTTCCAGTTGAGCTAAAATTAGCGAACTTTGCTTTGACACATCCAGTTGGACTCCAAATGTGCGAACTTTGCCTTGTGCATTTCCATTGCTTCAAGACAATCACAATCTTGCCAGCACATTGCCAGGAAGTTGTCACAACCCTAATCAATATCAAGTCAAGGAAGTGAATGTGGTAGCAAGTTGATCAATCTATAACGAATCACTTCCAGTTGCCTTCCAAATGTGCAAATTTCTTGTGATAGTCTAAAAATGCGACCTTACCTTGCAACTTCCAATCGGGCCTCAAAAGTGCGAACTTCCAGTATCCCCACTAAAGCATGAACTTTATCATTGGCATTTCCACTTGACTCTCCAAGGTGCGAACTATCATTTCCAGTATCCACTCAAATGTGCGATCTTTCATTTGCCACTTCCAGTTGCCTCCTCAAAGTGCAACCCATCACTTCCAGTACGGGTCCAAAAGTGTGACTTTCCACATGAGCACTTCCGTTACCTAAGCAAAAGTGCAATCTTGCATTCAAGGCAAAGGAAGAGGCACTTAAGTTTCCGTGCCACCTTGAGAAAGGGGCCCCACAATGAAGAGAGACGTTTTTTTTGAATTGATAAGGCAAGTTGGCTTTGTTCCTTGGAAATCAAACTTACAAAACATTAAATGAAAGGCACAATTCGACCTTGTGATAAGGAATTGCATTCCTTTCAGCCACTATAAAGACGACGTTGATCATTTCATTTGATCAACATACAATTGATAAAGTGAGTGGTCTCAATCAGGCAGCGACTTTGATCAAGGAAGCAGTGATTCCACTCCAAGCAAAATATTACCAAGATCATCATTGCTAGGACAGCAAATTTATTCACCATTGGTAGCGATTTTGATCAAGCTTCAGCACTTAACGATTTTGCTTGATGAATTGACATTCAAACATCAGTGAGTGCTACCTACAATCAGCATCAGCAATCATAGCTTTCAGGTCAACAAGTTCAACCTTAACATCAGCAACATTACATCATCAAGAACAGCGATCAACACACAAGAACAGTGATTTTGCATCAATAATCAGATAAACATCAGCATTTGACATCATTGTCACAGTGAAAACGCATCAGTATAAGGGCTATTTTGCCAATTTGGAGATAAAATTATAGATCACCAGCCAGTTCTAAACTTGTTTGCAGGTCTGAATTGGGTTTTAATTGATCATTTTTATTAAAATCAGATGCTGGTGCAACTTTAGGTTAATCATGTTTAAGAGAATTCATTCATAAGATGCTTCTTTTATTACATTTCGATCACCTAGTATGCTTGAATGCAATGTATTTTGATTAGATGATCTTTTTCCAGATTTAGATATGTCTAGGGTTTATATCTATGCCTTGGGTTTTAGTAATTCATCAATGATTTCGATGATTTTATGACCTTTTTGAAAGGAATTACTAACCTAGAGGGATTTTTGGCATTGTTGACATTGTAATCATACCAAAACCCCAACTTAGACAGCTCTTGCAGGTAAAGCATGGCAGCCCCGAAGATCGGAACAAGTACATGGCAGGCCCTCATCAAGGAAGACTCAAAAGGAGAGGCGCTGGAGTCCAAGATTACATCGTTTTGGAGCAATGTAGGAGACACCAACCTTGGGCAAATTAACAAGAAGTTCCAAGGTCCCTTATATACCACCAGGCCTTTTGGATTTTCGAAGATGATGATCAAGAGTGGGATAGTGAAAGCAGCAGACTTCCCTCCGGCTATACAATGCAATGAGTTGATTGTCGAGTGTGCCAAACACTATGATGCCAATAAAAGAACAGTAGTAGCATCTGATGGCAAAGAACTTGCCTATCTATTTGAGACAGCTATTGGTGAAGCTTTCCACATACAAGAATCCAACGACATGATTTACAAAAGGAAGGAAGCAACCCAGGCATTCTATGACGATGATCTCGATAAATACCTTGGCATAATTAACAAGTATTGGTTACTAAAGTGCAGTCCTAGCATATCTAAGTTACCCGCCAAGCTTCACAGGATTGATGTCAAGGAAGAATTTAGAGATTTAATCACTTTGCTCAACCGAGTTATGGGAATTTCTCAAGCGTCCCAGTTCGAGAATTGGATGTTCTATTTTATGGAGATAATATCAATTGGAAGAGAGAAAATCAATTGGGCAAGAATTATAAGCAATAACTGTAATGTCCCCAGTTTTTTAGGTTCTCTAGCAAGCTTTAGTAGCTGACACTCTGGGTTCACGTCAGCTTGTTCAGATGAGTAATCTGATGTTTCCGATGTGTTCAACTGGTTTCGTAGAGTTGTACGCCACTTTTTGAAGTGATTTTTGGCCTTTGGATTGGTCTCTAAGAATCTTGGAGAAGCTGTCTATTTTTAGTAAGTCGGCTGATTGGCCTTGTTTGCTATATTTCGTCATCAGGATCACTCCGGTGCGATTGGAACTTGATTCTGATGTGTTTTGACACGTTTTCGCAAATTTGGTGCATTAATGAGTTATTTTAATTATTTTACTAAGATTGATTAAATTTAATTAAAATATTTAATTCCAACCTTAGTGTTATAGCTCGTTGGAACCGGGGCGAAAGGTTTTAAATCTTGGGTGCATAAAACAGTGACCTTAAGTGTCAAAATATTATTATATTATTGAAAGAGGCATTTTCAGAGGAAAAAAGGAGTTCAAATTAATAAAGTGACTATTAAATTGAAGTACATTATTTATAAAGTCACTTTAATTCTAAAAGGTACACTTTATTCACCTAAGAGAGAAGGGATATTTAAAAAGAAGTTTTTTATCCCACATTCGCGGTTTCTTGGGAAATGAGCCCAATGAGAGTTATAAATGAAAGCATTAAATGCAGATTGGGACATCCTGGAAATTGGGAAATCCTTGGAATTTGAGTTTTCTGGAAATCAGTTTTGAAAACCTATGGCTTTTGGGGACGAAATCCCTCATTAGCAACATTTCCCACACCTGCGCAATACCAGGCCTAGGAAATTTAAAAAACAACAACAGATATTGAATATCATGTTTAACTTCACAGGGTTGAAGTTCAGTTTGGGAAATTTGCAGGAGTTTATTGGTTGGCTGAAGAATACGTTGAAGGAATAAGAGGATATTGAAAGGACGGTTCGAACTAATTTAGCTTTGCTGAAGGGAGAAATTGCAGAATATAATGTCTGGAGAACTTCATTACACAGCGCTGAGGTTGATCACAGGGAGTGCAAAATTGGAAGGAGTCTTGTATTGCGTAATGCAGTCACAGTACACCAGAGGTTCTCATTAGTTAAGCGTGGCTACTGTTCATTCAAACTGGGACGTAGCAGCTGATATGATGCCATGATTTCCTGTGGCCTGAACATTGGAGCTGCAGGGTGTTGTGTGTGGATTGCGGCAAGAGTCTATGGTTTAAGTTGACCAAGTAGTGCAAGCTTCACGAACAACTTAGTGGCTGGACGTGTACACGAGAGAAGAGCTGGGCACGAACTGCAGTATTTGCCATCTCTGTGACTGGTCATTGTTCATTCACAATGCTGCAAACAGGTTCTACTTGTCCTTGGCGTGGTTAATGTAAGCTTGTTTTGGTGCTGCATTATTCGTAGAGTTAGAAGATAGCTGTAATCTTTGGAAAGATGGACATTAATGTCAATGCTGACCGTCTTATGCCATTGTAATAGTTTAAACTGCTATTAGTTTTAAAATTGCATTGGTTGCTATTTGTATGTGTATTGGAATGATTGCATGCTTCAAATAAAAAACGCACCAGGTTTCAACAAACTCATACCTCTACATTAAGTGAAGAAGTTAAAATCAGTACGTGGGTATATGCATGCCAACTGTTTGTTAAAATTCTTTAAGCAAGGTTTTGGAATAAATTGGATGGGAAATATTACAAATTCAGAAATATCTGCCTTGAGCAGTGATGCAGTCCACAGTGAACACAAAAAATTCAGTCACTATTTTCTTCAATTTAGGCAGCCTATTACAATAACCTTGACATACAACTCAAGTGACTTGCACGAACCAGGATGTGCTACATAAATTCATATCTCATATGTTCGCTTGCCAGAGCTCATGAGTACGTAGGATTAATGCATAGAGGTCTAGTCGGAATGGGAGCCAGAGAGTTGAGAGCGTGCGAGTCATACTCACAAATGCACTATCCTAGCAGAGCACATCAGAGGAGGGTGAACAATGCTTTAACTATGCTCTTGACAAGAACCTTGCAAGGCATCATGCATCAAAGGTTGTCCCCACAAGCAAAGGAGTTGATAAAGAAGTTTGGTGCTTGGTATATTCTGTTTCCCAAGTTCACCTACATAAGGATTCAAGGATGCTCTTGTCTGCCCTACATGCTACCGTGATATCCTACCGACAAGGTACTATTGCTTGAGTTGGTGAGGCAGTTAATGACATATAACAAAGTGTAGAAGAATTGACACAAGATTAGAATCCCTTTTCCCATTTTAGTTGGGCAATCATTGGAGGTGTGTCTATTGGTGTCCTCACAAGTAGCAGAGAAAGTAGAAAAAGAATTGAAATCTCTCCTTCTTATTCCATACTTCTCTAGAGATACCTTTGATCCTTACAACAATATCAAAAGATCTAATCGAGGAAGGCACAAACACAATTTACAATTGGAAGATCATTTCATGAATGCTCAAGATGACTCCGAGATAAGAAGAAGAATGAGCTCAAGACTTTCAATTGACATCGTCAGGACATGCAAGGTCTTCAACATTCCAAATCAAGCGCTAGATAGTGGAAGATGCCTTCAACCGATATATGAGCAAAAGAAAGACAAGGAGGTGAAGGTCAATTGGATTGATGTGGAGATCACCAATTTGAAAGATTTGATGAAGCTAGTCTTAGCATATACAAAACGATGGGTAGACATCTAGATCTAGAAGTTGAAGAGCCAAGATACACAGTTGACTTTTGAATTAATGGGAGAAACAAAATCCTTTGATGAAGATACAAAAAGTGCAAGCGTGAGTGGAAGTGCCACCCAGTCATCTCACTCCAAACGATCGTAGAGAAAAGAAAGTCACAAGGAAGAGCCTTCAAACAAGAAGCATAAATTAGGTTCAGGCCGCCCTTCCACTAGTACCTCTTCCTTACACAAAGTAGAGATGAATCAAGTAGCTGGCCAAGAAAGTCACTTGCCTAGAGAGAGCATAGAACATGGAGTGAATGAATCCATGGAGTCTAAAATCTAGAATAGCATATGCGAAAAGATAGACAAGGGTAAGCAATCACTAAGTCAAGACAATTCAGTTCCACTTGAGCAAATCAATGACAAAACATGCAAAGATGTGTATGTGGACTTTGAAAATGAAGATGAAGAAGTAACCTCTCCACCCCGAGAAGATCAATAGCTCAATGAAGTGTAAGTAGGAGAAGAGAAATCTGCTATCCCAGCATGGCTTAGGGAGAGATTGACAAAAGAGGTGATAATAACAGAGGAAGATCCTATGACTTGGATAGCTTCCTGAACAGAACTCAAGAGACTGCTGAAAAGAAGAAAGCAACTAAGATGTCAAAGATGACAAGAGACGGTACAGGATCTTGAGTGATACAAATTGCCACTCCGAGAGGAGATAAGCCTGAAGGCGAGATCACGATAGAAGAATATGACTTGGAGACTATTGATTTAGGTCCTCCCACCGCTGATTAGGCGATGGAAGACTTGAACAGATTTGAATTTCATGTGCCAAAATGCTCAAGTATGATAGTTGATTTGTAACTAATTTTTTGTGAACAACATATATAAATTCCTAGGACAATTACTATGCTTGGATCGAATCCGTGGTAGCTAAACATTAGACTAATTATAAACCCTATACAGCCAGACAACAGTTTTCTCACAATATCATATCTTCTCTAATGCTGATGAATATTATATTATTAGATAATCTCCTTCAATGGTGATAAATAGTATATTATGAAATATTACCAACAGATTTCCTTACAATAGCACAATCAGACTTGCTAATAATTATCAGCAAACTCCAAATTTCATGTAGTATTATGGTGTGGTACCTTTACAAGTTGCGATGACTATTTCAACATCATAAATATTGTCTAGAAGGTGTATGACAACTCCCAAAATGTCTCAAAGATGTTGCACTCTATTTTCACCATGTTGTGTTCCAAAGTTATAAGGTCGCGACAGCCTTAAAATATTTGTCTTGACTTATATTTGGTGGTGTAGAACAAGGGCTGCACCCAAGCGTTGTTATCCAACCAATAAAATATAGTTCATGTCCCCTTTTTTGGTTAAAAATAATTAATAATCACAAGTAAGATCTAGCAATAAGAACCCAAGATGCACACACGATTTTATGTGGATACCTGTTGACGTGCATTTTGTGACCATGCGCAACACAAAATAAAGATTTCCAGCAGTCACTTTACTCTCTCTTGATCAAAGTTCAATTGTATGCTAAGATTGCAATAAGTTCAAACAATTGACTCCAAGGTTCAGATTATGCAATGGATGTGACTCAGTTGGCTTGATGTGATACGTTGGTAATCCAAGGGGACTTATGTTTGGATCATTCTTTCACTTCTTTGTTGTGGCTGGAGCTTTATCACCAGATATAACAATTTTGTGATGCTTCTGCTCCGAGTGAACTGAAATTTAAAGGGGAAAGGGTTAGAAGGATCTAAATCTACTCCTAAGGGCAGTGATATCAATAGATAGTGCTTTAGTCGATGAATTCCAAATAAACCAAGTTTTTCTTCACCAAGATTGACTACAACTCCACAAGAACTGGTGCAATCTTCCAAGAATGTTGAAGGATTTTCACATTGAGAAAGTGCATTTGAATACCCAAAACGGTGCAATCCAAACGACTATCCACAATCGAACTTAGAACAAATTTGGTGGCTCAGGCTAACTTTACATTGCAATTTATAATCAACAAGATGCAAAAAGCATGAACTGTGGAAATTCATCAAACACCATTACATTCTCCATTGAGATCAAAGCACTACTCTACTTCTACTCTAAGTGAGGAAGGTGAAACCATACAAGTTTTGAAAAAATAACTTAAGTGGACACCATTAGAGAACAATGTTTCAGTGTTATTATCTCAATAACTTATCGCTACAATTTCATACAAATCTCCTTGCTTACAAATGAAGGCGTCACCCCCTTTATATAGGCCTCAAGCCATGATTACATGCAAAACCCTAATTAGGGTTTGCCCTAAAAGATTCCACACACATGATGCAACAAGGTGGGAATATTCATTAAATGCCCATTATACCCCCTAACAATTAATTATTGCGTGCCAAAAATGGTGTCCACTTGTGCATTAAATGCACCATCATCCATCAAGCTCACCCAATAAATCATAAATGCAATAACTATGCCTCCATGCAAAACGCCCATGGTGCCATAAATGCCCCATCATCTCCTAAATGTGATGGCTACATGCAAATAAATGCTCCATTATCTCCCCATGCATTGACTCAACCACCATTTGGTCAAATATTCCAGCAATGAATGCACCACCATGCTACCATGCATTCAATTGATTTTCACCATGCAAGTGGACCCTGCTGTCATAGGAACTTTTATAATTTTTTGGAATATTCTCTTTGCATGTCACTGACCCATCCTTGACAAGAATCTTTCCATTCCGGGCTTATATAAGATACTTTGGACGATTTTCCTACCTTGGAAGAATTTTGACAATCTTTTCCACTTCTAAAGGATTCCTGTACCTCTTGATTTTGGAGAAAGAATTTTGTCCGGGAAGAATTTTCTTGAGTTTTTTGAATTCATCATGTCTTGAGGGGAGATTTTTCATCAATTTTCAACATTTCCAATTTTTTAGGAATTTTTTCAAATTTGAGTTTCAGGGTCCAAGAGATAGAAAATTCTCACTTAGCCAAATTTGCCATCATCTTGAAATTCGGACGACCTTTCATGCTTGAAAGAGGATTTTTTAAATTTTTCTCCGAGGGGAATTTTCTTTTTTCAATCTTATCCTTGTCTTCAAGTTTCCATGCCTTGGAATTCAACCTTTAATCTTGGGCGCTAGAATAACCTTGTGGAGGAATTCTCCTTGGAAGGAAAAATCCTTCCCTTCCCTCACTTTGGCACCGTGATGCACACTTGGGTGAAATTTCTATGGTGTGGAGGATTTCTATGCCTTGGACAAAATTCCATTACCATCTCTGTTTGGTGCCCTGAACTGGCCTTGGGCGGAATTTTGGTATGATGCAGGAAAAGGTGGTGTGAAGGAAAATTCCTCCACCCCCCAGCTTGGGCACTAAAACACTATGGTCAAGGAATTTTGGGGGTGGAGGAAAAATTCCCCACCACCCCATTCTAGCGCCCATTTTCCCTCTTGAAGGCCAATTCTACAGTCCACCCCATTCTAGCACCCATTTTCCCTCTTGAACGCCAATTCTACAGTGCCATGACATCATTTTAGCGCCCCTCTTGATTTGGCTGTTGCCTTGTCAGGATGAAGGATTTTCTCAACTTTCTCGCTTGACTTAGTCATTTTTGCTCATTTCCGGATCAAGATACCATATTTGGAATTGAAGTGATTTTCTTGCCTTGGGAGGATTTTCAATGCCTTTCCACTTTTGGAATGATTTCCACACAACCATTTTTCGATCAACTGCCTTCTTTTTCAAACTTTCCGGATTTAGAAATGTTCAGGAATGCTTAGTCTTCAGTGCTGGGACCCTTGCTTGTGAAGAACCTACCAAAAATAGACTTACTATAAATAGTTAGTACTTCAAAATGTCAAAATTAGGGCAAATTGGGATAGGATGATACTAAAAATAGAAAATTACTAAAAATAGAAACTGCTAAAATAGTAAGTTTGATTTTTGGCAAAATTAGGTCAATCCAGGACGTAGTGAAACTTACTGAAAATAGACTCACTAAAAATAGTAAGTGCTTAGAATTCGCTCAAATTTCACTGGTAGCTTTCTTGAAGGGCTCTAATTTCATTGCAACGTTCAGATTTTCAAAAACCCTAAGGAACAAACCTCAAACCTAAGTCTAAAGGGCAAAACCCTAAATAGGCAAAACAGGTTCCAGACTTAAGAAAAATTCACTCAAATTTATTCAAAAACATTTGCAGACCGGGGAGATCGAAGGGATTGCTGCGAAAAGACCCAAAGAAACACAACCAAAAGACCAAGAGGACCTAAAAAGTAGGGGGTCCCCACTTGCAATGGGGCGATGTGTGAAAACGTCACAACAATACCCTTGTGAGAGAAAACCATGGGAAAATATATATATATTTTTACAAGCTTATTGGCACCAACCCATAGGAGACACCAATCCCCTCCACTGAGCACCAACTCAGCAAGAAACACCAATCTCTTTGAGTGAGAGGCACCAACCTTCTAATCTCGCAAAATAGAAGGCATCAACAAAATGCAATATGACAATAATATTTTGGTTCTTCTCTAAATCATCTTCAACAACTGCTCACAATTCAACAAAATCTGCCTTAAAACTCTTTTCTCTCAAGTCTGCAATACACCTCTATTCAGATCCGCAATGAGGTCTCCAATGATTGCTCACAAATCTGAAACATATCTTCACAAAGTTCTGCACTATATCTGCTCCAAATCTTACAACATATACTTACAAATATTGCACAATTTCACCATAGAATTTTCACACATTAGAGTAATTTAATCTCATAAATTCTGCTCACATAAATAATAGAGATCTGCTGTAATATTCTCTTGACTCTGCCCTTCATACATCTGAAAATAATCGCTTAAATGATATATATTTTTTGTCTATTAAACAACCTTTATTTATACCCCATAAAGCACGTCTTCCCGATGGTTACGTCTTGTTGACAAGGTCGGCTGGCAATTTATTGTTTTTATTTGCCACAAAAATGTGCTCTAGACTCAAGGGAGGTCGGCCCACTTGGAGACATTTAAATTTATCCAAATATGGGCGCCAAACTTTGTAGGGTTGGCCAAAAAACACATCTTAAGAGGTTGTCAAAAATAAAACATTATTTCTACCTTAAATAATTCTCCTTCAACTTGGACACCTATAATTAAATATTTATGCAATTTAATAATTAAATTGTTTCTCATATTGATCAATGAAATGACGATCTGAGTGCCATAAATTTGGCACAACTTCTCGAATCATTATGCCACTAATTTTTCCCTTTGACATCAATGACAATAATCCAACATAATATTTAAGTTGGGTGTAATTAGTGTACAATGTCTATTATTATGCTTTGATAAGATTGGTTATCCGACAATATATTAATTGTTTGTTTCAAGTGTTTGTTGGCTTTGAGTAGTTATATGTGTCGGGTAGTTATAAGCATCGGTTGGTTGACAATTGTGTTCCTCTTAGCAATCATCAAGTCCTTAACTAATCGTGTTTTGTCAAGGAAAGTAGTATGATCTAGTCGGATCAATTGATATCCCATGCCAGTCATATCTGGTCTTTTTTTGTAATAATTTCACGTGCAAATAAAGATATATTTCACTCCTGTATTTAATATGCATTGCCATCTCTATTATTAATTCATGTATTTAACTTATCAGATAGAGCAGTAAACATTTGGTGCCATCCCTTAATAATAAATTAAAAAAGTATTCTTTTAAAAAATTTATACACTTAAATATAAAAAGTATATTTAATACTTGAAGAAAAAATCAAATTTAACTTAAAAAATAAAAATAAATGGAGGGCTTGAAAAAGACAACTATAAAAATAGCACTTTTCCTCATTTCATGATCAATCAAGTTATCCTCTTTGCATCCACTTTTCAGATTTGAGCAGTTTGTTTAATTTAGGGTATCCAGGGACAAAAACCTTTGGTTTGTTTGGGGTTTGAGAGGACAAAAACCTTTTTGAATTCCACATTTGGGATCAAGGATGAAAAACTTTATTTCCAATATTGGGTGATTCCATCTAGGAATCATGATTGTGCTGATTTGTGTTGGATGTGAATTTTGCTACAATGTTGCTATAGTGTTTTTGGCAAACAAAAATCAAGATTTCATCAGCTATGCATATTTGAGGGTTTATATATTGAGTTTTAGATTTTTGGCAAATTCTTGGGCATCCTGAAGGGCTGAATTTGAGTTGTCAGTCATACTAGTTATTGGTTGGTTGACATCATTGGAGGGTATGCCATTATTTTTGGAGCTAGCCTAATTGTTCAAAAAATCATATTATTTTTCAATGGTGGCGAACCATTTTTTGAGATATTTATTGCTGATTTGGGAGGTACCAGCTGCGAGGACAGTCCTAACATGTTTATTTGGCACTTGAGTTCTAATTTGTGTTTCTAGGGTCTGTCTACATTACAACCGCAGCAAGGAGGGTTAAAAATAGTTTGTTTGGCCATGGTAAATCCTAGCATAGCTTTACAGCTGCTGTACTAGTTCATACAGCCCTTAACTCGGTCAGCCAGCCATACCACTCTAGTAAGGTCCATGTGAGTTCAAATTGTAATTTCAAATCTGATTTTTATTTTAGAGAAATTTCCAGCTTGTAATCATTGCAAAATCAATAAAATCAGAGTTTGAGGGTTTCCAAGTTTATGTTCGAATCTGATCTGAGCATTTGAAGTGACCTAGTGTTTGTATAGGTCATTGAATTTATCAAAATTTGGTTCCAATTTTGCTGATGAAGTGTTTGGTCAAGTATTTTCCATCATTATTTTCAATTATCAGTTTTCTGTTTCTGTTTGTTGTTTCAAACAATCAGAAAATACCAAAAAAAAAGTATAAATAATAAAAATAATATGAAGGGGACATTACAAAAAATTATGAAGAATGCTAATTTGACAAATACTACACAATTTGTTTGCAAATATGAATTGAATAACTGCGATCAATAAGCCTAAATGTGATCCTTGAGTAGAATCGCCTTGAATGGAGATGAGGGTTTTCATCTCCATATGCAGTATGGAAAACCAAGAAAGTTTTCATCCTCTAGATCTCCAATAGCAAGAAATTTTGCCCTTGAATGATTCAATCTCCAAATTGGTAGGACTAATCGAAAATGACAAAATGGATTCTTGGATATGAGCTTTGATGTATCTTTTATAGACACCTACTTTGGGCCCTCAATTTATTTAATTTATTTTTCCCTCCAAGTATTTAAAATTCCTTTGAATTACATCCAATGGCCCCTTACATTTTGAATAAAGTGTTAAAACTTAAAAACACTTATTTAAACATTACATAGGACCTACAATAAATATATAAGTTGGTCTTTTGAAAATAGAGTGATTGGACTCACTTAAAATATTATTATTATTATTCTCTTATTTTATCCCTTGCCCTACGGGAAAAATTATAGGGTTTGGGTCATTAATTAACTCTTTTTATCATTGAGATGGGGACATGACAAGAATTCTTTAACATTGGGTAAAAATATGATCAAACTTAAAATCTTTGTGAGGTTGACAAATGACCAGTAGATGCCATGGAATCCTTGAATTTAACCCTTGTATATGAAAACCCTAGGACCACTACTCATCTTGACAGAAGCTTTGCTATTTTTACTGTTCTCATATCATTTAACCTTCCAATTTCTTCTCTAGGAGCCTCTTCATGGGCTCATATATTGGTTTGGGCATTCTAGGTGTATGATTTCATGTTCTTGAATGGGTGAGATTTTGCATTAGTTGCTGATGAACATGATGCTGGGGTGATTTAATTTTTGATGGCTGCTGCTTGAATACCTATTGTGTAATTCTCTTGCCTACGCCATCTCTAGTCCTATTTGTATGATTTACACTCTTATCCTATCTAAATCTATGCTGTTGCACTGTTTATGATCTTGTACTAATGAACCTGTGTTGCCTAATTAATAATTGTCGGCCAATGTTTTTTAACCCTAATTGCATGATTATCAGTTGTTTTCTGCAGCCGGCGTCCTTGATGGTGTTAACTTATCATGCTTTAAATGGTTGGTTCGCACACAGTGCTCCACCCTGTCACTCATTTTTCCTTGATCATGTGGTTTATTACTTATTGCCACCATGAAATACCCAGTTGTGCAGTTATATTCTATTTGACATCTTTTGAAAGCCTATTGCAGGATTCATCTTGTGTTTGCTGTGGTATAACATCTGGTCATGCAATTTCAATATATTTGCCATTGTGCAACATGTTGATTGTGCAATCCCAAACACATTTGCCACTTTGAAGGATGCAAACAATATTCCTAAGGCAAGCCCACCTTCAAATGGCTTTATCATCATCTAAAATGGCTGCAGTAGTCCTGCATTATTTTCAGCTTATGGATACCATGTTAGCTCAGCAAGTTTCACTTTCATATTTGAATCACCTTAACCATCACTTATTTTTGCACATGGCATGATACTAATGAACAAGGTGATCCTGAAGACAAACATCCTTGCCTAAAAATTGGATATGCAACATATGAGAGTTGGCACTACATATGACATCTAAAGCTCTTACTGAAACATGACAAATGGCTCTGTGGAACATGGACAAAGGAAGTCTTAGAAAAAAATAAAAAATCTGCAGGGGTGTAACAGTATATCATAATGGCATGACTTCTGGCAATTAAAAAATCTCTCTTATTATTCATGATAGGTGTGATAAGTATGATTTTGAAGTAGTTGCTACAAAATTTTGGTTCTTAATGAATCTGTTTCCTGCAATTTCACTTCTTTATAATGCCATGTCAATTGTTTATTTCTACTTTTGTTCTTTTGCTTCTTTTGACGGGGTGTAAGTCAAAGTTGGAACAATCTTATATAGGCAAGATATATATTTCTTACGGAGCAAGACAAGAAGAAACAAGTGAAGAACTCTGAAACTGCTGCAGCAACTGCAGAAAATATAGCTTCTAGTGATGACATATTTCTTGGAAAGGATCTAGATGCTGCTTTGGATTCCTTTGACAACTTGTTTTGCAGACGTTGTTTGGTAGGTATCGCTCCTCAGTATCCAATTCAAATTATATAATATTTTATTGTTATGTGTAATTCCAGGAATTCTTTACAAAAATGTTACCCCTTTCTCTCTTTCTTATATTAAAAGTGTACTTAACAAGTTCCTCTCTCTCTCTCTCTCTCTCTCTCTCTCTCTCATATTAAAAGTTTGCTTAACAAGTTCCTGCACACAGGTTTTTGATTGTCGGTTACATGGTTGTTCTCAGGGTCTCGTTTTACCTGTAAGATGAATTCTTTTATTCTTTTAATAGTTCATTCTGTTGGTATATCTGGATATGTTTAATACATTAATGGCTTTTTGGAGCAGAGTGAAAAACAGTCACCATGGAGCAACCCTGAAGAAGACAACAAAACACCATGTGGGATCCACTGTTATTTACTGGTATTTTACTTTCTATTCGTCAGAACTTATATGCTGCATACCCTCAGGCATTCACTAGAATCACCAGCAGATAATATTGTTCTGCCAGCAAAATTTTCTAGTCAGGCATATACTGTTATTAGTCTGGATTAAGCTCAGAGATGTAGTATGTTTTGGAATTTCGTTTTGCTGATAAAACTATTTGCTAATTTAACATGCACTTCTTGTTAGCTTTTCTATTTTGATGTTGTAGGAACCAACCTTATTCTGTTCCTTTTTGGAGTTTTATGCCTCCTTGCTGAGGAGATATGCTCTTTGTTCAGGCACTGAAAGCTACGGAAAACATCACTGTTGCAGATTCTTCTACTCCTGATGCTTGTGAGGTGATGCCTCTTCGTGGAACTAGAAAAGATATCTTCATGGAATGTTTTCCAAAGGAAGGTTCAGGTGCAAATAGTAGCTGCACAGGTGTTAAAAGGCCAACAACTGTCATGACTGAAGGTGCTTGTTCTGGTGAAGAAGTTACAGCTGAGAGCAATCAAGGAGACTCTAATGCTGGAAAGGAAGCATCGACTTTGCAACATGCAGAGGTTTCTAGGAGAGGTAAAAGACGAATAAAACGTGGAGGTATTTCAAGGAAAGATTATAAGAGAACTGCTAAAGAAGTATTAGTTTCCATGAGGAAAAGACAAAAAACAATTGCAGTTTCAGATATGGATACTATTGTCAGTGGAAGTACCCCACCTTCTGATGTTAATTTCAGCTCAAACACAAGGTGTTCTGATAGCAGTAAATCCAAAATCTCTCAAAAGAAACTTTTCAGGACTATTTCAGTCACAAAACGATCCAGAAAACAAGATTTAAGCAATATAGATGATGATCAAGCACATGATATAAAGGAGGAAGATGAAGAAGGGGATGAAACAAGATCTGTAAATGACATCCAATTTGTTTCAGTAGAGAAACATGGAAAACGGGGTACTTACAACAAGGATACAAAGGTAGAAATAAGTGCTGATAAGCATTGGGATAATGGGTGGAGTGCATTAGAGAAGGGGTTATATTTTAAAGGCATTGAGATCTTTGGAAAGAATAGGTTAGCATTTCTTTTTGTTTCTTTTTAATTTCATTATTACTACTTTTCATTACTTGGTTTGCCCTCTGTAATTTACTTTTCAACTGAATGAGAACTGTAAAGCAGTGATAATATGGAAAGAGTGTTAATAATTTTTTGGAAGAATAGATATGCATGGTTTAGTTTTATTTCTGAATGTGTATATTCCAGCATGAATTATTTCTACAGACTATATCAATATAAACTAATCATAAGAAAGTGCTTACAGTTGTTTAGTTGACATTTTTATGTATAAAAATTTCTGTTTCTGTCACGTGAAAGTACAATTTCAGCAGTATTCTTTAGCCTTATTCATAAGAATCTTTATGCTTTTGGTTAAAAATTTGTTCACCATTAGTCAGACCCAGATGAAATTTATCAAATGCAAAATTAATGTCACAAAACCATGGAAAACAAATTTGCCTGAATAATTCCAAAATTTTATGGAAATAGAATGTGAAACATGGAATTGGAAAAAAGAAAAAGAGAGAATAGAATTTGGTGATGTTTGCAAGCAATTTTGAGCAAAAGGAATAATTTGAAGTTCTCATTGCTGAATCCTGTTGGAGGTACAATTAGAAACAAGAAGGATGTGCATACAAGATCCACTATGTATTGTCCCAGCCATTACTAGGTAGCATATCTGCATATGGGATCAGTCCGTGCACTTATCTGTGCTTAGACTATGGGGTCACATACTATCCCTTTCAGGATTTGAACATGTTTCTCCCCCACTTTTGCTCAAGACCATCACTGTGAGGCCTATTATGGCATGCCCAAGCAGGCTGTAATGAATCTAATGATTTTCCAAGGCATAGGAGTTGGTGAAGGCATGTTTATTAGTTCTTATGAGGGGGCACCGACATGAACACATGAATGGAAAATACTATTCAACAAGAGGATGATCTTATAGTCTAATAGATGCTAGAGGGAAAGGTAGGAGTGGAGTCTACCGACTGATAGGAAAAATTGTCTAAGTTTAGTGGGGATGGAAATTAGGACTCCACAAAATATCATAAAATTCAAGATGTGAAACTGTTTGGTCAACAAATGGTCAGACATATAAAATGCATCTGTTGTGATCATTCCTTGCACCCCTCTCAAGAAATTTCTATGAAGTGGTATATAGAACAAGTGAGCCCATTTTAAAACGTGGCTAGAAAAGAAAAACCTTTTGGAAACAAATTGAACCTGCTACAGCAAGATATTAAGAGTGTGTTCAATAATTGAAGTAGATCTTGATTCTAGAAGTAGAGACTAAACATGGTTTGCGTTGTTGTATGACATCAACTGATGTAAGACATGCATAAAAACTTGAGTAAATTGTATGCAAAATTGTGGTTAAGTTTTGATGTATAGTTATAGATAGATAGCAATGTGAAATACTATCTTGATGGACTAACATGAGTTATATTTCCTGCATGAGTCAGAACAAAAGAATCTTTAAATCAGGGGTATTGTCCAAAACCATAGTTTTAGCATGATCGCATGGTGAAGAAGCTAAAGGAAGAGGACATTGGGGTTAGATGTGATGGATAATTGTAGGTAAATGGATTATGATGTAGGAAAATAATCTTAGCCACATTAAGAAAAGGTAGGAGATAGTTGTGCATGATTTTATTGCTTCATATACCAAGTTTATTGGCTAAGGATGCAATGATGGAAAAGAAAATCAAATAAAACATATACAGATGATAGAGATGGACAAAATCAATTATTTGAGGAGAATTAAGTTTACCAAATCAGCTTGAAACCTTGGTGACTTCAAGTACAAAACATTTCAGAATTAGAATTAGAACCATTTTTAGGGTAGAGCTATTGCTAGATGAAAGATTTTGGTTGTTTTTAGTAGAGTATGCTCTTCTCTTGCATTGTATGGTGACTTGGAGAATCATAAAAGTTTGAAAAGAAGACCAGATTTGGGGTTAGGTTGTGGTGCGTGTTGGAGGAGATCTGAGCTCACCATTGAGTCTAGGGTGTCTAAGAAGGTTAGGATTGTCTTTCATTTCATTTAAATACAACATTTTTTGCCAAAGTTACATGGGTTTCAAGCTGGAGGAGGTTACTAGATCTTGGAGGTAGCTAAATTTTTGAAGCACATTGGGCCAAAACAGATGTTGCCATTGCATCTGGAAGGCCCAAGAACCTTAGGAACACGGAACACCTATCGAATCGTCAAAATTTGGCACCTTGACCTTGGGCACTAGAGGTTTTTTCATAGGTCTCACATTTTTGTATGGTTTGTATGCAGGTATCACCAATGGGTTGACAAAAAAAGCAATTAATTTTATGACATTCTAATCTTGCGTTAGCCTTATTGCATCAAGTATGATTTTTACACACTACAGAAGTCAGGTCACTGTGTCGTATTGGTATGGTGTTCAGTCGACTTTTAATTAAATTAAATTTATTTTTTGTTGGTTTAGAATTTCTTTAAGTTCCTTATTCATTGAAGGATGGTTGTATTGAGAACCAATGCTAAGCGCCAAGTGCAGGAGGTGTGTGAACACTGCCCACCTATTGCCTGTTTGGTCACCGCTGTCACCGCTTTGCGACATTTTTTTGAAAACTTCACCGTGCCCTATGGTCATATTGAAGATTGTCTACCAGACCCCAAGAGGCCTAATTTGATTCCCTAGAGCCCGAAATAGGCAATTTTTTCCAATGGGGCATCACTTCTTGCTAGAGTATTGAAATTTTGGAAATGAGATATTGATGAAAAGCTGGTTTTGAGCACTTGGCAGTGGTGCAGGTGATTTTTCTAGATTTTGCTATAGGTTAATTTTATTGCTCATTGAAGACAAATTTTTCAATTTTGGACCTCCGATCTCATAACTTTTTTGCCATGATCTCCAATTTTTGTGACTTTTGTGGTGTTGGAAAGGTATTGAGGAGCTATATCATTGACCCCATGCACTTTTTCTATATTTAGCCCTAGGTATATATTTATTCAATTTTTTGACCATATGGCATTGTGACTGATTACTTGGACATATTGTCTCCTAGAGAGGTTCTATCTTTTTGGAAGGGCTTCATTTGTAGTATTGATCATATTTGGGAGTTTCTATTTGATGTTGAGGGTTTCTATCTTTGTAATTTTGGAGAAATCTCATATTATGTAATGGGTTTTTCATTTCATCCTTCTCTGATCACCCTAAAGAGGGGAAACTATAAACAATGGAGAGATGGCATCATAAAATATCTTCACTGGCTTCATTTGTTGCCACATTTGTATGGTCTTGTTCGCCCTCTTGGTACACCTAGTAAGAAATTTGTCAGTGGATGATGCATTGAAGTCTATTCTTCATTTTTAGTGTCCTCATGTTCATTGGACTAAAAAATTGGAAGATATATGATCTTGATACTCAGCCATTCGTAGATGATCTTATTTCAGGATGCCTTGTGCCCGTGTACTTTTTCTAGATTCAGCCCCAAGTATATTCTATTCAAGTTTTTTTCCATATGGCATTGTCATTGATCACTGGGACACTATCTCTTGGAGAGGTTTTGCCTTTTTGGGAAGGCTTCATTTGTAGTATTGATCATATTTGGGAGTATCTGTTTCATTCTATGTTACTAGGTTCGCTAGTTTTGGTCCCCACACTTGAATCGGGTACGTTTGGGTCCGGGTTCGCCCTAGGCATTTCAATTGCCTTTTGCTGTTTTTCTTCCGCCATTTTGCATTGTTCCATCTTCCAATTCAATTTTGAACTATCAATTGGTATTTAGCATTGATTAATGAAGAATTATCATACTATCAATTTAGTTTTAATTCTGTATGTTTCTTTAACTTTTTGTATATATATGTATATATGTTTACTTCCTTCAGTGAGTTGTTCAAGTTCACGGAATAAACAAGAAATACACACAGAACATATACCTAGCAACTTCAAGTATATTCAAAATATAAATTAACATTAATAGTCACAACAATATGGCAGAAATATGTTTCCTTTATTGCATTCCAAAAACTGGTACATCATAATTATTGCTGGGGTTCCCTTACATGTCAATAAATACTACCTGGCAGTTGGCTGAGGTATCAATCGTCATAACTGACACGGGAACCCAGACGGCCGACTCCACACATAACAAAAATAACATAAACTATAACTTAAGAGTTTTATTCCTAATTGCCGCTTAGCCACTCGAGCCACCCTGGGATCATGTCCAAACTCCACATCCTTCACAATGTGGCTGACATGATTCAAGAATTTCGCCATTCCCTCCAATTGAGACACGTATTGCTGCATGGTGCGAAGTGGGTCCGTTGGGTTGGGCTTTGCCAACCGAAGTATCGGTTCCTCTCCATGAGCAAAGGAAGATTCCTCTCCTCCCATATGTTCCTGAACTGTTTTGTTCACCTCCAATGCCTTCTGGTGCATCTGCGGATCCTCTCCCTCTTCAAATCTCCTCCGTCAGTGTCCATTCTGCCATTCCCGCTAGGTGAAAGTGGTACCTCCTGCAATTCCTTCACTCCTACCCCAAGAGTCCTCAATAGCCATGAATCTATGGTTTGCTCCTGATGATCGGTACGAGTGGGGCTTAGCTGTGTCACTGCTACTTCCAGACCAGATTGTGCCCTAGGTGGTGGTGGTGGTGAAGCCTCTACTTCCACCACATCAATCACTTGTGATGGCACTTCCTTTGCCCGTTCTTTCTTGCGTGGTGTTGATTGGCTATCCTGGCCAATGTCCAACGACGTAGGAGGATTCTTTGCCATCGTTGCCTCCACCGCCATGTTGTTCTCTCGAACTCCTTTGGCCACTGGCTTGTCTCTAGCAATTTCCACTTCGGCCGCTGTGCGTGCCTCGATCGGAGCCACTCGGAATGTATCCTCTTCTCCACTCTCCTCATCAGAAGTGGACGCCTCCATGATTTCCTCTTCACTGGCCTCACTTTCTGCACTTGCGGAATGTCCCACATCCTGCCACCATCGCTTCTTCTGCGGTTCCCCACCAATCGTCATGGTCTCCAAATGTGTCCATAAAAACATGGGTGGCTTGTACGACTCCATTCTTGCTAGCAGCTGCAAGTTGCCCCTCTTCTCTGCAAGTACTCCTGTATGGACGACATCCAAAAACATAGCAATGGCCTGGTGCGACATGTAAAAGACCTTATGCTATAGCTCTAGGCATTCTTGAATGTGCTCAGAGAGGAAGGATGCCCAATTGAACACCGTGCCATTCCTTAGCCCATTCATTAGGTACAACATCCACACGGTGATGTCTGACGGTCTATTGGCTTTTGTCAACCTGCTCTTGGTGATATCCATTATACATCGCCATTCTACATTCGCCAAAATGTCCGCTTCACACCACAACTACTTCCAGATTTCAAGATACTATCTTGTTCTCTTTGAGTCAAATCTCTGCGGCAGACCAACCGTACCAATTGTTGTTTCTGTTCAAGGGTCATCTTCCTTTTGAACACCAGACTACCCTGGTTCGGAATTTCAAATATTCTAGCAAACTTTGTGGCCGAGAAGGAAATGGTCATATTGCAGCGACCATATCTTACCATCGACCTGTGTGTGTGCCTGTCGTAACCTGCCACCATCCCCTTTAGCACAGGTTCAAATTCTTTGATGTTAAATACAGGCATGGCCAGAATCTTATCGACGCTTGCTCTCTTCAAATTCTACTTGACATTGGCGTCATCGGTCTCTTCCCACCATGTGCGACAGTCGCTACCATTCAAACCTTCCCATGTCAGAGATTGTATCGTCACAAGTTTGTCTCTTTGCACTCGTGCCTTGATCTTCGTCCCCTTGCCACTTCCTGGTGTAGCCATATTCCCTGCGTGAATTATTTTGCCTTTGTCGCTGGGGTTTCCAAAAGCGATTTGTGGCATACTGGGATCAATTTTTACAAGCTTCAATTTTTTGTCTTCTTCCAACTGTCCCGCCAAATGTACACTTCGCTGTCAGAACCGTTACTGCAACCGTTTTCGCAATCAGTTGAATTCTGCGAGCTGTCTTTGGTGTACGGATTCTCCCAGCTGTACGGTGATGCTTGGATCCCAATGAACGGTTTTCTTTGGCTGTATAGGCACTGTTCGTATGGATTTTCTTGTTTGTACAAAATTTGTGTCATCCACCCTTGTACGGATTTCTCCCCTGCTTGGCAACATATGAATTCCTATCCCCTTTATGCTCATACGGTTGTCTTTCGTACAATTTCGAGCTGTTGCGACTATCGTACCATCCACTCCTGACCACTCAGCGTTGATTCTTGCCTCCTGTATGAGCTGTTGTACGAGTCCATACAAACTTAAAATTCTAGATTTGCCTAATGGTATAGAATCGTACGGGGAATCCTGCAAAATCTGTACGGGATTGTACGACTGCCAATTGCTCCACTCTCCCAATTGTCGTACGGTCACGTATGACCAATCTGATTCCCTTCCTATGCCGTCAATTGATTGTGCTGATTTTGTTTGTACGGGCTCTACGGATCTGTACGATCTTGTCTCCCTTGGTTGTACGTGCCTATATGGGTTCAACTCTTTCCTTCCATTCGGTAAATCGCATTGCACTTTGCCGGATGCTTGGCCAAGACTTCTCCGCTTGCTTGATGTGCTTAAAATGGTCAGGTCAAGGCTTTTATAAAATCCCTTCACTTTTAGGGTTAGGGTATATACCTTCAATTTTATATAAAATATTCTTTTTTTTACCACATGTAATTTTTGTTTTACTAAATAATATTTCCCCGTTGTTTTAATTTTTTAATATTGCTTAACCCTTCCCCCTTACTTTTTAATATTTGCCTTGCTTTTTCTATCTGTAATAGATTCTTTTTCAAATATTCTTTCAACATTTTAACTTGGGAAGACGTTTTAAATTTTAGCCTTTGTACCTTTAATTTACCCTGGAGCTTGTCAATTTGCTTCCTCTGGGTGTTTTTTTTGTCGCCTCCCTATACCACCTTTTCTTCCAGAGCTCGTACTGTCTTCTTCCATTTTAGCAACTTTGCTTTTTGTACCTGACATTTCACCCCTTTCCTCAGGGTTACTCTATTGCCAATTCCTTCTTCCCTTATCTTTTTGCTCGGTCCTTCTTCAGTATCATTCTCATTTTCCAGGTCCTACATTTTCCTTTTTACTCAGTGGGATCTCCCTCAGGTCTCACTCTAATTTTAGAGTCATGTAGCCACATGCACACATACGGTGGCCTTCTGTAACATTCCTCTGAGCAACACGTACCCACATTCTAGGTCCTAGATTTTATCAAGTAGTGTTGCCGGTCCCACTCCCTTGTAGCGTTTGTCTACATACCGTCCCACGTATTGTTTGTACCATGTCACCTTTTCGCCATCAACCTGAGGTGGGTCCGCAGGGTTAGGGATTACCCGGTAGAGTGAATTGGGGCTTGCTTCCTGCTCATTAGGATGTGATGCTATTACAAACAAATCCTCAGCCTTTAGTACAATTTACAAACATGGTCCGAGAGTTGCGCTATACTCCTCCATGTCTATTTCTTCTTCTAAGTCGACTGGTTCTTCCTCCTTTCCAATGAGTTCCTCCTTCCTTCTTGCTTCCACTTCTTCATCAATGTCATATGCAATGTAACCTTCACAAGGTCCTCCATACGGGGCCCTTCTTCTCCAATGTTCGGTGAGCCTTATCCACACGGTCAGATCATTGAAATATGCATTCGTTAGTTGCTTATGAATTTGAGGCACTGCGATGCCTTCGACTTGCTTTGGCACCAACCTTTCTTCTATGAACATGAGTGGTTTGGCCCAATCTTCGTCATGTCTGTTAGGCTCTGCAACGACCACAAAATCTTCTTCTACTTCCTTACTCCTTCCAATGGTCCAGTCCCCCTTCGTCTCGTACCCCAGCGTGTTGATTGATAGAATTGGTTCATCACGTACTAGCCGTTTATGGGTCGCGTATTGGGTTATCATCCAGGGTGGAAAGTTTTATTGCTCCATTCTTCCCCACTTCTTTGATTTTATAGGGCCCCAACCAACAAACTTTGAACTTCCGTCGGCATTGGGCCACTTCTGTCGCCCATTGCGCCATCATCCGATGTTCATCTAACTTGGTGAGGTTCATAAGATGAGCATTCAGACTCTCCTCGTCTCCTAGCCAATTGTCTACAACAATTTGTAGGCTTGGTACGGTGTACTCTACTGGCACCACGACTTCCTTGTCGTACATAAGTTGGAACGGGGTGTGTCCCATCGTCACCTTGTATGTTGTACAATATGCCCAGAGTACCACGGGAAGACGCTGTACCCAGTCCTCCTGTTCCACTCCACATGACTTATAAATGATGGATACGAGTATCTTGTTCGTAGTTTCCACCTGACCATTTGCCTGTGGATAGTACGGACTGGATAGATTGTGGAAGATTTTAAATTCTGTCGTCATCATCTGAATGACCTGGTTAACAAAGTGAACTCCTCGATCACTTGTAATCTGAATTGGAATCCCAAACCTGGTCACAATTTGCTCGTACAGGAACCTTGCCGTAGTCATGGAAGTGTTGTCTGGGAGAGCTCTCGCTTCGGCCCACTTGGTGAGATATTCGGTGGCCACGACAATGTACCGACATCTGTGCATATTACTCACCTTCAAAGGCCCTACAAAATCCAATCCCCATCTTTTAAATAGTTCCTGTGACTGAGAGGGAAATAGGGGCATGAAATCCTGCTTCAGTGGTTTTCCCGTACACTGACATGTATCACATCCCACAACCCATTCTCATGCATCATTATGCAAGGTTGGCCACCACAACCCTGCCAATAGTACCTTTCATGCGGTAGCATCAGGTCCCATGTGGCCTCTCGCAAGCCCGTCATGAGCTTCTTTTAGTACACTCGAAATTTCCTCCTCCATCACGCATATGCCCAGGATCTGGTCAGGTCCCATCTTGTACAGTAGGCCATTGATCATTTGGAAGGTTTTGCTCTTTAATGCCAGCTTATGGCATTCCCCTTGCAGCATGTCTCGTGGGAATGTCGAGGTGGACAGGTTCTTGCCAATGCTCTCGTACCAGGGAGGTAGTACTGCTATTTGGAATAAGTGAGTGTTTGGAAAGTCCTCATTTACTCCTTCCACGGGTACTCCGGATTTGATCCTTGACAGTTGGTCAGCAATTACATGACTCTTCTCGGGCCGTACTACGATGGTGAAGGTGAACTCTTGAAGTAATAATAGCCATCGGCTTACTCGTCCCTGGATTATTGGCTTATTTACCAAATACATCAAGGTTTGATGGTCCACATAAAAAGTGAATGGTGTCGCAAGGAGGTAGTGGCGGAACTTTTCTACGGAGTACACCATCCCGAGTGCCTCCCTCTTTGTCATGCTATAGTTTCGTTTAGCCTTAGAAAGCAGTCGGTTGGCAAAGAAAATGGGGTATTTTAATCCCTGTATGCCTACTTATGCCAGAGTGGTACCGATGGCATAGTTGGAGGCATCCACGTGAACATGGAACTCCTTGTCCCAGTCAGGGTATGCTAGGGTTGGTGCACTCGCCAATCGGGATTTTAGCTCATTGAAGGCTTCTTCTTGCTCTGTTCCCCACTCGAACGATTCTCCCTTTCTCATGAGCTTGTCCAAGGGACAAGTGATTTGTGCAAAACTCTTAATAAATCTTCTATAGTACTCGACATGTTTGAGGAAGGATTTTACTCTCGTGACATCCACTGGACTTTCCATGTTCACAATCACCTCTACCTTGTTGGGGTGCGTCGTCAACCCTTCCTTGAACACAATGTGCCCTAGTAGCTTACCTTGTGGTACTTCTTGTCATTTTATGACATCCTTGGTCCATCAGTGAGAACTGATCAGAGATCTGTTCCATGGACCAGCGCTGCCCCAGTTGATCAAAGAGAAAAGCAGCGGAATTATGAAGTGTGAAGTGTTGTCTTGTCTAGAGGAAGTTCCTTCCTTAGCCTTTTCTCTTTTCCTCGGAACACTCCGAAGTTCCTTCCTTTGCTTCCTTTTCTCTCTAGTTCCCCGGAACTCCGGAACCCCAAGGTTCCGAAGTTCCTTGCTTTGCTTACTTTTCTCTTTAGTTCCCTAAAACTTTGGAACCCCAAGGTTCCGAAGTTCCTTCCTTGCTGCCTTTTCCCTCTTCCCCAGAACTTCGGAACCTCGAGGTTCTGAAATTCCTTCGTTAGCCCCTTTTTCCAGTTCCTTGGAACTTCGAAACCTCGAGGTTCCGAAGTTCCTTTCCCTTGCCCTTTTCTTTTCCCGGAACTCCGGAACCCCAAGGTTCCGTAGTTCCTTTCCTTTGCCTTCTTCCCTTCCTTGGAACTCCGGAACCCTGAGGTTCCGAAGTTCCAAGCCCAAGTCTTCCCAACTTCCTTCCGGCTTGCAATATTCTAGATGGTGTGATTAACACTCAAGGTTTTTAATGCTCCAACAACTCTTGCAACCAGTTTTCTATATAAGGCTGTTAGGCCTCATTGTAAAGGGTTCTCTCCCTGCTGGCTTGAGCTATTCAACGTTCTTTCACTTCTCTTAAAGACTTGTATATTTTGCATTTCTGCAACCATAAGTTTGGCCATTGGCCTTTGAATGAATTGAAATTATCCATTGGCCTTTGAATGAATTGAAATTATCATTCTTGCCTTCCTTCAACTTATGCATGTTGTGTACGTTTCCTTGCCTTCATCATAGGTGTATGTTTTGTGGCTCTTCTCTCATATATGCTGTGTTAATTTATTTCTGAGTGTGTCTTGTGGGAAATCTTCTCCCCTTTGACATTTAGCAAATTCTAACCTCCATACATGCATTGGGGTCATTCATGCAATTGAAGTTTGTGCATCTCTTGGGTGTTTCAATTGATTCTTTGTGTCATCTCTGGGTGGGGAGAGAAACATCTCTCATCTTGTGGCATCACCTCCTTTCATTTTAAGCATTTCTATCTTCCCTTTTCCTTTGCAAGCTGTTAGGATAGGCTTAGAAGTAAGATTTGAAGTGTTGAGTTGGTTCAACACCTGCACTTGGATTGAGAAGGAAGTCGGCCTTCTCCGGAGATTCAACCCCCTTGCGCAAGGTCCCACACTTCGGGGTTGTTTCCATGTTTCACTAGGTTGTTGAGTTGATAGCTTAGCAAGGGTGCAAGCTTTTGTGATAATAGTTTTTGGCACGCCCGGTGGGACTTACTTTCGATATACATGCTAATGATTCAGTGCCGTTCTTAGCGTCTCAGCCTTTAGAGGTAGTCATCTCTCAAGCACTTGGCGACTCTGCTCACAAGTCTAGTTTTTGTTCACGCCAAGTTCCTAACTATGGAACCTCAGAACCCTCAGGGTCCCAAGACATCAACTTCGGAACTCTAGAACTCCCAGGTTCCAAAGTTCCCAAGTTCGGAACCCCAAAACCCCTAGGTTCCGAGGTGCCTAGGTCCTCAACTCCGGAACCCCGAGGTTCCGAAGTGCCTGCTCACAGGTCCACTCTTGTTCATGACTTGTTGCAACTTTGGATTTCATGCCCAAAATTCATACAAGGGCGTCTTCTAGAGGTAGTTTCTAGTTTGAAGAACTCTCATCTTCAGGCTCTAGAAGGTGGAGAGGTAGACCTTCATTGTCACTAGTCAGGGGGGTCAGGGTTGTAAACACTCCATCTCCTAGGTCTCGTTCTACCCCTCCATTTGCAAGACCATTACTATCTAGGGCTCCCACCACTCATATCAATAGACCATTGTTTCACATGGCCAGAAATCAAGTTTTTGTTACCTTCAATGGAGGGAGTCCTTTTATTCTGACTCAATGGAATGATGTACCAATGGCTGCGTTAAAGAGTATACCATACTTCATTGGTGAAACAACTACTACCCCCATTGAGCGCATTTAGGACATTGCAAACATCTGCTCGGTCCATAATGGCACTTAGGATGATGTTGCTATGTAATGTCCCCTTCTCGTTGATGACCTCCCAGTGGTCCATTAGCCTATTCCTGAGACCCGTAGGCTAGGTGGAATGAAGAATAAGGGTCCAACATCGATGAGGCGAGAACTTACTATTTTTAGTAAGTCAGGGAATGGCTATTTTGGTGATACTGCCCTACTGAGCTCTCCATGCTTTGTCACTGGGTGCGAAGATCATGCTTTTCGGAGCAATAGTTCATGACTTACTATTTTTAGTAAGTGGCAGTATGGCATAATTCTATTTTTGGCAGTGGACAGGGTCCTGATCCTGCAGCAGTTCAGTGGTCTTCCTGGCTCAGTTTCATTCTGGTTTTGACAGTAATCAGTATGGGAGTCATATGTGACACAATTAAATATTATTTCCTTATCCTAAGGTTTAATATTTAATTAATTTGATCAATTACTACTGATTTATTGAATTTGGGAATAATGCCTGATATCTCCTAAGTGCTAGGCGAAATTTATGTCTAAGAAGGGGACGTCAAAATTAATAAGGGAGATGTTATTTTATTTTCATCTCTAATGTTTGCCAAGTGAAAATCGTGGTCCTTGCTTTTTGGCGTGAGGTTTGACTTGTGAGATGGCGCCACTCTTGGGGTCCACGTGAGATGGAATGAAATGCAAATGGAGAAGGATGAGTTTGAAGCAATTTGCATTTGAATTTGGTGGTGTGAAGTTATAAATAAGAGCCTTGGGCTCCCATTCTGGATATCTTGAAAATTTGCAATGTTATGCTGCTAGTTTGGCGATAGAACTTTTGAGGCTTCGGAGTGCGTCTCCCTAGTGCTTCCCGGTTTCGTACTTGAAACATAGTACCTAGCTGTGTGCTGTAATCTACTATATTCTCAGAGCATGTCTTAGTCATTTTTGGTGTTGGAACGATTTTGGGAACTTGCTGGTTTGCCTGTGGCTGAAGTGCATTTTCGATCACACCTCTTTGCTGAAGCGATTGACCGTTATGGGTATTGGCTCTTTCATCCTTCCCCGTACTGGCGATATACACTGTAAGTTTGTGGCATCTTTAGTTGAGCTTTGAATTTTCTAGACAAAATCGAAATTCCTAAGCTAGGCGTGGGTTTCTGAAGTGCATTGGGATGCATGCAAAATGAATAAGGGAGTTATGGTATCATGTCTTTGGTTGGTTGTCATCGCAGTTAGTCTAGTGTGGGTTTGGGACTGATTTTGGGCGATTTGGATGTGTATTGAGAGAGTTGTGAGCTTTTTAGAGTTTCCTTAGGGTGCTGGTTTTGCAATTCCAGCCTGCAGATTTGATATTAGCAGAAATTCATGTTCCTATTGGGATAATCAGCATTACTCTCTTCTCATATCATCTATTTTTTGTAAGATTAAGTAGTAGTACTACTAACCAGTTCTGTTTTGTAATTCTCATCCCGCTGAAAAGTGGAAGAGGCTGGCTTGCCACCTATTATCAAGCAAATTGTAATTTCAGTCCTCCCACTGCATAAGTGGTCGAGTATATCTAAGTGTAATGGTCCTCTCGCTGCATAAGCGGTCGAGTTGAGATTGTTATATAATTTCAGTCCTCCCGCTGAAATATTGCGGTTGAGTGATTCGTAGTTTTGTGTATCTCACTTGGCTGGTTCTCTGCCAAGTTTTCTTGCTTTCCCGCTGGATAAGCGGAAGGGGCTGGCTTGCCACCCAAGCATTGCATTGTTATCAGTTAATTAAGCTAATGATCCCCTCAACACCGAATGCTCTCACCTTCCCACATTGGGCACTTGGTGATCAGAAAGTGGAAGGGTTACTTTCCCAGCATGTTTTAGTTTATGATTTCTAACCTTAACGGGTTATCTTCTTGTTGATGACTATTGTTGGCCTTAAAAATAAAAATAAAATAATTGGGATGTTGCATGCTATCAGACTCTTAGCCACATCTTTGAAAGGAAATGCTTTGCAGTGGTATAGAGGGTTGTTGTCTAGCTCCATTCACAATTGGGATAAATTGGGGGAGATGTTGTGCAACTATTTTGAGGACAAAAGTGATCATCTATCACTTGTGGAGCAGTTGACTACAATTAAGAGGGCACCCCATGAGTTCATGAGAGATTTCAATTTCAGATTCCAGAAGACATGGAATAGAAGTCTTGCTCTAGTGAAGCCATCTCCAAATCATGCTTTCTTGTATTATCTTAGAGCTCGCAACAACGATATAGCTGTCATGATACAATCAATGGGTGGAGCCTCTCTACCGGGTGCATATGACATAACCATAAGGGCAAAAAATTGTTTGATACAGGCCGGGAGGATAGCTCCAAGGCCTACAACGCGTCTTTTCCCAGAAGCTCGTACTCAACAACCCACCTTGGCTCCTATCCCCATGGCGCCCGCAGGTCAACCATCCACATCCTCTACGTCCTCTAATGAGCTCCATGAAGTCAAGATTCTATTACAAAACTTTGGCAATGAGTTGGTGACACTAAAGAGGCAACAAGCCCATCATAGCAAACCTTACCAAGCACAAAATCAGAACTATCAGCAGAATAGGCCACCCTTTCAAGGGCAAAACCAATGGAGCAATGCTAGGCCTTTGAATAGTGTGAACCCCATAGCTGCAAGCAACTCAAAGGCAATGGTTCCAATGCAAAATAACCTTGCCCAGGAGCAAGATTGGTGTCAACCATGCAATCAGCCAGACAACCAAGGTGCATGCCAAAATGGAGCGTTTGTCCAAGCTTTAGTGGTGCAGAATAAGCCAACCCCCTCTGGCCAGCAATATGACCCAAATCAGCCTAGTGTTGGCACTCAGGCTTACTTGCAAGGAGATTCTACCTTTGTCAATTGGTAGGAGGCAAAATTCTGTGGTATGAACGAAACAAACGATGAGTTTATGCTACAATATACAAGGTCAAAGAAGAGAGCCATGGAAGCTGCCTCACCTTCAACATTAGCCCAAGATCCAACGCCCAATGTAGTTGTCTAGGATACAAGCCAAAATACCATGCAAGGGAGCAAGAGGCAGGAGGAGGCCCAAGTCGTCCAAAGAGAAAAGGTAGACCTTGTAGCTTCAAGGGGGCCTCCAAAATCAGTTAGTGTTCCTTTCAACATAGTAGATCAGATGAAGAAGGCCAACCTCAATGTCACTATGTGGGAGGCCCTTTCCATCCCATCTCAAAGGGATTTGCTCAAGGAGGCATTGAAATACATCAACCAGTCAGGTGATGAGGCAGCAGTCAACAGGAGGGTAGTTTCCACCAGTTTGGTACAACCCATGGAGGAAGATTCAAGCAAGATCAGCAAGCCTCCCCCCTTCTATCTCTCTTTAATCATAGGAGATAACTTAGTTCACAACTGCATGATAGATTCAGGAGCTAGTAGCTCAATCATGCCTAAGAAGGTAGCTGATCTTCTTGGCATAGAATATGAACCTGTGACTAAAGGGGTGGTCCAATTGGATGGCACTTCTATTAAGACAGTAGGGGTTGTTAAAAAATTGAAGTTAAAATTGCATGCATGCCCTGGTTGCATTGTCTTGCAAGACGTATCAATCATCGACCTCCCTGCCTTCTGTGCCATCTGCCTGTCTAGAGACTTCACCGCCAAGATAGGTGGATACCTGTCTTTTGATTGGTCCCACATGCTATTTCAAACAAGGTATGGTACCAAGGTTACCATAAGGGTAGAGCCCATTGTGCAAAACCACATTGAGCCCTACACCCCCATCCCTATAAACATGAATTGCACTTTGCACGAAGAGGGGGAGGAGTGTACTATCCCTGAGTCTGCTACTCTTTTGCAAGAGGTTCCAGATTGTTTGCTGGATGAATGGGCCAATGCTTTTCAATTTGATCCATTAGCTGAGACTGAAGAGACTGTGCTTGGTACCTATTGTATCCATGAGGAGGATATTCCTATCCCTAACCTTATCAAGACACAAGGAGATTTAGAGGGGTTATGGAGCATGTTTTTTGATGGTTCAAGAAACAAGAACGGTGCAGGTGCCGATGTGATGCTTGTTTCTCCTGAGCAAGAGAAATACTTCTTTTCTTTCATGCTTCAGTTTGGTTGCACCAACAATGTCGCCGAGTATGAAGCCTTGATCCAAGGTCTTCAACTTGCACAAAATAGAAAGATCAGATCTTTGCAAGTTTTTGGAGATAGTGAGTTGGTTGTTAATCATATCCGAGCTCAAAGTATAACAAAGAATAACCTACTCAAATCATACAAACACAGGGTTTGGGACTTGATTGAAGGATTCAAGGCCTTCAACATCCAGAGTGTTCCTAGAAGTCAAAACAAGCATGTTGATAGGCTTGTAGCAGTTGGTGCTTAGTTAGACATACCAACGCATGTTGCAAGAGAGAAGCAGCAACACATCAGGCTTGTTGTGAGGCCTGCTGTCCCAGACAATCAGGCAAATTGGCAAGTATTCGAAAGTCATCAGCAGATTGTTAATTTCTTGCAAAATGAAGTAGAATTTTTTGCTAAAAGTAGTCTAGGCTGCAAGACCAGTATGGAGATCAAATCATGCAGCTCAACTCCAACAAGTTGCCTAAAGGTCTAGTTACCTTGGAAGGCATTTTCAACTCGGATGATCAATTGAAGAAGAAGATGAACCTGGTTGCAAAGAAGGGTGATTACAAGCTAGTTGTTGTTGCCGAGGGTAGGTCTTTAAAATTGGGCAAGCTATGTTCCTTAACCGAACAAGAGGCCTTTGTTGAACTTTGTCAAAAATATGATGACATAGTTGCTTGGACCTATGAAGATTTGAAGGGTTTTGACCCTAGCTTAGCCCAGCATACTATAGAGCTAAATCCGGATGCAAAGCTAGTTAGACAAAAGCAACGGCCAATAAACCCCAAGATTGAGCCACTAATGAGGAAGGAGTTGACCAAGCTCATAGAAGCCAATATCATCTTCCCTATTAAGCACTCCTCTTGGGTGGCCAACCTTGTCCCTGTAAGGAAGAAGAATGGGGAAATCAGACTATGTGTAGACTTTAGGGACCTTAATAAAGCCTCCCTCAAGGATCATTATCCCCTTCGCTCCATGGAGCAAATTCTCAAAAAAGGTCAGTGGCTCGGAAAGATTTTCATTCTTGGATGGGTATTCTGGTTACAATCAAATTTTAGTCCAAGAATCAGACCAATACAAGACTGCATTTACTACTAAGTGGGGTACCTATGCTTATTGTAAGATTCCTTTTGGGCTAACCAATGTAGGTGCCACATTTCAAAGATTTCAAGGGTGTATTAGCAAAGTTTGTGCTTATATACCTTGACGACATAACTGTTTATTCAAAGCATGCAGCTGACCATCTTGGTCATCTTGAGCAGGTGTTCATGAAATGCAGGGAGTATGGTGTGTCCTTGAACCCTAGCAAGTGTGTATTTGCTACTGACCAAGAAAGATTGCTAGGACACATTGTATCCATAGATGGCTTGACCATTGACCCAAAGCGAGTGGAGGCTATTCTTTCTCTCGCACTTCCCAGTCACAAGAAGGGATTGCAAAGTTTCCTTGGTAGGATCAACTTTGTGAGGAGGTTCATTCCCAACCTTGCCACCATGGTAAAACCCCTCACCTCCATGTTGAAGAAAAAATTGGTTTTTAGTTGGACAAAAGAGGGGAGGGCCAGTTTTGAAGAGATTAAACAAGCAATTGCTCAAGCCGCTACCCTTGTCAATCCTAACTATGAAAGGGATTTTATCCTCTATACCTTCGGAGGAGAATCCAGCATCTCAGCTGTCCTAACACAGCCGAACAATGGTAATTTGGAGCAACCTATTGCCTTCTTTAGTGAAGGATTAAAGGACTATGAGCTTAAGTATAACTATGTAGAGAAGCAAGTCCTCATTGTTGTAAGGGCATTAAAAAAGTTCAGACACATGTTGTCTAACAACAGGATCCAACTCTTAGTTCCACATGCAAGTGTTAAGGATTTCCTTCTAAACAAGGACATCAGTGAGAAGAGGGTTGGGTGGATAACCAAGGTCATAGAATACGACATCAACATCAAGATCACTAAACTTGTAAGGGGCAGGGGCTTATGTGAACAACTTGTCTCATCTTCTGAGACTACTTCAGAGGTTGCCCTTGTGTTACAAGAAGATCAACCAACTAGCAACGACACTCAATTCCATTGGGTAAGTGACATGACCACCTTCTTAATGGAAGGTAGATACCCCCAAGGTTTGGATAGGACCAAAAGAAGGCATTTCAGGTTGCAGTCCATCCCCTATGTCTTAGTGGATGGCACCCTTTTTCGAAAAGACTCTAATGGAGTCTTGTTAAGATGTATCGAGCAAAATCAAGTCAGCAGATTGTTAGAAGAATTTCATGATGGCTCTTCAGGGGGCCACTTCTCTGCAAGGACTACAACTATCAAAATAAGGAGGGCTAGTTATTACTGACTGTCTTTATTCAGTGACTCACATAGATGGGTGAAGAATTGCAAGAAATGTGCTTTCTTCTCTGGAAAGCAAAGACTAGCCGCCCTACCTCTTCACCCCATCCGATCAAATCAACCATTCGCACAATGGGGTTTAGACTTAATTGGCATGATAAATCCACCTTCTAGTGCTGCCCACAAGTGGATCTTGCCCGCAACAGACTACTTCACTAGGTGGACAGAGGCAGTTGCATTGAGGGATGCCACTGAGGCCTCGGTATTGGAATTCCTTGATGGAATTGTGACAAGATTCGGTGTCCCCTCCACCATCATATTAGATAATGCCAAGGCATTTGTTGGAACCCAAATCAGTTCTTGGGCAGTGAAGCATGGTGTATACTTGAAGACATCATCCAATTATTACCCTTAGGGTAATGGCTTAGCTGAATCTTCCAAGAAGAACTCCAAAAACCCCGATGTTCCGAAGTTCCTTCCTTTGCTTCCTTTTCTCTCTAGTTCCCCGAAACTTCGGAACCCCGAGGTTTCGAAGTTCCTTCCTTTGCTTCCTTTTCTCTCTAGTTCCCTGGAACTCCGTAACCTTGAGGTTCCGAAGTTCCTTCCTTTGCTTCCTTTTCTCTCTAGTTTCCTGAAACTTCGGAACTCCGAGGTTCCGAAGTTCCTTCCTTGCTGCCTTTTCCCTTTTCCCTGGAACTCCCGAACCCTGAGGTTCCGAAGTTCCTTCCTTAGCCCCTTTTTCCAGTTCCCAGGAACTTCGGAACCCCGAGGTTCTGAAGTTCCTTTCCCTTGCCCTTTTCTTTTCCCGGAACTTCGGAACCCCGAGGTTCCAAAGTTCCTTTCCTTTGCCTTCTTCCCTTCCTTGGAACTCCGGAACCCTGAGGTTTCGAAGTTCCAAGCCCAAGTCTTCCCAACTTCCTTCCGACTTGCAATATTCTAGATGGTGTGATTAACACTCAAGGTTTTTAATGCTCCAACAACTCTTGCAACTAGTTTTCTATATAAGGCTGTTAGGTCTCATTGTAAAGGGTTCTCTCCTTGCTTGCTTGAGCTCTCTATGTTCTTTCACTTCTCTTAAAGACTTGTATATTTTGCATTTCTGCAACTATAAGTTTGGCCATTGGCCTTTGAATGAATTGAAATTATCATTCTTGCCTTCCTTCAACTTATGCATGTTGTGTATGTTTCCTTGCCTTCATCATAGTTGTATGTTTTGTGGCTCTTCTCTCATATATGCTGTGTTAATTTATTTCTGAGTGTGACTTGTGGGAAATCTTCTCCCCTTTGACATTTAGCAAATTCTAACCTCCATACATGCATTGGGGTCATTCATGCAACTGAAGTTTGTGCATCTCCTGGGTGTTTCGATTGATTCTTTGTGTCATCTCTGGGTGGGGAGAGAAACATCTCTCATCTTGGTGCATCACCTCCTTTCATTTTAAGCATTTCTCTCTTCCCTTTTCCTCTGCAAGCTGTTAGGATAGGCTTAGAAGTAAGATTTGAAGTGTTGAGTTGGTTCAACTCTTGCACTTGGATTGAGAAGGACGCTAACCTTCTCCGGAGATTCAACCCCCTTGCGCAAGGTCCCACACTTCGGGGTTGTTTCCATGTTTCACGAGGTTGTTGAGTTGATAGCTCAGCAAGGGTGCGAGCTTTTGTGATACCAGTACCATGAATCGACACTTCTTGGGATTCAGGGCCAGCCGGGCCCACTAACATCTCTCTATGCACTCCTCGAGTGCATTCAAATGGGTTTCCTGCTTATTGTTGATAGACTAGTCATCGAGGAATGTGTTGAAGCTTCCAACCGACCTCCCGTAAAAAATGTGCAATGTGATCCGCTTGAAGGTGGCAGGAGCATTACACAAGCCAAAGGGCATCCGATTGTACGCATATACTCTGTCCTCCACTATAAATGTTGTTTTCAGCTTGTCTTCCTCTGCAATGCTGATTTGGTTATATCTGGAAAATTCGTCCAGAAATGAGTATATCTTGTGACCAGCCACCTGTTCCAAAATACTGTCAGTGAACGGAATTGGGAAGGGATCTTTAATTGTTACAACATTTAGGCAGCGAAAATCAACACATATCCTGATCTGATTTGCTTCTTTCTTTAGGGAGATAATGATTGGTGAGACCCAATCACTGGTTTCCATCTGAAAGATGATGCCAGCCTCCAACATCTTCTCAATTTCTTCATTCACGTTTGCTGCATAATTCTTATTCATTCTGCATGGCCTCCTCCGTATGGGTTGGGCACCAAGTACTAGGGATATTCTGTGTACGCACAACTATGGAGTTATTCTCTTTAAGTCTCTATACGTCCATGCGAACACATCCTTGTATTCCAGAAATGTTTTTAAGCGAAGTTGCTTTCAGTACGAGGTTCCAGTCGTCCCTGACCAAGATCACCTTTGGGTGGTCACCATCCCCCAAGTTGACTTTCTTGATGTTGGATTCTTTGTACTTGATGGCTTTATCCCGTTCAAACTGGTGCATAGGTGTATTATCCACCCGGGCGACATCCTCACGGTACTCCCCGTACTCTAGAGGGAAAGTTGTGTTCTACGTAGCATCACTTGACTCCTCAATCTCACATATCTGTATTATGTGGCAATCACGGTGAAACACTTCGTTGTCCTCCATCTGCCAGTGGAAGAGTCCGGCCAAAGAGCTAGTTTCGTCCTCTGAGCATCCCTCCAATTGTAATATCCCTTCGTCGTTGGGTTCCATCTTTTCCCTGTCATCTTGTGAATCCCATTCCCAATTATGCGAGTCATCCGAGTTAGAATCAGATGATGCTAGTTCCTTGCTTACCTCCTGGTTCTTCAGGTCAATCACATTTTTACACCCTTCACTTTCAATGGAGAGTGTGTTCCTCTCTTCCAATTATGATTTGCCTTCGCCATGATCAACCAACCTCTTTCGAGGAGGGCATCATAGGCCTTTCTCTCCAATGGGATGACCACAAAGTCAAGGAAGAAATGTTGTGTGCCAACCACAACCTTTTGTGCCATGAGCGTTCCTAGGGGTTTGATGCCGTGCTGGTCGACACCGACAAGGTGGAATGTTGGTGGCTAGAGGGTTGGTTTGCCGAGATCCCTCCATGTCTCTTTTGGTAGTACATTCACTCCAGAGCCGCCATCGACAATGGTATTCGTTAGTTTCAGTCCCATGATCTCCATTTCCACTACTGCTGGCCACCGGCCAATACTCACAACAAGTAGTATGGGATCCGCAACAAACATGCCAAGTAGTTCTCCTGCCTGTGGGTTCGTGGCAGACTTGCTAGATGATTTCGTTGTCGGCTGGTTACATTCCTGGCCGATAGTGTTATTACCGACTACATTTGTGAGAGTCATCTTCAATTGCGACATTGTCTGCAGAAGGTCAGATACCTGTACAGGTACGTTGGCTTGCAACATCTGTTTGATTATAGTTCTTTCAAACTCTGACCGAAGTGGGGTACTAGCAGCATTATGTGAGGCCCGTCGTTCCTTTGCCATTGCTCGTTCAACATCAGCCTTTGCCTCCCGGAGCCTTTCTTTCTTCGTACAGGGATCAGGGTACACAGCCTTTTTGCTCTGTAATCTTGTAATTGCCAGTACCTCCTCGTCTGGCTCTTTGACATCTAGCATATTTACCCCCTTCTGTTTTGGGCATTTTGTGTCCTCATGGTTCCCAGGACCGCACCACTTACACAACAAACCGTCATTGTTGTTCCCATTTTGACACTCTCGAGCAAAGTGGCCCCATTCATTACATTTGCGACATTGAATCATAGGTCGCCCTTTTGCGTCGTATTGGATTTTACTCCTTGGCGTGTTGGTATTGATCAATTGTTCCCTCGCTGATTGTTGTGATAGCCCCCTGGTGAAGCATTGGGGTTTGCTGGTTTGGGTGGTGTGCTGGCGGAGTGATTTGCTTCGATTCGTTGAGGAGCACTTGTGTGCTCCTCGTTTTTAGATTGTACAGGCATTCCTTGATGGAATGCCCCAACACTTGATAGATGTCGCAAAAAGATTTCCGTGGGCATGTCCCCTTAGTGTGACCTTCTACCTTGCAGTCGGTACACCAGAGTTCTTTACCCTCTTTGCCATTCTCCTTGTTGGCCTTCAACTCCCTCATCATCTGCATCATATCCCTATGGAGGACCTGTACGGTCTTGGACTCGCCATCACTATCTTCATTCGTACCATTGTCGTCGCTCACCTTCCTCTTCCCTTTTGATGTCTTTCTTTCACTTTCAATATCCATTGCCCTGTTGTAAGCCTCCTCATATGACGGTGGAGGGACCACCCTCATCTTCCTCCTAAGGGACAATACGAGTTCCTCTACAAACCATCTTTTCTTCAACCCATCGGCTGGTTGATTCTCCATCTTGTTTAGCAACTCCTTTAGCCTACGGTTATAGGCCCGGACACTTTCACTTTTCCCTTGCTTAGTACTATAGATCTCGGCCACAATCTCATTATCACCCCTCAGGAGCTTGAATTCCTCATGGAAGGCCCTCTTCAAAGCATTCCAACTTGTTTTGTGTTGGGCATCAAGGTCCGTATACCAGTCAATCGCGATCCCCCGGAGAGTGGCTGGGAACACTTTCAACAAGTAATCTTGGTCATCTTGGCCATTCACTTCCCATATGGTTACACATGTTTTGCAGTGCCGTACGGGGTCCTCTGACCTGTCGCCCATGAATCTTGGAAGTTTCTGTCTCTTTGGAGTGTTCTGGTTGTGTGCCATTGCTTTTACCTAGAAGGTGCTCTGTTCCGCCTGGGAGGTGTTATGTGCCGCTTGGAAGGTGTTATATGTTGTCTGGAAGGTACGGTATGCATTCAACTAGATTGGACCGTTCGGCTCTGTACGTGAGCTTTCTACGCGTCCCCCTTTGTTCTCGACACCTTGGTCACCCTCACTCCTATAGTCCCTCCTTCCTGGGGTTTTTGGCTCTTGCCCTCCTATTTTTGACTATTCTGTGAGAGACAAATTCCCAATTCCATACAGATTATTTTCAAAGAGTTTGGCAACCTCACCCTGCAGGTCTCGTGCAACCTCTTTGTCACAGTCGGATTGCTCTCAGACTGAGTTTCGGTTTCTTCACTCGATGTCGAGTGAGCGGCCTGGTTGGCGAGATCTTTCTCTGCTACGTTCGACAGTGATAGGTTGCTCGCAACCTCTACCAACTGGTCCCACGTACACGGTTTTTGCCTCTCCCGACTACGGCTCCGACTCACGATTTGACTCTTGCTCTGCCTTTCTGGACTCTTTGAGCCTTCAGCAATCTCCCTTAGTTGACGTCTCCGCTCGTTTTGTTCTCTGATACGTAGGGATCTCTTTACCAACCCCTCTCCTACCTCTCCGTTGGTACCAGTACGCCGTCAGTCTTTGTTGGGACGTAGGGGCATTAATTGCCAGGGGTACGACGTCTGCTCATATCCCTCTCTTCCTCTTCCCTATGGCTCCGTTCTTCTTACTACTGCAGGATTTGCTGCCAACAACATTCACGACTGATTTCTTCCCTCTGCTCTTGCTGTCCAATGAGGTTCTGTGCCAGTAGTCTAGGAAGGCTCCTAGGAAGATCAAACATGATAGAATTTACTTTGAGTTCCTCACGTATCGTGCCCTCAGGGACTGCTCTCTCTCGAGCTTCCCTATGCACGTACTGAGTGACGGAAACATCCCACAGTTCCACCAAATCCTTCGTCAGTTGATCCTCTCGTACTTCCGCTTGTCTGGCTTCTTCATGCGTATCAGCTTCAGTGACTATCAATTGTTGTTCGAATGGTCGGCCCATTAGTGGTTACCGCTTGCCGCCATATTGATCTCCAGAATTTGAATCGGTAACAATGCCAAAATGTTTACTTCCTATGGTGAGTTGTTCAAGTTCACGAAATAAACAAGAAATACACACAGAACATATATCCAGTAACTTCAATTATATTCAGAATATAAATTAACATTAACAGTCACAACAATATGGCAGAAACATGTTTCCTTTATTGCATTCCAAAAACTGGTACATCATAATTATTGCCGGGGTTCCCTTACATGGCAATATATACTACTTGGCAGTTGGCCAAAGTACCAACCATCATAATTCACACAGGAACCCACACGACCGACTCCACACATAACAAAATTAACATAAACTATAACTTAAGACTTTTTCCTAATTGCCGCCTAACAATTTACACATACATGCATGCATACATACATACATGCATGCATGCATGCATACATACATACATGCATGCATGCATGCATACATGAATACATCCATACATACATACATTCATACATACATACATCCATACATACATCCATGCATACATACATGCATACATATACGGACGGACTTACCCGCGAACCCAAAGGGCGAATTTTTTTTTGCCTGAACCCACGAATCGAGTTCACGTACTTAAGGGCAAAATTTTTTTTGCTCGAACCCACAAATTGGGTTCACATACCTGAACCCAAGCTTGAACTTGAATTTGTAACTTAGATTTCATGTTGAGGGTTTCTATCTTTGTAATTTTGGAGAAATTCATAGTTTGTGATGGGTTTTTCATTTCATCCTTCTCTGATCATCTTAAAAAGAGGAAACTATAAATAATGGAGAGATGGCATCATAAAACATCTTCATTGGCTTCATTTTTTGCCACATTTGTATGGTCTTGTTCTCCATCCTGGTACGCATAGTAAGAAATTTGCTTGGAATTGTAAGAGAGAGCATGTCTTAGGAGTTATAGCACTGCATGCTAATGATGACACGTTGAAGTCTATTCTTGATTTTGTGTCCTCATGCTCTTTGGACTAAAATTTGAGAGAGAATGGAGATCCTGATGCTTAGCCATTCCTAGATGATCATGTTTCAAGTTGTCTTGTGCCTGTTCACTTTTCAGAAAGGATGCCCTATGACTGTGATACTATTCAGGAGTTTGATTCTTTGGAGTACTTTGAAACTTTAGAAGATGAAAACAAAGTTGCTTTAAGCTCGTAATTTTCCTTTTAAGCTCGTAATTTTCCTTCAAAGATTGTTAAATTACCTTCACCTTCAGTGATTCCTTGTGTAGAGTCATTGTATGAGACTTCCATCATTCTAGTTCATCAAGATCATCTTTGTTTTAGATTTGGAGGACACATTTGAGGGGTTATATCTTCTCTTTGATGATAGCCATTTCACTCCTATTGTCAAACCATCACTAATTAGCTTGTTCGACATCAGACCTTCTTTGATTGGACATGTACCTAATTGGATTGTGGCGTCATCATCTTTCATGGACAAGGAGACACATCAGCAATTTTTAGAGACACCATCATTTTGCTTCATGCTTCTCTCTTTCAATTCTTATCCTCAATCGAAAGTGTTCCTGCATTTGAACTTGGTTAAATTGTTTCTTCCTAAGGGGAGACAAGTTGTTTGTCAACATTGGATCATGTTTTGTCCTCAAACACTTACCCTTTTTCCAGGAGATAAATCATTGTGGGGTGGGAGGGGGAAGCTACATAGTCTCTCTCTTTCCCTCTTATGGGGGGATATTGATTGTATCTTCATGATGGATGTGGTTCTTGGGGGTTATTGATGAGTCCTCTATAAATCATTCATTCTATCACTTATACATGATTTTCATTGCATTCTCTCTTTTGGAGAGGGGTTTTCTCCAGTGTTCCACGAAAACGTGTTCCCCCTAAGGCCCAAGGCCCCCCGTTCCTGAAACCTGTCCCTAAAACTTTTTCCCTTTGTCCCCCTTTCCCTGAAGCCCATCCCCGCATCCCCGTCTCTTCGTCCCCAATGGTCGTGGAACAATGGTTTTGTCCCTAGTGGTTTTTCTCGTTTCCTTTGTATGTGAGAGATCATTTGTACATGGGTACCTAAAATCGCCTTGTAGCCGAGACTCATGCTTGCTTCTTGCATCATTTGAATAATAATTTCTTCCCCCTAAGTTGCACTTAAGGGGGTGGGATAGTTTGAATAATGTCTTGTACCAAGTAAATTCCTAGTAGGGACTTATTCACATGTTAACTTAGGTCCTAAGTGTTATTTCTAGAAATTTTAGTTGTCTGAATAAGATATTATCCATATCCCATCTTTATGACTTTTATTTGTTTCTTGTCCTAGGTCATTTAATGTTTGTGTCATGTTGGTCATACTACAACACAACTTGCCTTTATAAGCAAGGCTCTAGTACATTTGTAACATATCCCCATTGATCATCATCCGATCATGTCTCATATTTCAATATTTAAGCAAGCTCTTTATATTACATACTCTCTTGTGAAAGGCATCTTTGTTTTTACATGTGATCTTGGAGTTTGTAGCTCCTACATTGTTGAGGGAACAATTGAATATTCTTTCTTTTCTTGTACGCCTCCACTATTTTATTTGAAGTTTGTAACTCCGCTATTGAGATTCTCTCCTAATTTAAGCTTGTAATTACCATCTTTGATGATAGATAAATAATAAAATATTCTCAAAAGTTCCAAATGGCCTTATTGTTCCCCATTTAGGCAGCCCATACAAAATAAAAATTGAAGTTGTCCTTCACAATAATTTTCATTTAATAATAGGACTAACTTAAATTCTAGGAATACCCCTAGGTCCAATTCCCTAACAATACATTCTTTTAAAGACAAGTTGTCCTTTAAAATGTTATAACATAAAGTAACTTGGACAAACTTAAGTTATTATTTTAAAATTACTACCCTCACCTTACCCATAAGCCTATAGAAAACAAAATAATGGGCTTAGATGACTTGATTATCTTTGGTCAAAAAGGGGACGTGGCACTATGGCACAATGGACAAGTAATCAATTTGAAGATCTTATTTTCTCTTCTATGGAATGAGAAATCCAACATAATTATGCTTTTGCTTACCTCTCCCTATCAGTTGAGTTGAGAGCTATTGATTTTGTTATTACTAACAGCAAGATGGAATTGAGAACTATAGTGACTTTTGTTTTGTATCTCTCGAGTCTCAACTCTTTCTCCCTATCAAGTCGAGTCTCAACTTCCTAATAAAATTAGTTGAGGCACATTTGCATTTTAAGAGAATCAAATTAGTACCTAAAAATACTTAATTTTGCCGAGCTTTGCAAACTCAAACTATTGTTTGTTAACACCCAAGATGTATGGAACATCTTATATCTTTACTTTGAATTTCTTTCTCAATTCCTTTTTTCAGTTACGAATTCATTTCTAGTGTGTTCATGTTTTAAAATATTGAATGGATGAATTCATGCACATTTATAATGCAGATAGGAAGATAATTATAAGTTCCTATATATGTGAAAATCTTGTAGCTATTTTCATTGAGAAGTTCAAGCAAAGCATCTTGAAACTGGTTAATTACAAAATAAAGTATTTACATGATTATACACCATCGAGTAAAATAAAATTGAGATCTAATGTCAAGTTCGTTCTAGATGCACATTGCAAGAGTTTAATATGGAAACACTCAATTCGTAATAACATTGTCATTCTATTTTAGTATAAAATGATTTTTTCTCATCATGTTAACAGTTATCCAAAATATTTAATCATAATAGGTATTAACGTCGCTTACATATTGTTACTTCATTGTCCCTTTAATTTTATTTCTTTATTGCTTTCTTTCCAAATCTTTCTTGTGCCTTTTTTATATTTGTTGATTATTATTTTCAAACATTAAAAATTCAAGTGATTTGAGCTTTTATAGATTCAATACTGGTTGTAATCTCACATTGCTTATTTCACCTTGCTGGGAAAGCATCCCTTACTCTTTTTTTTCTTTGTAGTTGCCTGATATCACGAAACTTGCTAAGTGGTCTTAAGACATGCTCAGAGGTAGCTGAATACATGTCCCGCAATGGGTCTATTCTGCAATATGGTGATTTACGAACTCTTCGGTCTGATGGCAGTGGGAAGGCTGATTGTATGGATACACTTGTAAGTTATCCTTAAATTTTCCACATTCTTTGTATGTTTATTGACCTTTAGACTGGTCCTGGTTCTATTTGTATGGAAAATTAATCTCAGCATGCAGCAGGAGATAGAAGTTCGTACAAGATCAAGATTCTGGAGGAGGAGAGGAAGAGTGCGCAGATTAAAGTACACATGGAAGTCCGCAGGCCATCCTTCAATCAGGAAAAGAATGGCAGATGGGAAAGGACAGCCCTGTAAACAATATACTCCATGTGGTTGCCAACTAACATGTGGAAAGCAATGTGCTTGTCTCCGGGGTGGAACCTGTTGTGAAAAATATTGTGGGTAAGACTATTTTTGAATTTTCAGAGTTGAAAACTACTGTCACAATATACATGGATGAGGTTTTTATTACTTGTACTGATTTTTTTCTTGTTGTCTTTTTTTTTCGGTTGAAAGGCTCAAAGTAAACATTTTCTTCCATTAAAATCAATTGATAAAATCCTTCCAGAGATTTTTATAATGAGAATCTTATTGTTATGTATATTAAGTTTTCTGTCTGATGATAGTAATGTTGATGGCAACGATTTTTACAACATCTTTTACATCAAATCATTTTGTTGGTCTTGTCAAAGTGTACCTTGCAAATATGTATTCTAATTTATATTTAACTTTGCTGTGTAATACATCCTTGACATTAGTATTGTTGTTAATGCCACCCTTCATTGCTTTCCATGTCCTCAACTCTTAAGAATTTTCCATTTAGGAAGTCAATATTGAAAATTTTTATCAATGTTGCAATCCTTTAGTCTCCTCGTTTTCTGGCTTTTCCTGAGTGTCTAATTTGAAGTATTCTGAAAAAATAGAAAGGAGAAATAAGGTAGTATCCACTTATAAATATGAGTTGAGTAGCAATGTTAGATATCTTTATAATATTATTTCTATATTAAAAAATGATGGAAATGAAGACACTTGGGTGTTTCAATTCTTGTAAGCTAAGAGGTCATGAAGAGTAGTTGACAAAGTCAGGGGAAGTTACTAGTTTTCTCGCCTTTGGTTTTGTGTAATTTATAAAATTTCTAAGTAGCTTAGTGTGTTGTACTTTGGCATGTCTTTGCCACCCAAGTTCATTAAACAATACAAACATAGCCAAGATTTGGGAATTTATATACAGGTTTATGCTAACGATAGAATGAACTGATTTAAGAACTTGAGAATTGTGATGTCCCCATCTAAACAAACATTATAGTCATTTCTCAAAGCATCTTCATAAAGCATCAAGTGAAGAATGGATAATAAGATTGATTGTGTGGGATTGTTTATCATAGTAAAATTTCACCACCATAACATCCATCGTACAAAGAGAAGATAATGGAGATAGCAAGTATAACATGGTCAAACAATCATCATACTCACCCACCAATTATTATTGATTTGGGTGGAAGCTTTATCGGTTTGATCATCAAAGGATGATTATAACATACAGTAAGAAATTGGTAAAGCAATATAATAAGTGACAACATTGGATATCCTAATTAGTAATTCCAGATCTGATTGTGCAAGGTTATTATTGATGCTTCCAAAGAGTAATATATATTGCCAAGAAATTCATATCGCTGGCCAAGGAAGAATCAATGAAGGCATTAAGCAATCCATATCAATGTTACCATAAGAGGAAGTCCGATTATATGATCTGTTAGTCAAACAAACATAGCATTGGTTCATATTAATTATGACTAAGATATTACAAAGGATGGCAATTATCTAAAGGGGGTGTCATTAATGATTATCATTAAGCCAATTTTCTATGTTAACGAACAATGGTCATTAAACAACAAGACATGACCCTTCAAGAAATAGCTATTCCAAAAGGCGCATGACCTTACGAGATAAAGGTGTAAAAGGAGTATCCAACATCAAGTCAGAGGCATCATGGAATTGTCTTTAATTTGCATCTACATCTAGTATTGGATCACTCTTGGAGCAATAGCCTCGTGCATAAATTCAGGTTGCATATATTCAAAGTCAGAAATCTGGAACAGCACCATCACACTTGCATATATTCATAGCAAAATCAGAGACATCATTATAGCATTATCACTACAAGTAACAAGGAGAAGGCTCACAGCATATTGCACATCGCCATATCAGGAATAGCAGAGATAACTCCCTAATTGCAGATCAAAGTAACATACAGATCAGATTTCCGTTGCATAATGTTCAAAGAAATATCAGAGACAGCAAGATACTCCATTTTAATCATTCAGGGTTATACATTGCAGATTTGTATATCAAGACTCTCGTCACATCAAATAATACTTGAACATCATATTGATATCAATTGTATAATTGGATATAACTATATAGCAGATCATAATTATCATAATGTAATGTCCCCTCCTTAGCCAATTCTGTTTTCAGGGTTAGTCTATTATTAGGTCCTCGTAGACTAACAGGTTGGATAGAGGACTCAAGCAGGTTGGTCTTCACAAAAATGTGTTAGGAGGTTTCCTTCTTGACTTACCAGAGCATTAAGCTTAATCACTCAAGTTAAGTTGTAATGAATTTCATAACTTCTCTTTGGGATCACTTAAATGCACTTAGAGCTTTAAGTTATCAATTGTCTTAAGTGATTAATCTAGTGAGAGAGTGAATGGGGAAGAGAGAGATAAAAGGTGTGGACATAAGACAAACCATATAACTCTAAGTTAGCCATATCATTAGTGAGGAAATATTAAATGGGAAATAATATGAAGTTAAAAGTCATATTATAAATGGACATTGAGATGTTAGGGTTTCAACCCAAATTAGGGGATCCCAAGGAGGGAAAAGAATAAGAAGGCTTGAGGAGTCATTTTGGAGGGCATGTTATGAAGAAATATTTCTGCTTTGCAGTGGGTCCTTGGACCAGCCAAGAGAGCAGCTTATGGGGAGGATAACCTCCATGAGATTCAGCTACTTGCAAGGGTGAAACATCTCTCAAGGGTGGCAAGAGAGATTTCAGATCAGGGATCTCCATTGGGCATCAACGTTTAGGATTGTTTGCAGCAAAATCTAAGTGAGCTACCTGCTTGTGTGCCCGTACCATTTCTAGGTAGAAGAAGCTCAAAAAATACCGATTTAGTATCATCTTTTGTTTAGTTTATTATCAAAAACTTCATACCAATGTGTAGAAGACTTTACAACAGATTGGAGAGGCATTTGGATCAGTTGTTTTGAGTTTATTTGATGCTGGCTGAGTGAGGTGCTTGTGTGCTTAGCTGACAACATTTGCAGCACTTTGGAGGGTCATTTCCAGCCCAAACTCCATTCTAAGCTGCCACCCTTTAGTAGAATCACTTTACCAATGCACACAATCAGTAAACAAGGGTTGCAGCAGTCATTAAGAGTTGAGTACACATAAATCAGACCTATAACAGGCCGTACCAGCTGAGGATTGTGGAGTTTCTAAACAGCCCCAACTCAAGGGCTAGTCACAATGTATATTAGCCAACACAAGATCGTATATCAGACCTTTATGTGCTAGCAGATTGGAGAAGAAGACTGATTTTTATACTATTGTAATTTATTTTCTGAGTAAGCTTCTTGGTTGTGTGCTTACTCTCAAATCAGCTTGCTAACTACCTTGATACAAGGAACTACTGGGTATGTTTGTGATTTGAAAGACTCTTATTTGTAATAGCATCTTTGCCTTATGAACTAGTGAAATAGTTTACAGCAGCAATCTGATTGAAATTGTAAGCTTGGCTGTAATCTCTTAATAAGTTTCAGTTTGCTTCCTTATTTGCAAAGCTATTCAATTGTTTTTTCTCTCAAAACTACAAACTCAAATCAAAACACATTTCTGCAACTTCTGTCTAGTTTTGAAAGACACAGGATAATATAGTTTATTAAACTAAAATTAACAGGCAGGTTGCAGTGACAGTGTTCCACCTGGGGTGGGACATTACACATTCTCATGAGGTTTATTAAGGATTTTTGTGTTCGATAAGATTTTTGATTAGAAGAAGTCTCTTGCAATTGATTTGTAAGTAATATTTCCCTACTTCTAAGAATTTCCATAAGGGGACATTACAAGAATACAGTTTTTGTTTTCATTATGATGACATTATCTTATTATAACATTATTTGATTTTTAGGTCCAATTATTGTGATTAAATATTTCCTGTGCACTAAGGGGCCTAGGGATCTATAGAAACTCCATAGAAATTTTAGCCTCACATTCATTTTTTTGTAAATGTTTTATATTGTTAGAACTTTTAGGATTTTGGATATTTTCTTGGCTATTTTGGGACTATTCCTTTAGAACCCAAAACTAGCCTCATTATACATGTATGTTGATTTATTGTGTTTGCTACTAGGGTTTGAAGTTCTCTAAGTTGTTTGTGTATGTGCAAGTGTGGCCATACATTGAATTGAATGACTTGCCAATTGCCATTCATAGTCAAAGTATTTTTGATTTTTTGATTTCGGTTTTTTGTTAACATTTGTTTTCCGTTTGGTATTGGTTTTAAGTGCCTCCTGTTGACATTTACAGTTGGACTTCTTTGGATGGCATGTGTTAAGAGTCTTCATTGAGGATACATATGCTGTCTATTGTACATGTTATCTGAGTTTCCAATATAGTCCATTTAAGTTATTTTTATTGCGAATTGATTTGGAGTTCTCCTTTTCTAAGATTATATTTCGGTGTGGTATTATAAGTGCAGGAAGTATTGAGAACATATATATTATGGATTCATGAATAAATTTTTGGATGAGCATAAAAGATGAACTGTAATGGCAGAATAGATCAAGAACAAGGAAAGATTAAGTGAGACAGTGATGGATTGAGTCTTCTAGAAGATAGATTAAAACATGAAAATATTTAGATGGTGGACTAGACTAAAAATTGGAGTCAACTGGTTAAGAATCAGAAACTTATTTGATGAAGTGTGAAATCAGCTAGATCAAAATAAAAATGTAACAACTTAGAAACATTGATCTTTTTCTTGTATAAGTACACATACTTATTGTTGGTGTCTGTTTTATCATCTACCAAACATTAGAATAGGATACCTGAAGGTATTCTATCCTCTCTTGAAAAATCACTACTGATTCCAAGGTCTATATGTGCGAACAGGCGACTTTAGTGGAATAGCTTCTTGGGTAGTGTATGCTGAAAATCTCAAGGGGACTTATGTTTAACAACTGTCTTGAACGGCTAGCCTTAGATGGATTTCGCAATTTTAGGCTCTTCTTTTTTTTGGATTTTCGGGGATTTAGACTTTCAAAAAGGGAAAAAGAGATAGGGTTTAGGAAGACTAATCTAATCCTATGAACTCCGGAGACGGTATCAATTGGGTGCCCTCGAGAAACCAAACCTTGCTTCGCCACACTAGGGACAACTACACAAAGCCGGTGCAATCTTCAATGGATTGTGCTTATGATTAAGATGTTGGGGTGCATAGAGGATGGGCTCAGACTAACTTTGCATGGTGAAATGGAAATCATCCATTCACCAAAAGTATGAGCGGAGATACACCATTGATTTGACACTTATCAAAATCCTTCATTCAAATTAACAACAATGAAAGCAAATCTAAATTAATTCTAAGTGTTGAGGAAATTGCAACCATGCAAATCATTCAAACAATAGGGATTACAAAGCAAGCGAACATGCAATATATTATCTGGAAATGACCTTACGCAACAATACATCAAAAACCTCACACCCTCCAAATGAGAGGAGGTAGCCTTATATAGTTTTCAAAAATAAATAAACGGCCGAAATCGAACAGTGATCAAGGGCCAAGATTAAAAGCAATAAACCCTAATTAGGGTTTCCCAAAACACCATTAGTTTGAGTGAATAAGAAAGTGACACATGGCACAACTGCTTATCTCACTGGGGTGAGCACCTATTATCCTCCTTCTTAGATTCGATGTACCTGGACACAATGAGCTTGACTTCCTCCATCGTGACACTTGGCAAACTGCTAATTTGGAAGTCGATGATGTGGATGTGGCGAGGATGCCTTCCCACTCAACCACCTGGGCAAGAAAGTTTTCATCGATGAAGAGAAAGTTTGCAATCTTTGAAAGATCACCCTTGTCAATCATCCTTGAATCCTTGAAGAAGCTTGACTGAATCTTGGCTCTCAGGTTCTCTGCCTGCAAGTGCTTCTCCCTTATACTCTCTTTCTTCCAAATCTCGGATGCTACAAGAAACGCCTTTCTCAAAATCTCTCTGACACTCTCCTCTGTCTCAAAGCACTTGGTCTCGGATTTCTTCAAAACTTCAATCCGAGTGACCAAGGCATAATACCAGGTGTTGAAGTCATACCTATCTCCAGCCTGTATGACACCTGCATCCACCAGACTTCTCTTCGACAAACCTTAGATAACCTTCAGATGGGGAAGTATTTCATCTTGAATTTCCTCCACGTCCTCCCAATTGGCAGCTAAGTCCTGTATACGACTGACAAGTGAAGAGGCCGACTCATGTGTTGACACTAAATTCTCTACCAGTATATTTGCACGTGCTGAGGCTCTTGAAATCCACTCCTTGGCCTGTGTGAATGTACCCTTCATATCCTCATAATCCTTCATCGATTCCTGTTGAAGAGGATGTGGAGGGGTAACCGAGATCTCATGGTTAAGTGGCTTGGTGAGATGGAGAACATACTTTCTCCATTTCTGGTTTTCTTCTTCAACCTTCTTTCTCTTCTCTCTCTCTTGAGCTAAACTTGCCTTCAGAGCGTTACAAGAGTCATCGAAATACTGGACCTCTTGGTCTTAGGTGGGCTTGCCCAGCTCTATGGTAGTGATCTTGTAGTCATCTGCAACGACGTTGTCCCTAGTTTTTCCCTCTTTAGGCACTGCTATCTGGACTGTCCTGTATCCTGCACTGTCTCTCTGGATTAAAGAAAACTTTCTGGCAGGCTTAGGCGGTTTGGCTACAGCTGGCTCTTTTACCCTCTCCAGAAATGCTGTTGTAATTTCTTCAGAATAGGCCTCCTTGGGGACCTTGGCCTTTATTCTTTCCCTTAGCCAATTCGGGATAGTTGACTGCTCCAAGGTTGTTCTGGTCAAATTCATCATCTGTCCCTCCTGGGTTTGCAAGTATGCCATCCAAGAAGACTGCAGGTGCCTCCGTTTGCTTTCTGTTCGGACTTTGGACAACTTCCTTCATAACTTCCTCAACTGAAGGAGAAGGCACTCTCACTTCATCATCAATCATGGACATATTCATCTCCTGCTCCCCAGCTGCATTCTGATCGGGCATAATAGAAGCGACGCTTAGGATGGATTGGCCTTCACTGGACTCCCTTCTTTCACCTCCAATCTTTTTCCCTGTGACCTTTACGGAGCTTCCAACCAACTCCTTTGGTGCAGAGGCACCTAAGCACACAAGCATACCAGGAGGTCAAAAGTCATAATATGAACAATTTATTGTATTTGAGTCATTCATAATGTATTAAGGTTATTTGAGTCAATTGAATCATAATATGTAAGGCTAAATGAGCCATTTTGTCCAAAGATATCATATTTGGTCCATATTGAAGTTTTAAAAGTGTCCATGTAAGAGTTAGAGTCATTTATGTCAAAAATTGTAAAAATTGCAAAGTTGCAATATTGCTAGAAAGTGCAACAAAAGTGTAAAAATGAAATACATTGGTTATGAGGTGGTTGGAGAAGTTAGAAAGGAGTTGGAAATGGTTTATAAAACCATGTTTGGTCGAAATCAAGAAGGGAGATCAGTTTGGAGGGGATTTGACAAAGATTATCCATCAAACCCTCAAACTGTCATGAGGTTTTAAGGAATCTATGGCTGTCATAGATCCATGGAGGATCACATTTGATGTAATTTTTATATATAGATGTTATTTAATGATATATTGATGAAATATCTTTCAGATGAATCCTTTCTTGTGCATTTTTGTGGAGTATTTAGCAAGATATGTTTTTTTTTTGAATGATTGTCAAAACCCTGCCAAGGGTTACCCAGTTTTGGAAAAATGATCATAACTTTTGATTCAACCGTTGGATCTGGTTGAAATTTTGAGAGAACTTGTATAACTCCGTAATATAAATTCTGACCGAAGCGATTTTCTTTATGATAAATATGTAAAATTTTATGGATGACTGTTTGTTACAGTTCACGGTGAAAAGCAGATTGGTGAAGGCACAAACAATCCGGTTGTAGCATTTGGTGTGGTCACATGAGGGATAATATTGAAGGAAGGATATATGTGTTGGAAAGGTCTCTGAATCTTCTTTCCAGTGCTTTTGGTCTTACTTTATTTGGTTAAGAATTGAATATTTTGTGATTATTTTGGTGAAAACAGTTGTTAAGGGATGAAACCCTAAACTAGGGTATTCCATGGCAATAAAGAATTTGTTCTCTCATGTTATGGTGAATGTTATGATCTGAAATATTGAATGAAGGGTTTTAAGGATGTAATATAACCTTTGAAATTGTTTTGAAGTTGAGAAGAGTGATTTATCTTTTTATATGTCTCTTGATTCAAGTTTAAAGTTTACCCTTGAATGAAGGTTCTATGGATTTTCATGATGCTCTGCATCAAATTGGTATCAGAGCTAGAAGAGCCTGAGTGTGTGGATAGAGTGCCAAAGGAGGCAATCCACACCAGGACCTAGCCATGAAGGATTTGTTATTTGGTTTTTGCTGATGAGTTTTTGGTTGCAAGGTGCTTGTCCATCTAGCTGCAAGAAGGCAGACAAGGAAGGTCTATCAAGGGCCAAAGGGATGGTCTAGGGCCATGGGATGGTCCATTGATTGCCAAAAGACTAGGGAGAGAGGCAAAGAGGAGAACTCCTAGGTGAGGCATAGAGGTTGTTGGTGAGGTGATGCAGCATGGAGAGGTGGACAAATGGCTGGTAAAAGCACTTGGATGGCAGCCACTACAAACTCTATTGGTAGGAGTCACAAACATTTTATACAAATGTTTTATCACAACACCATCATGGCACATCCATGACATACCAGAGATCCAACATGATAATTGGTTTAGAGAATCATAAGATCGTCACCTTATGATGTCTGCATACAAGTGTTCATAATCTGAGAGATCGTCACCTCTTAGATATGAACACAGGGGGTGAAACCCAGAATGTCTCAATATGACAAAAGAAGTTTACACATTAAACATCTTATTTACAAAGCAGATTACCTTTCTATCATACCTAAGCCTCTTCTGAAGTGATTAACCTTCACTCTGGAAAGTGGTTTGGTCAGAATATCTGCAGTCTGATCTCTTGTACTAACATATTCCAATTTGATCACATTTTTGTCTACCATGTCTCATACATAATGGTATGGAATCTCAATATGCTTAGATCTGTCATGAAATACTGGATTTATAGAAAGCTTTATGCAGCTCTGGTTGTCACAGTGGATGACAGTGGGTTTCATGGGTTCACCAAATAGTCCCACAAGCAACTTCCTAAGCCATACTGCCTCTCGAGCAGCCATGGAAGCTGCAATGTACTCAACCTCGATGGAACTCTGTGCTACAGAAGACTGTTTTTTGCTGATCCAAGAAATCATGGCTGATCCTAAACTGAAGCAACACCCTGAAGTGCTTTTCCTGTCAGTCACACTCCCAGCCCAATCTGAGTCTGTAAATCCGTGTAGGTCTAGATCGACTTTCTCATATTTGAGACCAAGGTTTAGAGTACCTTGTAAGTATCTCATAATGTGTTTCACTGCAATCAAGTGGACTTCCTTAGGCTCACACATAAACTGACTTAAGGTATTGACCGCATAATAGATATCTGGCCTTGTATTCACCAGATACATCAGAGACCCAATCATCTGTCTGTAGAGAGTAGGGTCAGTGGATTGTGACTCTGCTGATGCTTCCTTAAGTTTATGTAAATTTGTTTCCATGGGAGAGGTCATAGGTCTGCAGTTATGCATTCCGAATCTCTTCAAAATGTCCAAGGTATACTTTCCTTGGTTTAGTATAATATTTTCAGAATTTTGCCATATTTCCAAACCTAGGAAGTAATGAAGGAGTTCCAAGTCCATATCAAATTCTTTAGATAAATCTTTCTTACATTGATCTATGAGGTGATCTTCTCCTGTGATTAGTAAGTCATCAACATATAGAATCAATATTATCATATCACCTTTATTTTGTTTGTAGTAGAGATTTGGGTCTGCATCATTTTTAGAGAAGCCTAGTTTAGAGAGATAGGTGTCAATTCTTTCATACTAGGCCCTGGGAGCCTGTTTAAGCCCATAGAGAGCTTTCTTGAGTCTGCACACATGAGACTCTGCACCCTGAATTTCAAATCCTTCAGGTTGCTCTAGGTAGACTTCTTCTGAGATCTCACCATTAAGAAATGCTGTCTTAATATCCATTTGGTGCACCTTCCACCCTTTTGCTGTTGCAATGGCTAGTACTGTTCTTATTGAGGTATATTTGGCCACAGGTGCAAAGGTTTCTTCATAATCTATTCCTTCCCTTTGAGAGAACCCTCTAGCTACAAATCTGGCCTTGTGCTTTTCAATACTGCCATCTGCACCATGTTTGATTTTAAAAAGCCATTTAGATGAAACAACAAATTTCTTAGTAGGCCTAGGAACGATCTCCCAAACATTATTCTTCACAACGGACTGATACTCTTCAGACATGGCATCCTTCCATACTTGATGTTTAAGTGCATCTGATACGTTGTTTGGTTCAGCTTTAGAGAGATCATTCATAAGAGCAACATAGCTAGTGAATTTATTAGGTCTTTTGCTTTCCCTGAAGGTTCCCGAAGGAGCAACAAACTTCTGAGCTTCTGCTACAGTCTTGGTGGCCCATAGAGGTCTTTTCTTGAGGTTTTCTCTAGGTAGGATTGGAGTTTCACCTATAGTTTCTTCAAGATTCTTCCTCTGAAGCTCAGGAGTGGGATCTTCTTCTATGTTAGGAGTGGGGATATAGATTTTAGGCTCTATGTACAGCTCATACAAATAGCCTTGTCTTTGACCAATGACTTTAGCTTTCTTGATGGAAGAATTTTTTGGCCAATCCAACACCTTGTTCTCCATGAAGGTTACTTTGTATCCGTTATCTTCTAGGGCTGATATGGAGACTAGATTTCTCTTGATGCCGGGGACATATAGTACTCCTTCGAGTTGCAATGATATGCCTGTCTTCAGTTTGATGGTGCAAGAACCAATTCCTCTAACTGGATGTGAGGAATCATCTCCGATGGTTACTTCCTCATCATCATCCTCTGTCATGGAGTCTAGCACTTCCCTAAACCCTTTAATGTGTCTGGATGAGCCATTGTCGATCACCCAGGAGTTAGACTTATTTGATGCATGGCTTGTAAGTGCTGAGTAGAGGACATAGTTCTGGGAGTCATCTTCTCTTTTAGATTTTCCTGCTCTGGCAAACGTGGCTTGTTTGGCTCTCACTGGACATTTTGCAACAAAGTGCCCGAACTTATCGCACCTATAGCATTGAATATGTGATAGGTCTCTCTTTGAAGTGTTCTTGCCTTGATGACCCTTCCTCTTCCTAAATTGCTTCTTCTTGGTTGTCTTATTTGTGTTAGTATTTAGAACTTGAAGGTCTTTGTCTATGTTCTTTTGTTTTATTCCCATCTTGTTCAATCTTGATTCTTCTTGGAGACAATCGTTCCTTAATCTTTCAAACTTAGGATTCTTGGACCTTGCACTGATGCCTTGGACGAATGTACTCCATCCACTAGGCAACCCATCTAGAGCAATGAGTGTTAATTAACTCTTTGCTTTGGATTTCGTAATCCAAAGTTGCTAGTTCATCTCTTAGAATTGATATCTGCATAAAGTAGGCATTGATTGTCTCCCCCTTGTTCATGGTGATATGATGTATTTCTTGTTTTAATGCCAGAGTTCGACTTGCATTTGATATCTCAAATGTGCTTTCAAATGCTTTGAACATTTTATAGGCTGTTTGATGTTTTCTTATGATGGGCATTATGTTGTTTCTCACCCCATCAACTATTATTTTTATGGCCTTTTCATTTCCCTCAATCCATGTTGTTTTGTCAGGTTGGTCATTTTTAGTTTGAACAAATGAATCCACTTTGTTCTCCTTTAAGATCATCTGGATTCTGAACTTCCTGGCTGAAAAATCATCGCCACCTCCGAGTCTGTCTTCGAATCTGATAGCGCTGGCCATTGGAGAAATGTGATGTAGTATATAACCTTGTTCTTAAATTATTCACAAAATTGAATAGCCTCAAGTTCGATCAACTTGGCTCTGATACCATGTAAATGTTATTGCAATTTCCAATTTAATGAACAAGTTATATGGAAGATGGTGTATTTAAGATTTTGGTATTATGACTATGACAATAATATTGTTGTCTTTCTTTTGCTGCAGGTATGGAGGATGAACATGTATCGATTTCAATGTCATCCCCTTTCTTTTGAATGATGCATATATAGTAAGGTAGTCACAATCAAGTGGCACCTTGATCGGACATGTCTTTTAAAGACATGTCCAACCAAGATGTCACTTGGTCGTGACTCTTACAAATGTCAACCAATCCACTCGATGTCTATGATAACTAATCAGTGCCATTGTAAATGATAACAAATCGATATAAACACACCCGATAATGAATCGGTATCAAAGCAAACAAGCCCGATAACTAATAGCATTACATATGCTATTGGGTTAATACCCCGATAGTATATTAATGCCGATTCATAAATGAATCGACATTAATATGCTATCGGGTTACTAGCTCGATAGCATTTAGATCGACGCTTAACTATGTTAAGCAAGTCGTCGATTTTATCCAATGTCAATATCATAGTCATGATCAATGTTACAGTCTGATAAACATATTCAGTTCGGAAAGCATAAATCAGATAATCTAATAGCATAGATGAGTAAACCAAAACAGAATAGAGGAGATTAACGGGTTAGGAAAGTCTTATCTTGCAGAAGCTACTAATGCATTAACAACAACCTTGAGTAACACAACTCGGTTGGTAGGGTAGGTTGGAAGCATGTAGGGAGGCCCAGAGAATCCCTGAATTCGGAGGTAAGTGAACTTTGGATATTGGATATATCAATACCCGAATCGACTGATAAAGTCCATAGACTCCTGAGAGAGTCTCTAGTGCAGTCCACCTTGGAATGTCCGAGTGATGTGCATGAAGAAGGTATCATTCACTCTTTTAAAATGGAACTTCTCTTCCATGTGGAGCTGGGGATAGCAATCATACACTGGAAACTGGTTCTCCTTGTTCCCTATTTCTCCTCTGCAAGTGAGACCTCTGTATCTGTAGGTCCTGGCCAAGGAATAAAATAGGTACGAACTCATGAAGAAAGTCCTATTCGCCTCTAGGTTCCTCAGGTGGCTATCTAGGTTGTCGCTAATCATCCTGGCCCAGTCTATCATTTTTACTCCATTCATTATTTCATTAATGAAATAATACATCCAGGGTTCGAATGGGGCTCCCAGAGGATTTCCCATTATTCTGTTGAGCAGGACGATCATGTCTCCAATGTCCTCCTTGAAGTATGCTCGCACTAGGCTCTTCCTCTGAAGTTTGGAGGCGCCCTTCCTTGGCTTGTCCAGCTAGGAATGGTTGACTATGGCATCATATTCCTCCAGGTGGTCCTGATACAGACTGTTACTTTCGTCCTTTGTCACATACACCGTGTTGTGATACTCTGGGGTCCTGAAGGCCTCTTTGATGGCCTCATCACTGATGTTCGCCAACACTTTTCCATCAGGCGCAACAATGTCCTTACTAGTGGGGTTGTAATTTTTAGCACATTCAACCACTAATTCAGTGCATTGCATGGTGGGGAGAAAACCAGCAGCGTGCACGATCCCGCTCTTTATCATCTTTCGTGCGATTTTGGTAGGCACAAGGTTGTCTAGACCAAACATTCGCTTCTTAAATTCCCTCAGATTGATGTGTCCGAGGTTGTTGTCCAAAATTGCTAAATCCATCTAAGTCCAGCTGTTCAAGACAGTTGTTAAACGTAAGTCCCCTTGAGATTTTCAGCATACACTACCCAAGAAGCTATTCCACTAAAGTTGCTTGTTTGCACATATAGACCTTGGAATCAGTAGTGAATTTTCAGGAGAGGATAGAATACCTTCGGGTATCCTATTCTAATGTTTGGTAGATGATAAAACAGACACCAACACCTATGACAATTTTTAGCCCTAATCATTAGCATTTATTTGTCATTCTGCTGTTTATGTATTACATGTAGGCTTTTATAAAGGAACTGCGTGATTGCTTGGACAATTTTTAAACATAATGGAAATTGCACTCATTGGCATGTGATGGATTGATGGACACTAAGTTGTTGCCCTGCTATTGACACACTGCATTTGAGTGCATTCACATATCAATAAAACAATGTTACTAATACTAGATATGTCTATTCAAGGCATCCAGTCAAACAAAATGTGTACTTGTGGAAGAGTTTTTCTATCCTTACTGGTTATCTTATTCAAACCTTGGTAACCCCCCCCACAACATATCATATTATCCTTCCTTTGACAATAAGTACAAGAGCTCCATAAGTTGATTTTGAGCACAAACAAATTCTTTAGGAAACTGTCATACTTTTCTTCTTAATTCATTTTCTACAGAGTTACTCAGGAAGGAAGCCTGCAGATGGATTGGAGTATGCTTCCTCTCAAACCTTTGACATGGTGCTGAGGTGGGAGACCTGACTTAGCAAGAGTCCAACCAAGCAGCCTCACACAAATGCTTGATAACCCACATGCTGTAAGACAAAAGCAAGACTATTTCTAACCTGCAAGTTACAGCCAGCCTTACACATGCAGCTGCACAACTCCTCACTAGCAGTTCCAACACATAGCATAGCATAAACAAAATGTTGCCTTAAACAGATCCTTACTTGCAGCTTGCCCTAACACACTTGAGACACTAGACAAACACAATAGTTGCTGCAAGTCATCACACATCACAAGAATGACTTCCTTATGGTCGTTGTAGGCAACACAACATGATCATTACAAGTTTATATTTCTGCAAGTACATCCAATGACAGAGACAATTCTACTCAAGGTTGCAAGTGAAACTGACACCAAAGAATATTTCCACAACATAAATGTGCAGTAAATCAGATAACCATTCTTTCATCACCACCATTACAACAAGAAACAGGTTAGTTGGTAAAGTCATAATAAACCCAATATTAACACAACATTTTAAAATTGACACATGGACCTTGAATTCCATACATTCACAGACAAATTTCACATAGATGAAAGTTGGTAGCAGCACTTAAATGACTCCTTTTCCACTACTCTAGCTTGTTTCCTTGTGCTTGTTGTAGTTAAAACAACTAGATCATTACAAGTTTTATAGTTGCTGCAAATACATCCGAGGTGACTCACTCCACCCTACTGAAGGCTGGAATTGAAACAAACACCAAAGAATATTTCCACTACATACATGCATGGACAATCAGATCACCATTTTTTCATTACTACCATTACAACAAGAGACAGGTTGGAAAAGTCAGAATAAACCCAATATCAACACTATGTTTTAAAACTAATGCAAGGGTCTGAATTCCACATATTCACAGACAAATCTCACACAGATGAAAGACAGAACAGCACTAAAATGACTCATTTTGCACTACGATACCAGGGAAAATACAAAATTACAAACTTACATTTTGTCCTAAACAGTACAAACAAAGGAAATTAACCTCCCCTGTTCTGGTGCAGGTTCCAGCCTCTTCAATCTGGATAAGGTGTTTCAAATCTGGTGATGGAGTCCGCAAAACAGTAAATTATATATTATCAATTAACTTCTAGCAATCTCTTTCCCCTCCTATACTTATATGTTACTGTTATCACAAAAGCTTGCACCCTTGCTAAGCTATCAACTCAGCAACCTCTTGAAACATGGAAACAACCCCGAAGTGTGAGACCTTGCACGAGGGGGGCTGAATCTCCGGAGAAGGTTGACTTCCTTCTCAATCTAGGTGCAAGTGTTGAACCAACTCAACACTTCAAAACTGACTTCTAAACCTATCCTAACAATTTGCAGAGGTAAAGGGAAGATAGAAATGCTTGAAATAAAGGAGGTGATGCACCAAGAAGAGATTGTTTCTCTCCCCACCTAAAATAGCACAAGGAATCAACTGAAAAGCCCAAGAGATGCACCAACTTCAATTGCATGAGTGATCCAAACGCATGTGTGGAGGTTAGAATTTTCTAAGTGTCAAGAGGGGAGAAGGTTTCCCACAAAGTCACACTCAGAAAACAAGTTAACACAGCATACCTATGAAAGGAAACCACAAACATACACTTATAATGGAGGTAAGAACACATGCACATCATAAATAAGTTGAAGGAAGGCAAGAATGGAGATTTTCAATTAATCATAAGGCCAAAAGCCAATCTTACAGTTGCAAAAATGCAAAAATAATTACAAGTCTTCAAGAGAAGAGAAGAGCACAAGAAAGCTCAAGCCAGCAGGGAGAGAACCTTTTACAATGAGGCTTAACAGCCTTATATAGAAAAAAGGGTTACAATGGTGATCATGACCCCTGCATGTCAGTCTGGAAGTGCAGGGAAGTGCATGCACTTGGCTTGTACACGCAAGCAACCTAGCCATACCACCAAAGGCAATCCTGAGAAGGATAGATTGATTAACCTTCCAAAGTCAGACATGACATAAGTCACCTAGCATGGCCCTGTACCTTCCTGATGGAAACCTTGCCAAAACATTTAATGCACCCTTGTGGCTCCACAAAAGAAAGTGTACAAGTCACCAAGCTGTCGGAGCATTAAAAGCCTTGAGTGTCGATCACGCCATCCGGAAGGAAACCCGGAGACTTCGGAAGTTTGGATTCCCGAAGTGAGGAAGACAAGGGAAGAACTTTGGAACCTCGGGGTTCCGGAGTTCCGAGATAGAGAGAAGAAGAGAAGGGAAAGACCTTCGGAACCTCGGGGTTTTGGAGTTCTGGAGGAACTAGAGAGAGAAGGCAAAAGGGGAAGGAACTTCGGAACCTCGGGGTTCCGGAGTTTTGGGGAAGTTCTGAAGAAGAAAGGGAAAGGCTAAAGAGGAGGGGAACTTTAGAGCTTGGGGGTTCTGGAGTTCAGGTTAAAGGAGAAACTTAAGAGAAGAGGTGAAGGAGAGGAAGGCTAGGAACTTTGAAACCTCGGGGTTCCGAAGTTCCAAAGAGGGAAGGAGAAAAGGGACAAGGAACCTTGGAACCTCGGGGTTTCGGAGTTTCGGGGGGAAAAGATAGAAAAGCTAAGGAGAGGAGGGGCTAAGCTAGGAAAGAACCTCGGGGTTCCGGAGTTCTGGAGAAGTGGAGAAAAGCTAAGGGAAGGAAGGGAACTTTGGAACCTCGGGGTTCCTGAGTTACGGAGAAGGAAAGAAATGCGGCTAAGGCAAAGAACTTCGGAACCTCGGGGTTCTGGAGTTCCGGAAAAGGAAGAAGGAAAGAGACAAGGGCAAAGAGAAAAGAACCTCAGAACTTGGGGCTTCCGGGGAAAATGAAAAGGCCAAGGGAGGAACTTCCTCCAGACAAGGAAACACTTTACACTTCATGATTCTTCTCTCCTTGATCAGTTGGGGCAGCGCTGGTCCATGGAACATATCTTTGATCGGTTCTCACTGATGGACCAAGGGTGTCATAAAATGACAACATTTTTTGGCGATTTCTGCGGGATGCTTGCCTGCTAAGCATGAAGTCCAGAAGCCTTGAGCATCCATTGGGCATTGAGTCATTGAAAAGACCCAAAACTTGTGCGTGCCATCACTTGGAGGAAAACTGAAAACTAGAGCGCACACCCTAAGGAGAATGCGGCATGTGCATAAGCACTTATGAAAGCAAAACAACTTCTATTTTAATATTTATATAGTTATCAACACCCTCTTCAGAAGCAGGGCTTGAGATGAATCCCATTCACTGGGATTGGAAAAACTTCGCCATCAAGCCTAGAGAGATGAAATGCATTGGCCTCCTTGCAACTAGTGATGACATATGGGCCACTCTAGATAGCATCAAACTTGGAGTGTCGCCCAGCTTTGGCTCTGTCTGCATCCCACTTATGAACTAGATCTCCTTCTTTGAAGACCCTATTAGTCGCCTTTTTGTCAAAAAATTTCTTGACTTGTCTTTGATGAGTCTCAAGTGTATGCATAGTCCGATTTCTAACCTCCTCTAGCTCCATGAGCTCTTCTAGCCTTACTGTCATGGCATCATTTTCTATCAATTCTAGCTGATGTGCTAGTTCAAGAGAGGGTAACTCTAGGGAAGTTGGGAGTCTTGCTTCCTTCCCATATACTAGCATGAAAGGGGAGTTATTGATTGCCCTCTTGGGTGTGATCCTGTCAGCCCATAAGGTTGTTGTCAACTTAATATGCCATGCCCTCTGATTGTCTTCAATTGTTCTTTTAATTATCTCGATGAGGTTCTTGTTGGAAAATTCAGTTAAGCCATTACCTTGAGGGTAATAGTTAGATGATGTCTTCAAGTATACACCATGCTTAACTGCCCAAGAACTGATTTGGGTTCCAACAAATGCCCTGGCATTGTTTGATATGATGGTGAAGGGAACACCGAATCTTGTCACAATTCCCTCAAGGAATTCCAACACTGAGGCCTTAGTGGCATCCCTCAATGCAACTACCTCTGTCCACCTAGTGAAGTAATCTGTTGCGGCCAAGATCCACTTATGGCCGGCACTAGAAGGTGGGTTTATCATGCCAATGAAGTCTAAACGCCATTGGGCAAACGGTTGATCTGCTTGGATGGGATGAAGAGGTAGGGCAGCTAATCTTTGCTTCCCAGAGAAGAGAGCACATTTCCTGCAATTCTTCCCCCATCTATGTGAGTCATTGAATAAGGATGGCCAGTAATAATCAGCCCTCATTATTTTGATAGCCGTAGTCCTTGCAGAGAAGTGGCCCCCTGAAGAGCCATCATGAAATTCCTCTAACAGTTTGCTAACTTGGTTTTGCTCGATGCATCTTAGTAAGACTCCATTGGGGTCTTTTTGGAAAAGAGTGCCATTCAGTAGGTTATAGGGAATGGACTATAACCTGAAGTGTCTTCTTTTGGTCCGGTCCAGACCTTGGGGGTATCTACCTTCCATTAAGAAGGTGGTCATGTCACTTACCCAACTTAATTGAGTGTTGTTGTCAGTTGGTTGATCTTCTTGTAACACAAGGGCGACCTCTGAAGTAGTCTCAGAAGATGAGACAAGCTGTTCGCATAGGCCCTTGCCTCTTACAAGCTTGGTGATCTTGATGTTGATGTCATACTCCATGACCTTGGTTATCCACCCAACCCTCTTCTCACTCATGTCCTTGTCTAGAAGGAAATCTTTGACACTTGCATGGGGAACTAAGAGCTGGATCCTGTTGTTGGACAACATGTGTCTGAACTTTTTTAATGCCCTTACAACAGTGAGGACTTGCTTTTCTACATAGCTATACTTAAGCTTGTAGTCCTTTAGCCCTTCACTAAAGAAAGCAATAGGTTGCTCCAACCTATCATCGTTCAGTTGTGTTAGGACAGCTGAAATGCTGGATTCTCCTCCGAAGGTATAGAGGATAAAATCCCTTTCATAATTAGGATTGACAAGGGTAGGGGCCTGAGCAATTGCTTGTTTGATTTCTTTGAAACAGGCCCTTCCTTCCTTGGTCCAACTGAAAGCCAAGTTTTTCTTCAACATGGAAGTGAGGGGTTTTACCATGGTGGCAAGGTTGGGAATGAACCTCCTCACAAAGTTGTTCTACTAAGGAAACTTTGCAATCCTTTCTTGTGACTGGGGAGTGGAATAGAAAGAATAGCCTCCACTCGCTCTGGATCAATGGTCAAACCCTCCTTGGGTACGATGTGTCCTAGCAATCTTCCTTGATCAGTAGCAAACACACACTTGCTAGGGTTCAAGGACACACCATACTCCCTACATTTCATGAACACCTGCTCAGGATGACCAAGATGGTCAGGTGTATGCTTCGAATAAACAGTTATGTCATCAAGGTATACAAGCACAAACTTTGCTAATACACCCTTGAAAGCCATGTCCATTGCTCTTTGGAATGTGGCACCTGCATTGGTTAGCCCAAAGGGCATTTTACAATAAGCATAGGTACCCCACTTAGTAGTAAATGCAGTCTTGTATTGGTATGATTCTTGGACCAAGATCTGATTGTAGCCTGAATACCCATCCAAGAACGAAAATCTTTCTGAGCCACTGAACTTTTGGAGAATCTGCAACTCCTAGTCATATATAATGTCAAGATACAATTGTGACAGCAACTGATAGTGAATTATAACAAACATATAGCCATCAATTGATAAGAGACATTCTGTCAAACAATAGGCATGAAAACTGAAATACAAGCCACAAAACTGATTTTTCAGAGTTCACAATGACTTTTGAAAGTAACTATATTAGCTAATATAATGGCTTGAAATGAAACATTACTCAAGCTAAAAATGACATCAAAATATCTGTGAATGCTACTTTAAGTTCTCATTGTCTAGAAGATGCTTCAAAAGGTTGGCACGACTGGTAATGGTGGACTGGTTTGCTGTAAATAAACTTCAGATCTCTTCCCAACTCTCTTGTATCCAAAATCAAATATACACGGATAAGTTAATGGCTGTCATACCTTGTCAAGACTACTGGAATAGAAAATCAGACCCTCCAGCTTCATGAAATGACCCAATAGTAGTCTGAAATCTGTAAATGGACTAATTGAATATAATTATCAGTAGCTAAAACTGAGTACAGGAGTTTAAATAAGTCATATTTATGATACATTAGTTGATCCCAAATAATAGCAGCAATACTCAAAACCTGGAAATGGATAATAATGCCGTTTATTGCACCTACCATTGCCGCCGCACCTGCCACAATTGCCACACCCACCATGGTGCCAGTTGCTGCTACCATGGAGGTAGTCGCCATGGATGCCACAACCACACCATCAAAGCATGAAGGAGTAGATGCAAGGGTGGATAGTTGACTCAGCCAGTTCGAGGAGACACCGACTCCCCCTCCTTTGCCATCTCCTAGATTATTGAAGGATTTGGTGGTCTTGCCAATCAAAGAGGGGAAAGCCGTGCACTTGGTGGTTACAGGAGAGATGGAGCATGGAGTAGTGGTAGGGGAGCAAACAGTTCATGTTATCGAGCTTTTAGAGACAATGCAAGTAGATGAGCCTAGTGGCCCTACCACATAGGAGATTGCCATTGTTTCCTAGTTGGTCAATGCTAAGGCCAAGGCACCGGTAGGTGGGGATTTAGATGGTTCAAGCAAGGACGAGACACAAGGCATGCATATCCAGATTTCTAAACCAAATCCTCATGATATACGATGCAGAGATACTTGTTTGAACTAGAGGATACTGCCTTGATTACACATGAGGTGGTAGAGCTGTCATGACAGATGGACATTGGGCATGCGCCATTGGTGGCTAATGAAGCGGAGAAGATTTTGAGCTTTATGAAGCTAGGTTGTTAGAGGGAGTTCTCTTATGGATGGCTTGCTATGGAGACCTTAGAGATGCAGGAGGCATGGCATCTAGCGAGGCCCACCATAGTGGGTAAGCATGGTCAAGTACTCTCTACACTCCACAATATGGAGAATTGTTTTTTGGGATGTTTTCTATTGGATGAAGAGAGCACACACTTCCCTTGAGGAAGTTGAGACAGTGAAGGCAGATGCACTCACCCAGGTGGAGGCAGTTCAGGTGACTATGCGGGAGTTATCTACTCAGATAGCACTTGTGTAGGAGCATCTTACTCAATAGACACAACTCACCACCTTTAAGCGGGAGCATCATATGGCTTTGGAGGCATAGCTGTCAAAGTGTGAGGAGAAGCAACATGCTATCTTGGTAGGGAAGGATGTCATGTTGGCAGAATTGGAGGAGCGCCAAAAAGTTATGGCTCGGGAGTTGGAGGAGTTCAAGAAGGATTTGATGGAGGCAATGCAAGTGGTGAAGAGGTCACGGGAATGATAGTTGGTGGCAAAATGCGATCTAAGGCTTCGTACAGAGCAAGTGCAACATCTTCGCTAGAGGCTTTCCACCTCCGGGGCTACATCCATTCTAGCATCCTCTACTTCTCCAAGGACATTCTCTCACCTTGCTTCTCAGTAATTTGTTGTTGTACATAGGCCCAAGTATGTTTTTGTCGTTTGGAAGATGACTTCTCTTTGGAGGGACTGATATAGTTGGCAGTTTTTCTGTAGTTACTAAATAATGATTGATTAAGTAATAAAGTTATAGTTGGCTATGTAATGACATTTGATTTTGAGTAGTTATTGGCAGTTCTTGGCGGTTGGTAATCTTAACCAACCGCTAGGTACTATATATGTACTTCATTGTTTCCTTGGAAACTAGTTAATGCGATGTGCATATTACATTTTGGAAATAAATGATGTATCTTTTTGGCCATATACTCGTATTGATATTGTTATTGTTGGTATTTTGGTTATATTGATATGGTTTTGTCATTGATGTCAACACCTATTAACACTTATCAACTCTGGCACCTTGGAGAATTGACAATGGTCACCGGCAAGCAAGTGACTTTATGCACAGTCACCGGTATCTGGTACACCAGTAGGATATATTGTTCACCGGCACTTGGAATGACTTGGAAAACATTTGGTTATGTCGAAGACGTCGTTTGGACACTTTATCTTGGAGATTTGTTCATTGGATTATTCGTATATGCCTATTTGCTGTTACCAGCAAATAGGTCCAGGTTATGCACCGGCAGGCCTATCTATTCCAGATCAGCACGACACGCTTTGGAAATGATTTTGTTGTTATTGTAAATGCATTAAGCCGACATGTTGAATCGGATATTGCATCGGTTACTTTTAATTATTTTATTGTAATATCTTTTAGAGCCGACCTACTAAAATTGGTCTTAGGTTATGGTATATATGTAAGATCTTATTCGTAAGATCGATATGCGATTAGGGAAAGGAATTGGAAGAAGGTATATGCAAGATTAAGCAGAGCTATACACGTAGACATCATTTGAAGGTGAAGCAAGATTTTTGTGAAGGCAATCTGAACTACACCGGTACTGAATCTAGCATATGAAGATGCTATTTTAAGTAGTACATCATTATTGGATTTAACCATCCAATTGTAGTCAGTGTGACTCCTATTTGTGTTTGAGCAGTGAGCTCTAGGTGCTTGGCCTTTCTGCATGTGCAGACCCCATTTGTATACACATACTATCTGCAGTAGTATCATCTGATTGTGGGTAAGGTTTCCTATCGTGGTTTTTCCCCTTACAGGGTTTCCATGTACAAATATTGGTGTTAAGTGTTGTGGATGTTATTGTCTTTCTGTTTCATGCATTAATCTTTACCGGTACTGCAATTAACTTATAAACTGTTTACCGGCATAAAGTTTGGTTTACCGGTATTAAGCATTAAGGTTGGTTAAGTTGTTTTTGGTTTGAATTTATTTGACAACTGATTCACCCCCCCCCCCCTCAGTTGTCTCCAGGACCTAACAGTTATGTTGTGTTGCTTTATAATATTATTTTCTATTCCTGTTTACTCCGCATAATCTAAACCAGTTTTCTTTGAGAGTAAACAGCTGTACACTTCCAGCCACTAGGTTGACCCTCTTTTTGAATGGTATCTCCTAGGGTGTTAAGTTCTCGCTTCTAGGTATTACTTGAAACAATTTCTCACAGCTGGGTGACTATTTCCCAGGTAAATTTGGAGTGTTTGCTGATGGTATTAATTTATCCAAGAAGAGTTGCCCCACAAGCAGGCAGCCAAGTTTCCTAGGGTGTCATGTGTTCATTTTCAGATTGTTGGGCTAATAAATGTGGATGCAAGGTGTATCACTGGAGGCATCTAGGTTGATAGAAGGGTGAGAAAGCAAAATGCAGGTCTTGTTGACAAGAAAGAGTGAGTTTTCAGCTTCACAGCTAAGTCTCCCTTGTGCAATATTGCACTCAGTTGCTGCTGTAGGGTTCCCTTGTTTAAGTTTCAGTCATTTCAGAGCCAATTTAATGCATATTGGATGGTAAGAAATTGATCTGGGCACTTTGGAGGGGTTGTGTGTGGTGTTCGAAAGCTTCCATGAGCAGGTCGCCACCTCTATGCCTTGACATAAGTGAGCTGAATTAAGTTATCAGAAATTAGAATTATAAGGTGACTGTTACTTACATATACCTGCTGCTACAGGTCTGTATGTATTGAAAGTTGCTCCATTTTAAGTTAATTTGTATTGTGAATGGTGAAGCGATAATGTGAAGACATTTTGTTATCATATTCTTTAGTGTTGTCAATCTCAATACTTTGTAATCCTGCAATTTGTTCATGAAAAAAATCAATGAGTGAAGTTTGAAACTATTCCTATCAGCAAACTATCTATTATTCATTTCTTTTTTTTCTCTCAAAATTGCAAACAAATCCAACAAAAAAACAATCAGGGGTACACATACAGAAACAATTATAACCATCAGGGTCCTGGGGAAGATTTTTAGGTTCTCAGTTCTGTGCATTAGATAGTAGATCCAGAGTAGGCCTGGTTTCCATGATTGTACTCCTATTTGTGTTAAGAGACTGCAGTTTGTACTTTGAATTTTTCAACAATGCAATTGCAAGTTTGATATCTAGGATTGGTGGATAGACTTATATCTTTAGAGTCCAGGGCATATAAGCTATTTTTTAATGATGTACTGATGATTTCATTTGCCTTTCTATATGAGCACGATCTGTTTTGATTTCTAAATGGTTTATTTTTGAAGGATATATGTTAATATATTTTTTTTGTTAGAATTCTGAATTCAATAATTTATATAATGTTTAGTATTAACAAGTAATTGCCAAGCATTTGTTGTCACCTGTTGAATTCATTCATACACTTGGCTTATTATTTCTTATATGCTTAACATTTTACATTGTTTTTAAGAAAATAAACTTTTTCTTTGTGTTTGTAGTTGCTCAAAAAGTTGCAAAAATCGTTTCCGAGGATGTCATTGTGCAAAAAGTCAATGCCGAAGCCGGCAGTGCCCTTGTTTTGCTGCTGGACGTGAATGTGATCCAGATGTGTGTCGGAATTGCTGGGTCAGGTATTATTATTTACTAATGAACTATATATTTTATTATTTTGATTTCAAGTTAAGCATATTTCTATCCTGTGAAATCAATTCCTTTATCTTTAGCAAAATAAGTTTTGGTATTTCAGAGAGACTGGTGACTTATTGATTGATTCAATTGAAAAGTGATTTAAAGTAGAAAGATGAAGATGCCATATCAATGTCTTTTAAAATGGTAGAAAGCATTGTGAATGCATGGAAATTTATTTTAAAGATTTCAAACTTCAGCATTGTTGTCCACTTTGGCTCTTTCAAATGCATGCTATGCTTGAACATCTCATGCATGTCTTATGAAGTGTAAAGGATTATGGGTAAGTCAGTAAGACATGTCAATAAGTGTATTGATTAATTTTATCATATGAGAACTGACTGTTTACATGTACTGAAACAATCTTGTATCAAAAAGCAAAGCTTCTTTATGATAATGCTTTGTTGAAATTTAATGTAATGCTACCTCCTTCACTTTACATTCTGCCACTTGTATGTAGAATTTCTTGTCTTTCATGCCTTTCAGGGTAGGAGTTCATTTTTACATAGGTCTTTATTAGGTTTTCTGCATGCTTTTTTTCACACAGCAATTATCAGATTTGTCCATTTGAATATGTTTCAGTTGTGGAGATGGATCTTTTGGTGTTCCACCTCAGAGAGGAGATAACTATGAATGCAGAAACATGAAGCTTCTCCTGAAGCAACAGCAACGAGTGAGAACTTTCCCTCTTGCCTTTGCCTTGTATTTAGGTATTCTATCATGGTTATGTGTTAATGATAATCCATGAAGTGTTCCTAGGATAAGGACTCATTTTAGTGATGGAAGATGGTGATTGAGAAGGAATTCAAATACTTACATGTTACATGGAAAGATCTGTCATTTGTATCTAGTGTTGAAAATGCTTCCCTATTAAGCTCTTGTCATTAACTATGCCAAAGGTACTATTTATGTACTTTTCAAATGGTCAATGCTGGTGATATATCAGGATTGAACTCATGAATTAAAATCTGTGTCAGGTGCTGCTTGGAAAATCCGATGTTGCTGGTTGGGGTGCATTTTTAAGGGTATATTCCTTCAAATGCAACTTCAACCTCTTTGCAAATATAGAGATGAATTTTTCTTAAATATTTTGTATTTTTTTTATATACATGTACTCTTTTGAACAAAGTGTCTGTTTTGATCAGAATCCTGTAAATAAACATGATTACCTTGGAGAGTATACTGGAGAATTGATTTCACATAAAGAAGCTGACAAACGTGGAAAAATCTATGATCGTGAGGATTCTTCATTCCTATTTAATTTGAATGATCAGGCAAGTTGTGCAATTTCGATTTTTAACTTATTCAAGTTGCCTTTTGTCTTGATTCTCTTCAAGTCAGTCTTAGACATAGAAAACAAGTTTTATGGTGCGATCGTTTCACATGCTTCTCTCCTTGTACTTTTACATGACATACTTACAGTTTAATCAAAATTTGTGGCTCTAGCGATAGCTCCAAACATGAATACAGCATTTATACTATGTGCATCTTGTATTGATTGTTTTAGATGGGATGTTTGTATTGTAAGAGAATCTGCTTCTCTACCATCTTTTCAGATCTATACATTTATTTTTTCTTTCATTAAGGAATTTGTAATGTGCATGGTAATTATATGGGTTTTTCTTAGTAATCATCATTTTTTTCGTTCTGGCCCATGAGATGTAAGCTTTGCCAGTTTTGGCTATACCGGTTGCCTTGCACCATAGCTTAAAAATTCAGTATGTTAACTTGCCAACTTGTCAGTCAAATACCTCAGGATAGTTATTTTCACAATAGTTTTTCCGAATTTTCTCCAGAAGTTCTCCAGCTAGCAGAAAATCATTTTTTCCCCCAAAGTTTCCCTCTTTATTTTCATTTTGCCTTTCTTTCTTTCTTGTGTTTATGAACAATTTTGTAACAATTTTCCTATCTATGCACAAATTAAATTCATTTCTTATTCTTTTAAACACCTTTTTTTTTTTCTTTAGTTTATTTTATGAATGTATGTATTTTTGATGTGCTGAGTTCTGGCCAAATCCCAAGTTGGAGTCAAAATTTTGGTCTGCATGTTTTGGGCGAATTTAGTCTCTGAACTATGCTATGCACTACTTCCCTGATTAATGGGGGTGGAATATGTTTTGTATACTTGTGGAATTAATTTGCTATTCTTCTGTGGGGTCTTCAGTTTGTTCTCGATGCATATCGGAAAGGAGACAAGTTGAAATTTGCCAATCATTCACCAAATCCAAATTGCTATGCAAAGGTATGAAATGTTGACAATGCAGATTAACATTACAGAGTTCTCTACGAGGAAGCTTGTAATGGCATGGAGGGAATTCCTGCAGCTACTTTAACATTTTTTTAATGTTATAGGTGATCATGGTTGCTGGAGATCATAGGGTAGGCATTTTTGCCAAGGAACGAATTGCAGCTGGTGAAGAGCTCTTTTATGACTACCGTTATGAGCCAGATCGAGCTCCCGTGTGGGCCAAGAAACCAGAGGGTTCAAATTCAAGAAGAGATGAAACATTAGCTTCTCATGGTCGGGCGAAAAAAATTGCTTGAAGTTGATATTGCTGTTACTTTTGAATTAAATGTTGCATAACAGACAATGCCCTATAATCATTGCAACTGAAGGTTAGTATTAGTATCTAATAAGATTTCAATTTGCTCCAAGGTTTTTAGATGTTTCTAAGAATCTGATTTTATAATTTTGGTAGTGATAGATGTATCTATGATAGGTTTGACACATACATTAAAGTTTGAAGAATTCAATTTGTAAAATAATATGCAATATGTGTGTGTGTGTGTGCATGTGCACACTACACGTTGTTATGTGAATATTGTAAAATAATATGTAATAAATATATGTGTTATGTCAAACTCGTGTGTAGAACACAACAATTCAGATAATGAATCTCTCATTTTATGCTGTCAATGGTTTGGAGTTTGGACCTCATCATATTCTCTTTTATTTAGATATATGGATCTTCCATATTTGTTTTTATGGTTAAAATTTTTTTTTTGAATTTTCTAGCATTGGAATTAGAATGCAGTTATTTTAGAGAACACCTTAATTCCTCATCAATAGATACATAAATTTTTCTCTGAAGTTATTACCATTTTTGTAAAAAAAAATATTACTGGGTGCGTGCAAATTCCTGCAGGAAAAGTCAACGTGTCCATCTATCTACATACTTTCTATATATTTATATAAACTTGAAAATTATAAAATATTAATTTTTTTAATTAGGTGGGCATTTTAATATTTATTTTAACGAATTCTACAACTATAAGTACAAAATATATGGATAGAACTTTGTTACATGCTTTTGTGCACACATGCATGTACAACATGCACATGTGCATGCAGACATGCACACATGCATGCTTGGATGTACACATATGCATTCACACATGCACACGTATAAATTGACACTACCAAAACAACCATGATCATTTTAGCTAGAATCACCAATAGGAATGCTAAAAGGTAAATGCCGTCCTAAGCAAAAATCTAAACTAATAGTACAAGGAATAAATCTAGGCAGGGGAACAATACATCCAGGGTATACAAGCTCATGTTGGAAATGTTAACATGACAGGGATTACCCTCACCCTTTGGCTAGAATGAGAAGATGCTCCCAAAACCAATTCTAGAATTTGGTAAGGAAAAGAAGTAGAAATGATTCTAGAGTAGATGGGTTATCCCTAGCATCTACCACTAAAAATGGTCATAATTCTCAAGTTGTTAGCTAAACTAGGAACACTAGTACTAATAATAGTTTCATAGTTGTAGGAGATATCATATGATTAGACTATAGAATTGGAGCACCAATACAAACTTCTACAAAAAGGTTAACCTACATAAGGATGAACAATGGGGGTGCTCATGGATTCTATCAACCATCTATGAGGAAGACATCCTTTGTTTAAAATTTTACAATCTTAATTATTTTATGGTTGACTCTATTTGTTTACTGCTATATTGATGAAGGGTACTCCCCTTACAAACCCAAACATACAACAACAATAGAGAAATAACCAGAAAATGCTAGAAAGAAACATATGCTTTATATTATCTCAAGGAAATGAATTACAACATTTATAAAATAACACGCTTTAGCCACATGGGCTTTTCTTATTACATAAATCTACAAGGCAGAGCCACAATTTGCACTATGAGATCTATTTGTAATCCTCGTTCACCCCTTTATATAGAACCTATTACCACATTAGAATGTTTTGGAAAGTGCAACTTTTCTTCCGTTTGGCACTTAGTGGTCCATTAGTTCATTTTTCCTACCTAGGTGGATTTTCATTGAAACTAAGTTTTGGTGGCACAACTTTCAAGAAACATAACTTTTGACTCAGACGTTCGATTCGCTATTATAACATATTGTTGGAAAGCTCGTGAAAAGATCTATAATGTCATATACATTGAAGATCTATTTGTCTGGATTTTGAACCTTTTGGGTCCTCTAAGGTCTTCAATTTTGAGTTTTAAGCTTCATTGAAAAAATTGCTTTGGACGAAAACTTTGATATCTTTTAAAACGTATAGGGTATTGAGATGATTCTTTCACCAATCATCTTATTTTTCAATTTCGCTCATTCGGACCTGTTTTGATGTCCATATGACCTCAAATGAGCAAGTCTTGAAAATTGCGTGTGACTAACTTTGGCTATTTTTCGCTTCTATATGTCTTATATAATGCAAATATCATAATGGGCTCCAAGAAAAGTAACGAAAAACCATAAAACAAAAAAGAAAATACAATATTTCTCTTTGGATGATGCAAGATTACCCCTACACCTTGGATACTCCTACATCAGACACTCCGGGTAATTTGAGAAGTGACCTTGTCACATCTTAGGTGTTTAGAGGAAAACCAAGATGGTCAACCTCTGCTTTAAACAACAATGATTCCTTTCAACTTGACCAAATACTCCTCATACTGCTTGTTTCTTGTGCTTCTACCGATACGACTATCCAAGATGTCTTCTATCTCATCCTTGTTTGAAGTAGTTGCTGGAACATTCCAATGTGCTTCTACTATTTCATCTTCAATACTTCCTTCATGATACTATCAAATCCGAAATATTAAAAATAGGTGAAATGTTGAGTCCACTTAGCAACTCTACCTCATAAACATTTCTTAAATCATGCTTCTTCATGATTCTGCATGGCCCAAAGTTCTTCATTTTCAACTTATTATATTTTCCAATTGGAAACCTCTCTTTTCTCAAATGAACCATGACTTCTCCAATGTGAAATTTCTTATTCTCCTTTTCTGATCCGCCTTAGCTCTGTACTGAATATTTATCTTATTAATTATGCTTTCTCACTTATTCATGCAAATTCGTCAAGTGCTCTACAAAGCCTTTAGCTTTGACACTACTCTTTTCTCCTTTGCCCATCTTCCTTAATTTTGAATGATTTCTAGGACTACTTCCATATACAATATGGAATGATGATTTACTAGTACTCATTCACAGAATTATTGCATGAAAACTTTGCCTGTTGTAAAATGAAATCCCATCCCTTGGGCATATCTCCTACTATCTTAGTAGGTTAACCAAAATCCTATTCATCACTTTGATTTGCCCATCGTTTTGTGGATGGTGTGCTGAACTAAACTTCAAAACTATCTTCAACTTTTCCACAATGTCCTCCAAAAGTACCCAACAAACTTGGTGTCTTGATTTGAAACTATACTTTTTGGTAGCCCATGTAGTCTTGCCACCTCTCTGAAAAATAACTCTGCGACATGAACACTATCATTAGTCTTTTACAAGGAATAAAATGTGCCATCTTTGAGAATCTATCCACGATCACAAAAATGGAATCACGTCCTCTTTGAGTCCTCAGTTAACCAAGACCAAAATCCATACTAATACCCTCCCATGGCCTCTCTGGTACAGGTAATGGTTGATACAACCTTGTATTTTGCCTGGTGCCTTTTGCCATCTAACATACTCTGCAACTTTGCACAAATTTCTTATGTTGCAATTGTGGCCAATAATAATCCTCATTGACAAGGGCAATGGTCTTATCTCAACCAAAGTGTCCAGCCAACTCTCGACTATGCTTCTCCTTAATTAGGTTCTCTCTCATGAAACTCTTTGGAATGCACAACTGACTTCCTCTAAATAACATTCCATCTTGGATTGTAAAATCCAACCACTTGGTCCTATCTAAAGTAATAGGCTCCATGCAAGCTCCCTTGCCTCTCCAAAATCACGATCTTTTGGATATAAACTCTTGAGTTAATGGAACCTAACAACTTCGATCTGCATCTCTGTCAACAAATTCTGCCTTCTACTCAAGGCATTAGTAACTTTGTTAGATTTTCTACTCTTATGCTTTAAAACAAAGGTGTAACTTTGCAAAAAAATCAACCCATTTTAAATGCCTTTGATTCAACTTTCCTTGGCTATTTAAATATTGTAAAGCTTGATGATTAGTAAATAAAACAAACTCTTCTGGCAAAAGATAATGTCTCCACTTTTTTTAGTGCTTTTTCAATGCCTAAACTATAGCATAAAACTCTTGATCATAAACAAAATACTTTCTCTTGGCATCATTCAACTTTTCACTAAAATAAACAATGGGTTTACCTTCTTGACTTAGAACAACTCCAATGACATTGCCACTAGCATCACAATCTACCTGAAATACCTTCTTAAAATCTGGAAGTGCTGAAACAAGTTGCTCTGTAACTTTGTTTTTCAACAAATCAAAACTCTATGCTGCTCCTGTAGTTCACTTAAACTCTTTTCTATACCCTCTTATTGTTTCAATTAGGGGTCCACAATCTGCCGAGATAACAAATCCTAGGTGCACTTAACTCCTTCACAAAACTACGCTTCTTCAGGTTGATCAATAACCTTTCTTCTCTTAACTTCTTAAAGATCCCATGAATATGCATTATATGCTCCTCCAAAGTTTTACTGAAAATCAAAATATCATCCAAGCAAACAATAAGAAACTTACCCAAAATAATTTTTAATACCTTGCTCGGTGCATTGATTAGCCCAAAAGGCATGACTAACCACTCATACAAGCCCTCCTTTGTTTTGAAGGTTGTTTTTCATTCATCCTCTTCTCTAATTCATATTTGGTGACATCCACTCTTTAGATTTATCTTTGTGAAGTACTCAACTCTACTCAAACAATCCATAATGTCATCCATCCTCGACAAGGGAAATCTATACATGATAGTAATCTTATTGATAACTTGGGAGTCTGTACACATCCTCCATTTTCCATTTTTCTTTAGTGCTAGTATTGCGGGTATTGCACAAGAGCTCAAACTCTCTTGAATCAACCCTTTCTGCAACAACTTTGGCACTTGTGTGTTCAAGTCTTCACTCTTTGCTGGAGTCATTCTATGTGCCACCTTATTCGGCAAACTAGTTTCAGGAATCAAGTCCATCTAATGACTAATCTTTCTCATTGGTGGTAAGCCATTAGGTACATTATTAGATACAATATCTTGGAACCTGTCCAACAAATCTGCAACTTCCATAGGGATATCTTCTACTTCTTTTTTGTTAGCTTTAGGAATTAAAGCGAAACATAGATGCTCATGCTTCATTCCATCTAGAAATTTTCTTCCATGAACTAAACATTTTCTTGCATTATTGCATACCTTTTCCTCTATCTCCTTCAATGGCTTCAACTTGTGTCAAACTCCGTCCTTTATCAAAGAATAGGTATTTGCATACCCATCATATACTGCATGTCGATCAAATTGTTTCAGTCTCCCTAACAACATATCATAAACATCCATAGGCATAATTGTAATGTTGGAGATATCGAGAGGAAAGCTTTTCTTCCCTCCGAGGAGAGATAAAAGTTTCACTACGGATTTCTCTTCAAACACATTTTTTGCATTACATTGGAAGAGAGGGGAAGATACACTAGATTCAACCTCTAGATACACTAGATTCAACCTCTAGAGAAAGAGATTGAATTTTGAGTGATGATAAGTGAATCCCCTCTTTTGAGATTGAGATTTGAATTGATTGAATTGTGTACTTATGATCAAGTGTAAAAGTGACAAAGATTTGAATATAACTCAAGATAGAAGCATAGGATAAAGTTGTGCACCTGGATCTGACAATAATCTGTCGAAACGAAGTCGCCCTGCGAATTTGGGAAAAAGTTGCTCGGACCATGGCGGGAATGTACACGGTCCTCCAAAAAATTTGTGAAACGAAAAGGGTTTTTCTGCCTCTGCAAATGGAGCCCAAATCCAAAAGTACAGCTGCGCACGTACAACCTACACACATAAAAGAGAGGGAAAGGTGTTGGAATTGGGGGTTTGCCTTCAAGTCAAACCCCAATTTTAGGATTAACCAAATGATGAAAGAAAGTACTTGCAAGTAAATGTAAATGAAAGACTGAAATGTAAATCACCTCAAAGAAGGTTGTAGATAGAATTTCTTGTGTGGAATTGAATGTTTGAATGAATCTCCTCTTCAATGGTTGAATTCTCGACTTGAATGCAACATCTAGCCTTGAAAGGAGACTTGAGAATGCTCAATGCTATAAAAGAATGCTTGAATGCTTGAATGCTCACAAATGATTAAATGCGTGATCTCATGTATCCATGTTATGCCAAAATGGAAGGTGAAATGCAACTTAAATACTTGTCAATTAGGGCTAATTGACTGATTTTTTGTCGCAGGCTGACATTGGGGGAGTTTTCCTGCTCAATGTGCAACCTCCAAAGCATATTTGAAAAGGGTCCTGCCCCAAAATGAGGCAAAGGACAGGGGTGCCACGCCCACGCCCTTGTCCTGCCCTTTTTTGTAGGACAAGATGCAGTTCGGGCAGTGCGGAGGGCAAGCAAGGTGCAGTTCTTAGGTGCTGAGCAAGTCTTCGGTCTTCGATCTGACTTAGGGATTCGAATTGCGTGCGTGAGGACCCTAATGTGGTCGCAATTGCAAGGGTCACAATTCAAATGACACTACATTTAGCCCCCACTTTAGCGGGAGTATAAGCATACGCCAATACTGCTGGTAAAGTACAAGGAAACAAGATTGAAAGACTTCTACCACGTCAAGGAGGCAAGATGCACCAAGCCCCCAGTGGACTTAGGATCTTACGACATTGATGGACAAAGTAAAAGGGAAGATCAAGAAGGGAAAACCATGACTGCAAGTAGTAAGGTTCCCCTCACTATGAGTCACGAAAAAGATACCAAGATTATGAAGCAAAGCCAAGTTCACTAAAGAATTCTAAGTATCGAAAAGGAAAATATTAGCGGAGTGTATGCCCCCACGTTAAAGCGATCACGCGCACCTTATCGGGAGCGATTGCTTTAAGGTAGGATACACCCAAGAGAGAGAGAAGAGAGGGAGCACGTTATCGCAAGGATTTAGCCCCCAAGTGAGCAATAAACCCAAGGATAATGAGCACAAAACACCAAGCACGAGGTAGTTTCGCTTTCCTTGGGGTCAGTATGTTGTATGATAACTCATGTATATCATATATGTGTATGTAATAATTGTCATTCCCCAAAGAAAGGACACTACCTTAGAAGAAAGGGAAGAGTTGATGTCTTTCAAGTCAACATGAAAGAGACCAAAAGAGATCTTAATGCTCTACATCGTCCTCAAGTAGACATGAAGGGAAAAGTAGAAGAACAGGGATATACATAGAAGAATGGCCACAAAAGAGCAAGACAGGAGAGAGAGATAAGATCTACAGTGCTAATATTGCTAATCTAGCACAACATCCGCCTCCCAATCTTGCTGATCACTATTTCGGGAAGGTGAGCAACATGCTAGAGGAGTGACATCGAGCACAACAGATGGAGCTATCACAAGATCCAAACAAGGACTATGCTCATGTGGTAAGTCACTTTGTTCAATTCTAGGAGCTAGGATTAGGGTTTGTGAAAATTCAGTTGATAAATGCTTGTCCACATCAACATATTCATACTCACTATCAGAAGCATTAGGAGTTGTATTGCCATCATGAATAACATTTTCACTCATTTTCTCATCAAAATTTAGAGAAAGAGGAGCAAGAACACGAATAGGAGTAAAACCATCACATGTTTTATGCAACTTATGGTTTGGAGATGTAGGTTGAACGTCTTGCTTAGGAGAAAAGGGAATCATGTCAACTATCGAAGTCTTGGGAGATTGAGTATTTTGAGGGACAACTTCACGAGCTCAAACACGACGTCTTCGTCGACGTTATCTCACACACCGATTCCGTCGAGTCTTAGTGGAAGGCTAAGAAGGAGGAGGAACATTTGAAAAAGTAGGAATTTTTTTCTCTTTGATAGTTAAAGGTTTAGGTTGAGGTCTTTTAGGTTGGACAAGAGGAGAAGCATGTCTCTTCTCTCTATAAGAGGAAGGAGGTGGAACTGCACCATATAAGGAGGAATGTTAGGTGTAGGAAGAAGACCAGGTCCATCATGAGGAGGAGGTACATGTTTAACCTTAGGAGGAATAGTGTTTTTCTTCTTAGGAGAAGACAGTCACATCCATAGGAATAGATTGAAGATCTTCCTTAGGAGGGAGATTAGTTCTATCTGTGAGGGGAAAAACTTCATCTTCAAGTATGATAGGAATGTCAATTGTTGGGGATCTAGGTTGACTTAAGGATAGGATCATATCTTTCTTCCATTTTTGATAAGATTTAAAAAGAGCATGGCTCCTTGATGGAAGAGATTGAAATTGCTTAGGCCAAAAGAAATCAATAGGAACACTAGGGCTTCTTTCGGATTGATGAAATAAGCTATGGTTCACAGTTACGATTTTGCCATTGTGAGGAAATTTCAAACACTTATGGTTTGGAGAAGCAACAGCCTTCATGGAAGATAGCCAAGGATAGCCCAACTTCACATGAAATTGCTTGGAAGAGGGTATGATAACAAAGTCAACATCCATGGATTTAGTATGAACTTCAACAGGAAGGGTGATAGAGCCAATGGTAGGACAAGAGAATCCATCAAATAACTTCACCACTACATTAGAGGCACCATATATTGGTTTATGCAGTTGTAAAGTGAAAAGATACTCCTTAGTGATGATGTTAACTACGCAAGAGGGATCAACAAGCGGGCCACGACAAGGGATATTCTTAACCTTCACAACTATGTATAAAGGGCTATCGGGTGCTCTAATGGTCTTACTAGGGTCAAATGTAATACAAGGATCCTTAGGTGTATCTTGTTTTGCTACCATATTTACCAAGCTCGGAGCCATAGAAGTGAATTCCTCAGAGGAGAAAGAAGTATACTCGGTCTCAATTACGTTAGAGGTATGAGAAGACAAAAGATCAATAAAATTTTTAAGATTTTGATTAGGAGGAGCTACTGATTAATTGCCTTTATCATTCACACCTGCCACATATATAGTATTGTTATCAATCAAATCTTGAATCTTATTTTTCAATGCGAAACATTTCTCAGTATCATGACTAGGCTGACGATGAAATTGACAAAATGAATTGTTATGAAAATAAGGGGATGCAAGTTTAGAAGGATCAACTTGTTTTATAGGAGGAAGTTTGATAACATTTCTTTGCAACAACTGAGACATAATACTATGTAAAGATTCATTCAAAGGAGTAAACTATCTTTCTCTTTTGAAAAATTTAGAAATAGAAGGCACACCTGTTGTTGCATTCACATTGTTGTTGTTGTTGTTGATTGTATCATTGAATTTGATGAAACTTTTTGTTGGTTTGAACTTCACAAACGATTGTTGAACACTCTCCCCCTTATCACTTGGAGCCATAGGAGTAGATTGCTCCTTTTGACTCACAACCAGTTGATAATTGTGGAGTGTTGCACACAATTGCGGAAAGGAAGTAAACTTAGACAAAATAAGCTTTTCCGTGATATCTTTTTGCAAATTAGAAGTGAAAATTCGTTGAATATCATTATCAGGTACATGAAAAGAAATTTGAGCACACAAATGCTTATATCTACCAATGAAATCAGTCACTTTTTCTTTAACACCTTGTTTACAATGCATTAAATAAGTCAAAGTGATTTTAGGACCAATGTTATTTTGAAATTGTTGGATCAAAAAATTTGCTAGTTGTTGAAAAGAAGTGATTAAATAAGAAGACAAAGAGAAATGCGATTGTAAAACCTTATCTCTTAATGTTCTTGTAAACAATTTTGCAAGCAATCTGCAAAATCGGTACACAAGGTTTGAAATGTTTTGACATGCATAAGAGGATCACCTTTTCCATTATAGAGTTCCAATTGAGGGACCTCAACTTGCTTAGCTGCCACGACTTTAACAATATCAAGAGAAAGTGTGCTCGCAACTTCAAAGGTGGGCACACTAAACTTGGATTAACTCATAGAAGCAATTTGTTGTTGTAAGGAAGACACGGTTTGAACAAGATTGTTAATGGTTGCTTTAGTAGAAGAATTGATGTTAGACATGGTTGATTGAGAAGGTGGTGTGATGTTATTGAAGGAAGGCATGGATTGAGAATAAGGTGGCGGGATATTATGATTAGTAGGCATAGGTGATGATTGCGTAGGAAATGAAACACTCAAAGGAGGAATAAAATTGTTGAATGAATTGCCCCCTTGTGTCACATTGATTGGTTGAGGGATAATAGGAATATTTATGGAAGACATAGGTAAAGATGGAGCATTAAATGAAGAAGAGGGATTACCCCCATGACCAATGGTTGTAGGAATGACATTTTGAGTTGATGTAGCCATGATGTTTGAAGTGAAAGTAGGAACACTAGCCGTTGAAGTTGTCAAAGGAATAAAAGAATCGATTTGATTTGAAGGTTGTGAATAACCTAAATTCTCAACACAACTCATGATAGGTATGACATTATAATCAACAATATGAGCAATGCCACACAATATATCAATTCCATTCTTATCACTTTGACTCATGCATTTAAGGCCTTCAATTAATGGAAGAGCTTCACTATTAGGGTACTCTTGGGACATCCATTTTTGAAAGTTATCAAATGGATTGTCCAATTTTGAAAGTTGGTCTATGAAAACTCTAGTCAAAGCTTGTTCTTCATCATGAGGTCCATCAATTGGATAGAGAGGGACATGATTAGGATGAGAAGAATTATCATGATCCTCATTAAAGAAGTCACCCAAATTATGTTCCATCTCCTCGGTAATTAAACCTTGGGAAGCCTTAATTCTAATGCTTCGTCTAACAGGGATAGTGTAGGTAGGACTAATAGTGGTGAAACTCATGCACTAGAGGGAAATTTGAAATTTTGAATTTGAAACAAAACTTACAAAATTGAGTAATGCAAAATTTAAGAAAATATTGATTAAACAATTTGAACTTTGCTGGAAGAATAGGATGACGCAATTTTAAAAAATAAAAGGAAATTGGAATATTAAAATGAGGGCCAAGGGAATACCACTTAATTTTAAAATTAAAAAAATTAGAATTTTTAAAATCGGGGCAAATTATAATTAACCTCTTAATTTGAAATTTTTTCTTGAAATTGAAAATTTGAATTTTGGAGGTATTTTTGATGTTAGAGAGATAAAAAATTGACAAAATCAGCCAATCTTCTGGATTTAGGCTATTAAATACAATCATAACAGTCTCTCGAAATTTCGAGAAAAAAACTGAGGACCGTGGCGGGAACACACATGGTCCGACCAACTTTTTTCAAAATTTTTCAGGGACGAATATTACGATGATTTTAAAGGTAACCCCCCAAAATTGGTGAATTTTACAATTTCGAGATAGGCGAAATGAAGGTTCAAATGTGAGAATAGGACCCTATTAAGGTTTTGAAGAAAAAGAAAGATTGGACTACAAATTTGAAAGGGTCACACCTGAAGGGGAGGGACACCTTAGAGAATGTTCTAGAAATCTAAAGTTGAATGAAATTGATTGAAATTTGCACAAAATCGAGTGAACTTTGAAAATTAGGGTTTTATGACCTAACCATTTAATTTTTGAAATTTTGAATTTTGAAAAGGGAAGGAAATTGAAAATTCGAATTGTAGGACATAAGATAAGTCTGAAAACAATCACAAATCTGAAAATTAAATGGGAATTCAATTTTTGCACAAGTTCATGATAATTGTTAAAAATCAAGGTTTTGACAATTAACCTCTTAATTGTGTGAATTTGATTTGCAAATTGAATAAGGCAATGAAGAAATTGAATTTGACAAACAAAGCAATTTTCAGATCTAAGACAATAACAAGCAATTTTTGCAAAACACAAGTTCAATTTCAATTTAAAAACTAGGGTTTTGAATGAAGTAACCACTAAGTTTGCATAAAAATTAAACTTGCGAATGAAAAATGTTTAATGATTTTCAGAATAAAGCATGTAAGACGCCGGGTTCACCAAAATATAATGTTGGAAAAAGGTGAATGATGAAGATATTGAGAGGAAAGCTTTTCTTCCCTCCGAGGAGAGATAAAAGTTTCACTTCGGATTTCTCTTCAAACACATTTCCCACATTACATTGGAAGAGGGGGGAAGATACATTAGATTCAACCTCTAGAGAAAGAGATTGAATTCTGAGTGATGATAAGTGAATCCCCTCTTCTGAGATTGAGATTTGAATTGATTGAATTGTGTACTTATGATCAAGTGTAAAAGTGACAAAGATCTGATTATAACTCAAGATAGAAGCATAGGATGAAGCTGTGCACCTGGATCTTGCAATAATCTGTCGAAACGAAGTCGCCTTGCAAATTTGGGAAAAAGTTGCCCAGACCGTGGCGGGAATGTACACGGTCCTCTGAAAAATTTGCGAAACAAAAAGGGTTTTTCCGCCTTTGCAAATGGAGCTTGAATCTGAAAGTACAAATGCACACCTGCAACCTACACACATAAAAAAGAGGGAATGGTGTTGGGATTGGGGGTTTGCCTTCAGGTGAAACCCCAGTTTTAGAATTAACCAAATGATGAAAGAAAGTACTCGCAAGTAAATATAAATGAAAGACTAAAATGTAAATCACCTCAATGGAGGTTGTAGATAGAATGTAGATATATTTGCTTGTGTGGAATTGAATGTTGGAATGAATCTCCTCTTCAATGGTTGAATCCTTGACTTGAATGCAACACCTAGCCTTGAAAGGAGACTTGAGAATGCTCAATGTTGGAAAAAAATGTTTGAATGCTCGAATTCTCTCGAATGCTTAAATGCGTGATCTCATGTATCTATGTTATGCCAAAATTGAAGGGGAAATGCAACTTAAATACTTGTCAATTAGGGCTAATGATCGATTTTCCGTCGCAGGCCGACACTGAGGGAGTTTTTCCGCTCAATGTGCAACCTCCAAAGCACATTTGAAAAGTGTCCTACTCCAAAATGGGGTAAGGGACAGGGGCGCCATGCCCCTGTCCTGCCCTTTTTTGCAGAACTAGATGCAGTTTAGGCAGTGCAGAGGGCAAGCAAGGTGCAGTTCTCAGGTGCTGAGCAAGTCTTTGGTCTTCGATATGGCTTAGGGATTCAAATCGCGTGCGTGAGTACCCTAATGTGGTTGCAATTGCAAGGGTTGCAATTTCATGATGCTACAATAATATCACCTAATACCTCATCATGATAGTTTCCAATCTTGAACTTTACCAAACATTGTTCATTGACCAAAGTCTTATGGTCCTTCTACAACCAAACAATCCAACAGGGATTTGAGTGCCTTACACTACAACTTGCGTGAAACAGATTCTTTCTTTGGGCCGACTTCTCATCATTCAGTAAGGCTCTTCTAGTAACAAGAACCTCTCCTCTCTTTGCATCTTCAGAATGTGAAGACTCATCATATTTATCTACATTGACAACTCGTGCATTACCCTTAGGTCTTGTATTTGTCCTCCCTTGATGTTGGGGACACTTATAGGCTCTATGACCTTCTTCATACTAGAAACATGTTCCACAAAACCTTGTCTTCTCTGTCCTTGACCTCTTCCTCTTCCTCTTTGATCTCCATTATTTTGATCGCGAGGACGGTAGGAATTATTCCCCCCTGATTCTGACTACTACTAGTGTCATCATTGTTCTTCTGGTCTTCATTTTGGTTTCCATAAGATTGTCCATCAATCTTTCCACCATGACCTCTTCCATTTTGCTTTCTCTCAAATCTCTTGTTTAGCTTCTCTTCTACCTTCAAAGCAAAATGATATGAATCTTTAATGGTAGACATTCTTACCAAACTCAACTCTACTTGAGTACTCAACTTGTTGGGCCTTAGAATGGCTTGTTCTAATCAGGACTCGATAGAACTCTTTTGTATACTCTTTGACATATTTCCCTGCTAGGTTTAACCCTTGCATCTTTTTCAACAAATCAATCTCATGATAAACAAGAATGAATTGTCTCTTCAGTTTTTCCACGATTCGATCCCATCTTGTTATTTTTTCTTTTCCTCTTCTATTTCTCTCTAATTGAACTTATTTTCACCAACATGACGCTTTAGTCTGGTCTTTGCAAACTCGATCCTTTTAGGATTGCCCACTTCTTCATACTCAAAATATTCTTCCATATCATTGATCCAATCAATCAGCTCTTCTAGATTAAGATTTCCAAAAAATGTGGAAACTTCAATCTTTGGCCTTTTTACAGTCTTAGAAATGGCCCTAAAATGTATCTTTATAAATATTTCTTTATTCACACATGAAATTATTAAAAGATAAAATATAACTTTACATACATGAAATTATTAAGAGAAAATATATCTTTATTCATGCATGGAATTATTATAGAGAAGGCGGCTAGAGATGGATGACCAAGGATTATAGTTGATATGACTAGTTCATACTCCTTTCCTTGACGATACACAATATATTTTAAGGACCCAAGAATTGCCAAGAGAAAAAGAACACAATCGTCAACCTATTGACACTTATAACCACTCAAGAATGACAAACAAACAATTAATACATAGTTGGATAACCAATATTATCAAAGCATTATAATAGACATTGTGTATGTTGGCTACATCACACCTCGACTGCCCCCCCCACCAAAAAAAGCAAAAAGATGTCTTCCAAACAACAAGTAACATTCGGGATGACTACTGACAAGAGTGTAGGCAATGACTTGTACTATGCAAAATCAAATTTGTAATGTACTTGAAAAATCAAATGGGGGTTTGGGGGAAATACCCCCAGCACAGTCAAGGGATAGTGCCCTTTGCAAGGGTTTGCAACAACTCAACAGAGTCAAGGGGTAGCACTCGTGGGGTCTCGGGGCATTGCTAGGGCACACTCCTTGTGATACAGTGTAGGGTCGATTGGTAGTCCCTGTAGCCAAGCCCAAATTAAGACCTTGAGAACCATACAAAACTCCTTGGTGTGCATCATTTTCTTTAATTTTTAAGATGCCAAAAATAGTGCTAATAAAGACCGAAAATAGAGATTTTGGATTGTTTAGCAAATGTATACAACACAGTAAAGTTTGATATTCATGAAGAATCCTCTTTGTTGTACTATGAAATAAAGATGTCTTAGAGTGGTGAGGTAACATGTCTTCTGCTAGACAATAGAATGAAGGTGGTTGAAAGTAATATGCTGTTGTTGTCACATGACATTGTAGAAGGGCTATCAAATGATGCAAAAATGACGACTTTCCCACCGTACGATGCTGCATAATGTATGTTGTACGTGAAAAGAAAAGAGTTGTTGTACAATGAAAGATGAATGTTGTAATGTTCCCTTCCTAAATTGCCCTAGAATTTGTCCTAATATCACAATTGCAACAATTAGGGTTAGGGTTACATCTTACCAAATACATGTCTCTTTAATAATGCGATCCTAGATTTTTAATCTCGCAATCACAACATGAACCCCACACACACAAACAAACACACAAACACACACATAAATACATAGACACACACACATAGACACATAGACACAAACACACACAAACACACATAGACACAAACATAGACACACACACAAACAAACACACACACACAAACACACACAAACACACACATACACAAACACACACACACACACAAACACACACAGACACACGAACGCATAGACACACACAGACACAAACACATGCACATGCACACACACACACACACGTACATGTACACACACACACACGTACACGTACACGTACACGCACACACACACAGACACACACAGACACAAACACAGATGCACACACACACACACACGCAAACACACACATAGAGACACACCTACACATAGATACACACACACACATAAACACACATACACAAACACACAAACAAACACAAACACACACACACACATACGCATAGAGACACACAAACACACAGACACAGACACAGAAAAACACACACACACATAAACAGACACACACACACAGACACAAACACACACAGACACACAGACACACACACACACAGAGAGAGAGAGAGAGAGAGAGAGAGAGAGAGAGAGAGAGAGAGAGAGAGAGAGAGAGAGAGAGAGAGAGAGAGAGAGAGAGAGAGAGAGATTGCAATTTGCATACTAGATATTGGTATACTAATCTATTTTTAAGAATTTATAATTTTATACATTTTATAAAGGAGTTATGTGATATAGAATAAATATCACTTTTTAAAAGTATCGTTAACTACAAAAAAAATAAAATTAAAATTTATGTAAAATATTTCAAAAAATCAATTAAAAAAACACATTTATAATCTATACAAAATAAAAAAAATTAATAGTTCGCATCATCTTTAAATTCTTAATGATTTAGTTGCTATGGGTGATGACAAATATTTGGTTAAAAAAGCCAATTCAATGACCCACATTGGCTAGAAAGTGGGACACACTATTGTGAGATCACCTCTTATTGACCTAGAGGCTCACATGAGTCTCTCTCTCATGAGAATAAATGGTCCACTTAGCACACATTTAATCTAGTTGATGTTCACAATGGTGAAGCACTTGAATTCTCAAGAGATAACCCATCCTAGAACTACTACAACTCAACTAAAATTAATTATGGAGTTTCATCCCAGACAAAGCCCACTTATCTTGAAAATAAAGTGACAAGCTATGTGACCTTGATCTTTGGAAAATCTCCATGATTAAGTATAATTGAGTTAATATGTATGTATGGATGACCTCCTAATTAAGCTTTATGCTTCACTGTTGTGAACATCATATAGACGCAATCAATGCTAAGTGGACCATTATTATCATAAGAAATGAGTTTATGCCATCTAATACTAATGAAATATAGGTCAATTAATTTGAATAAAAAATTACAAAGTTGAATACCAAGTACACAACATAATATATAATGCTAAAATGTATTTCATTAAAGATTTCACCATAAACTTATCTTTTACAGAGTCTAACAAATTCTAACTAAGCATATATATAATGCTAAAATGTATTTAGTGTTAAACCTCTACCTTTGATGCTATTTCCTAATCATTATTTTGATAATATACCCAATCATGTCAAAATCCATATAAATCATTTTCACTAGTTGTATATCAATGACATCACTTATGGAATGAATTTCACACCTTTTAGAGAATAATAGAACTTGGAATCCATTTATCATTTCTTTCAATAAATCAATATTGACAAGCTTAATGATTGTTAGGTGTCTTTGGTAGAGTACAAACCACATACTCCATTAAAGGTCATAATGATTTAACATCCATTCATATATCTTTGATGGTATTTATTTTATTGATTAAGCCTTTCATAAGATAAACGTATACCATCTAGTTAGCTAATATCAAATTCAATAATTATCCTCTTTCAGATGTCCAAAATTATAGGATTATAATCTTAATTATAGATATGCAATGCTATCTAAATGAATTATAACTCAAATTTTAAAATTTGCTTTTCACTTTCATCCTTATAACACTCTAGTTGGGAGTGGGTTTTATAACAACACCTGAGAGAAAACTATTTCTTACATTCAAAAGAAAACCATTTTGTAATAATATCGTAACCATTCTTTATACCCTCAACAACTTCCACAAAGGCTATAAACTACTCCTCAAGCTCATGAAATATGTAATAAGAACCAATCCATAAAACTCAATGCTAGAGACTAAGAGGAAGAATCCTTGGTGGGTGAAAGATAATTCAAGGCTACCTCAAAACCACCTCTGAATTTATTTTCACATATTAGTTTAACAACATGGTAAGTGCAATGAAATGAGGGACCAAAGGGGGGTCTTAAGTGGCCACTTTATTTCTAAAATTAGAAAAAAATGATCTTGGATGAGAAATTTAAGATAGTTACATTCAAAATATGAAGATACAACAATTACAAGAGTCACAGTGCTTTGAATTTACTTTCTAAATTACCATTTAAAAAAAAAAAATGGTGGAGATTAAGTGGTTCAAATTGGATAATCACACAAAGTGCTTATATTGCTATTAAAAATCATAACATGGCATTTGTTGTGCTCCCTCTACATTGGTAATTTTTTTTTAGTATTTCAAAATTGAATCAATAAAAAGATAGCTAACACCATGTAATTGGTGCCCAAGTTTTAGAATATTTTTTTTAATGCATGTACGATTTTTTATAATTTTTAAAGTGGACACATCATGATTAAATATTTGAGTGTGCCCCCCACCTCCCTCCCCCCCCGCCCCCTTAAAATTTTTGTAAGGAAGCTAAAGTAGTGGAACAACTTCCTACACTAATCTTGAGAGGAGGTTTATGTAAATTTTTCAAATATTCATAACAGTTATAGAGCTTAAACATAAATACAATTTATACCATATCACTTGCATGGTTAGAACCCTTTTTAGAGAAAGACTCCACTCCAAATTCACATAATATACTATTTAGAAATCATAAGATTACAATATACATTAGAGAAAGGTTTTACATGAGTATCACCAACTAACGATCCAAAGGTAACTCAACAACTATAAAACTCTTAGAATACATCACAATACTTGGCCACAATACAAAGCCGTCATAAATAGGGTTGCTTTCTAGGACAAACAAAGTCATCATAATATTAATCTTTAGATCTATGACCTATTGATGAACGGTCTAGATTTGGAATGCACATATATATCAAGTGTAGCTTTTAGGTACATTGCTTCCAAACTCCTTGCAAGGGGGTACCCCTTGCGTTCAATATATTAACCTATTATAATTAAAAGGTTGAGACATCACTTTCTCCAACATTTTTTTGGAAACTAATTTTTTTTTTATTGTGTATAGAATAGTCTAGTTTCTAAAATTGTAATTATTTTCAAATTTTGATGAATGAGTGAAAAATGAAGCTAAAAATAGCATATGTATGTTTTGACAAAAAATGAAGACAATAGGAAAATAAATCAATGATAAAAACTTTAACATAATTGAAATGTAGAATAAATTACATAGAAAGCTACTAAGAGAGATCCCACTCTTGATTTTTTAAATTAATATAAAAAGATGTGAAAATTTGATGGGGAGCACACTTGAAATTGTGTCATTTTTAGAATTTGCAAAAACATTGTGTATGTGAATTGGCATGCAAGTCCTATCTTTTGTGTTTGATTCCCAAGGTAAATCCAGCCTTAAAGGTTGGAAAATCCCAAAGAAGATAATAACATGAATGTATTATAGTGCACTCACGTTATAATATACTCATATTTTTTTGAAAAAAATGATGTCTCCCTCTTTCCCTAGACCTATATCTCTACCTCTCCTTCCCTCTCTCTAGACGTATCTCTCTACCTCTCCCTCCCTCCCTCTCGATCTATCTCTACCTCACTCTCTCTCCTTGAGCTCTAGAACTATCTCTATACCTCTTCCTCCATCCCTCCTTTCCATATCCTCTTCCCTCTTTAGGCCTCTCTAGACCTTTCTCTCTACCTATCCCTCTCTCCCTTCTTTCTTCTCTACTTATATCTATCTCACCTCTTTATCTACTCTCTCATTCCCTCTCTCTTTCTAAATCTATCTACATCTCTCTCTAGACCTATATATCTACATCTCGCTCCCTCCTTCTAACTCTCTTTGTCCCTCTTTATACCTCTATCTCTCTACCTATCCCTCCCTCCCTAATACACCAATATGGGGTAGGATTATTGATTCAAAACAATATTTAGTTAAATAAAATTTACTTGTTCCAATTATGAGTAAATAAAGACATTATTGATTTGATATCCATTTTTCTTTTATTGATTAATATTTTAATAAGATTAAAATTTACCATCTAGTCAACTCATATAAAATATTAATAATGATAACCTTTTGGATGTCTAAAATGTTAGGATTATCATCATGACCTTAGATGCTTGATTTAATGCACATTTATCCTTTCAGATTCTAGTTGGGAGTAGAATTTATAAGAGCACTTATAGGGATAAATAATGTTATTGAAAAGAAGAGGCTACCATAATAATATGTTAATTATTATGTAGACCCTCAAAAACTTCCACTAAGGCTAGAAATTGAATCTCAAGCTCATGACATATTTGTAAACCATCTCATGAAAACAAATTCTAGATATTAAGAGGAAGAATAATTGATGAGTCAAATAAAAATTTAATTCCTCATCAGTAACATTTCTAAATTATTTTTCACATTATCTTTTGACAAGAAGGATGTATTTTTATTAGTTTTCAATTATGAAGTTTATTAGGATTCACATATACTTTTTAAGATAAAATCTTCACGAAATGGTTTAGATGAATCCATATCTCATGAAAATGAATGATCTAATCAATGCTCATTTCATTAAGGTGACGCTCACAAGGGTTAGTATAGGGATTTTGAGGAGGTCACCTATCTCAATTTTGGTCCAACACAGATACACTTAATAGTGGAGTTTTCTCCAAGAACAATCCCACTTATCTAAAAAATATGGTAGCAAGATAAGTGGTTTTGATATGAGACAAATCAATAGTTAATAATACTTGAGTTAAAGTAGTCCTTGAATGGGCGACCTCTTGAGAAGTCTTAATGATTCACACTTGTGAGCATCACCTAGATGTAATGAGTGGTAAATGAGCCATTTATGCTCATTCTCAATATGGATTCATATCGACTACTAATAATGAAATATATAGATCAACGAGTCTAAATAAAGTATTATATAGTTAAAACCTAATCAAACATTACATAATATTCTACCAAATATTTCACCATAACCTTATGTTTCACATAATCTAATGTAAAAAAATAGATATATTTCTAGTTTTTACTCATTGTTAACCCTATACCTCTAGATTCTTTATCATAATGTTTATTTTGACAACATACTGAATCAAACCACTTCTGGGAGCCTTCTTGTTTCAAGGCCATTGGTAACTCCATTGGCAACTTCTTGAAGGTTGATTACACCACTTTTTCCATTGGTCATACTACCTTTGCCTGCCTTTTAATTGATGTTGTCATATCTTTGACCCTTCCCAAGGATGTGGTTCTCATGGCTGGGGATAGGACATGGAATTAACCGTTAGATTATGAGGCCCTCCCCTTTCATTGTCGAAGGTACTTCTCAACGGGTAATTTAGCTTCAGACTATTCTATCTCTCATTGTAGAGGTGCTGCTATTTGGTGAAAGGACACTACTGAAGATCACTTGACAATCAATGCTTCTAACTCTGTTTCAAATGACTCCTCTCAGGAGGACGTTGCTATTGTTGTTCGTGAGGTTTCAACCCTTGTTGCTCTTGAATTGGATTCAACTCTTGTCGCCTCCAACTTGCAGCCCCACTCTACACCTATTGCTCCTACTCCTGAAGCCACTCCTTTGTAGCAGCCCACTGTTGATCTGCAACAACCCCCTACTGTTCTATAACAACTGGCTACTGGCTTGCAGCCGCACTCCATTGAATCTACTGATGCTTCCCAAGTGGGGACATCACCACTTGATCACTCCCTTGATGGTACCAGTAATGATATCGCCTAGATTGTTGTTTGTCGTAGGCGGAAGGGGAAGTTTTTCCCACCCCGCCAAACCCCTCCTTGAGTTGGGTCTGGGTTTTTGTTGTTTTATATGGTTTTTGTTATCGTATTTGTGTTATTGATATTATCTAACTATGTAAAGGGTCGATGCCTAGTTATCACTATTTTTTAATAAAAAACATACCGAATCACACCAAAATACATATATTGAAAAGTTGCTTAAACTATATATAGGAAATGCATTTGGCACTATTAAAGAGTAATAAAACTTGAGACCCATTTCTCATCCCTTCTAATAAACTAATATCATCAATATTTATGATTGTTAGATGTCTTTGGTTGAGTACAATTCACATGTTCTAGTTGTTAGGAAATAAATAATTTAATGATTTTTTATACCACTTCATTATATTTATGATGATTTCAATTATAATGATTAAAGCTTCAATCTCCATGGCTATCATTAGTTTGATTGGGTTGGTTGGCTAAGTAATTAATCACATCTTTAACATCTTGGAGGTAATGATCAATAAGTAAATAATATATAATTATAAAGAGAAAATATTATCCAACTTTACTTTTTTGGAAATTTTTTATAACAACATTAATAATTATCATAGAGTCACCATTAATTCCAATAATTGAGAGTTTGAATTTGATAAAATGTTGATAACCAAGGATAAAACTTTTAGTGAGATTCAATTCTGTTATCTACTTAAACCAAAAAATTATTTGAAACTACATAAACAAAAGAATTTGATCAATCTTTGATAATGCAAGTAGTCCCAAACACAATGAACTTTCTATGTTTGATGCACCATTAAACTTTAATTTGAAACAACTTAGATTAAAAGAAGGTATGTTGAATATTTTTCTAATGTCAACCTTAAAGTTAAATCTAGTAGTCACGTGGAATACACAATTATAATATTTTATTAATGATATGATATTATCAAAACTTTTATTTATATCATAATTGTAAAAGTTGTAGAAATATAACCTCATAGAACCTAGTGAACACCTATATGCAAATAACCTGTCACAACAATGGAAGATTCACAAAACACAAAGATTGCTTTGACAACCTAGAGCAAAAGAATGCAATAACGATAATCAGATTATAAATTACAAAATGGATCAATCCTTATAAGAGGAGATCAAACCTAAAAAGGGAAAACCCTAAAAGCAATTAATAATTAATAATAAATTAATTATTAATATTTCTAAGTTTAGCTTCCTAAATTTAGCTTAAGTGAAATAGAGAAAAGGTGACTTAATTATTAAATCAATATGATTTAATTAATTAAGTAAACTAATACCTTTACTCTAACACCCCCTTTTAAGATGAAGTTAGGGAGAAGCTAAAATACAACTAAGGACTAGATGCATGAAAGCCAAAATGGGTCCCGACAACAAGGTCTGATGAGGTACCCAAGTACAATGAAATCTCTGTAAAATGGATTAAAAGGAGAAAATCCCGTGGGAACAAAAATCCTCCCCAAGAAGAGATGAAAGCTCAAGTGAAGGACTAAGAAGCCTCCAAACAAGAATGTTCCAAAAGATACGAACAAAAGATGAGCATGAAGAATCATTGAAGCATGAAGAAGCTGCAAACTCTATCATAGAATGGTTGCTAAGATTTTGTAGTAAGAACCTCCTCTTAAACAAAAGATGACCAGGATTAAGAAGACATGAATCTGCATGAGTGCCCTCAATGACACTACTCGAATCCGAATCAGATGACAAACACATGCAAAACATCTGGAATCCGAAGATACAAATGGCACAAGTACCAACAGTCTGAAGAACCGATCAAATGAAAAATGGAAGGTCGCCTCCAAAAAAGGAATGCAAGAGTGTCCATATGGTAAGTGTTCCATCTCACCCAAATGCATGGGTAACCAGCCGCTGCATCCACCTAGTACATAGGAACAAATACTGAATACATAGCTCACTCCAACATGAAACTGAGGAAGCATTAGCACCAACAGTAGAAACCCCCCCATAATGCTGACAAGGGAGAGGTATGACATGTACACTGAATCTGAAAGCCATAATGTAGTGCATGAAGAAGAACCAAGAACATTTGACCGTCCAGACATGAAAGTAAAAGCAAATACAAAGGGTGTGCAAACCAAGGTACACACACATGAGAAATGTATGAAGGAAAACAAAGGCAAACATCAAACCCCCATGACACTTTATATCATAGTGCGAGTACAATAATAAGGCACAAAACTGATGTGCAAGATACCATAATACATGTGCAATATAGAGGCACTTTATCTTAGTGCATTTACAAAATCATAAGTGCTTATAATGAAAGCTCAGAATGTCAAAAAAAGACATAAGACTGGAAATTCATGAAGGACAACAAAAAATGAGTCATCCCACGTAAACGAGAAGTTTCCACGATATCATATGTCCAAGTAATTCACTAGAGTGTGAAAAAACAAAAAAGTAAATAAAATGTACCTGGAGTAAAATATGGAAAAAGTGCATGGATGGTTGTGAAGAGCTTTGAAACACCGTCCCAACGCTGTTGGAATCGCAAAAAACAAAGAAACCGGTGACACGTTACGAGCTTGGGACTGAAAACAACACCTCTGACTTCAAATGGTTGTAGAATGCACTAGCAGCAAAAACAGGTGATGAAATCCACAAATTTGGAAAGTAGATGAAACTTTTTTTCCAACGATATCTTGTTTGTCAAAAAATGATATCGCATGCCCAAGTTATGGCCAAAATAAAAGAGCCCTCTTTTAGGGCACAAAGAGGGTCACAAGGGGCCATGCAAGTTGTCCGTACCGCTGACATTAGCATGATGTCATGATAACGTCAGTGCTGATGCAATGTACTTTTGTTACAAAGGGTTGACTTTTTTTTTTAATTAAAAAAAATCTTTTAACAACATGCACCAACTTGATTATTTTTTTTTAACAAAAAAAATTAAAAACTCAACAATCAAATTTTTTTTTTTTTACTAGCTAGTTGATTTTTTTAAAAAAATATTTCTGACGCAGGTACGACCGTACGGATTTTCATGTCTCGAAAAGCATGCCAATAAAAAATCATGTCCTAGATGCCCTTGTCATTGAAAATAGGAAAATTATATATCAAAATTTATGGAATTGACCTTTTGAATCCAACTATGAGGTCCTTTTGGGACCAAATTGCTCCAAAAAATAGGTGCCCCTTGGATCCCCCAAAAAACCGAGTCTTCAAACCCTCATAGATCTAGCCCCGTGAATAAAAAATTGTCAAACAAAAGGTCAATCTTGACTATTTGACACGTGCAAAATTCAATGGTGAGGTCCAAATCAACCCAAATAGCACAGAAGACCTGCTATAGGTAGAATCTCCCAATCTGAAGAACAGGAAAGCCTCAGGTTTGAAGCTATGATACCATGTAAACGTTGTAGAAATACAACCTCACAGAACCCAGTGAACACCTGTATGCAAATAACCTATCACAACAATGGAAGATTCACAAAACACAAAGATTGCTTTGAAAACCTAGAGCAAAAGAATGCAATAATGATAATCAGATTATGAATTACAAAAGGGATCAATCCTTATAAAAGGAGATCAAACCTAAAAAGGGAAAACCCTAAAAGCAATTAATAATTAATAATAAATTAACTATTAATATTCTTAAGTTTAGCTCCCTAAATTTAGCTTAATTGAAATAGAGAAAAGGTGACTTAATTATTAAATCAATATGATTTAATTAATTAAGTACACTAATACCTTTACTCTAACAATAATCATATGTATATAATTATTAATTTTAAATATGTATAAATAAAGATTTCTAGAATGAAATATTTAAAAAAATTAATATCATAGCAAACTTTTTCTTTGTCATATATTTTTTTATTTTAGATAAATATACATATTATAACATTTTTCTTTTATAAATTTTTATACCAAACCTAATTTATTATATTAATATTTTATATTATGGAAATAGTATTAAGCCACATTAAAATTGTTAAATAATATCAATGCATTATATCTATTTACTTATTTAAATATAAATTAACTTATTGAAAAAATAGTTTAAATATTATTTTATTAAATAATTTTACAAATAGTATTGATAATTCATTCTACTTTATGTCAATGCGTTTGTGAAAAATTATTTAAATCTGTCATCATCTAAATATTTTAGATTATAAATTTAGTTAAGATAAAGGAGTGTGAGGATATTTATATTTGTGTATGAAGTTAGAAGTTTTTACATGTAGAATATATTTATTGAGAATTCAATATTTGTTAGTTAATTAAAAGATTAGATAAATGAATAAATATATCAAGTATTCAATATATTTGAGTTAATTATAAAGAAAAAAAATATACATAGGTTTTTTGGATCCACAAATAAAAGAGACGACGAGTTCAATAAATATGATTTTAACACTTAATCACTCCTAATAAAGAGGTGATTCAATTAACTTAATCTAGAAAATGGATTGAGAGTTGAGATATCACCTAAAGGTGGTAGTTCTCGATTACAAAGAGATGTAAAGATTGATATTGAGCATGGAGTTGGTTGCATCACTAGAACTAGGATATAATACTTTATTAAATATTTTGATTTAGGGGACAAAAAGGTGGCAAGGTCAAGGGGTAAAGTTTTAGTAAAGGGTAAAGGAGCCTACAATTAGGGCTAAACACATGAATGAAGACAAGGTGATACATGTATGCTATCAATAAATACTAAATTACATCTAAATAGTTCAAACACATGTGACAATGAAAAATTTATTTCAAAAAACTTACTTTTCACTTCTTGATATTCCATTCATGAGCATTATTGTGAATACAAAAAGATAGGAAGATAGTGAATCACCATGATTTTGCAAAGTTGACACAATACAAAAAGATAGGAAGATAGTGAATCACCATTATTTTGCAAAGTTGATCCTTAAGACTAGGAAGATAGAAAAACTCTTAAAGCTAGGAAGATAGTGAATGACTATTTACAAAATTGTGTTCTCTTGAGGTTTAAGGTTAACCTTGGAGGTCTAACATATCATGGAAAATGATAACATGTTTATGATAAAAAATTATCCACTAAATTTAATATTCAATTATTAAAATATAATTTTTTTTTTTCAACTTAAAAATTGAAGTTCTTTAGAAAATACATTCCATAGATAAATAAAAAGTCTTTATATAATCATGTGATGTAGGCTCTCATAAATTGGTCAATACATTAGAAAGCTTTTTAACCCTTCTTTTTAATTATTTTTTTAACATTATTAACATAAAAGTAAAAACTAATTATTATTTATCATTTTTACTAAAATAAAAAAACAAATTAATAGAGTTCAAGTTTTACAAATTATAAAAACTAATTATTATTATTATCATTTTTACTAAAATAACAAAAAAATTAATATAGTTCAAATTTTACAAATTATTTTGTTAAGAAGTTTTACAATAAAATTCAATATTTTAATAAATTATTGATATTGAAAATATGAATTAAAACTGTACAAATTATTGATTTATTTCGACTTAGAATTGAAAATTAAAAGATATCTGTTCCACCAAGCTTGCTAAAAAATATTCTAGTTTCATTTCTTTTAAATATTACAAATTTTAAATTCAACAAAATTCAATCCTACAAATCAAACTTTTTATATACTAAAAACTATTAAAAATTAAATAATAATATATCAAAAAGACATAAATATACCATGATAGACAACTATTTAGAAGACTTCTCAATTTCAAATCATATTATTGACCTTATATGAGAGAGTTATAAACACAAAGAAAAGTTGTAGACCCTACTGAGAAAGACTATGGAGGGGCTCACCTAATAATCAAATATATTATGAAAACCATCACCCTTCCCATAATGATCCTTTGAATTTAATGTATCGTTGAATTTATCATGACATGAATTTCAAGGATTCTTATAAATAATGATTGAAGTAGTGTGATCAAGCACATTATTTATATAAATTAAATAATTTGATGGGAGGTTTGGGTAACATCTTCAAATGAAGATATAAAGCCATTTAACTATTTTTGTCCCTAATAATACACTAGCTCTCTGAAGGACAATCAAATATAATAATTAAATTTGTTTTATTCCATAATTTTCTCCCACTAAATCGGTCAATTCCCACTATAATTATCAATATAGAAGGTCATGTCAAGAATAGATTAATACAATATTAATGGTGAACAACTCTATAATTATTATAAAATCTGTCTTTTAATAAGCAGTATATATTAATTTAGAAAAATGATTAAATTAACTGTAAAAATATATATTCAAATATATATAATTATATTTTATTATTATTATATAATTATTTGATTAATTTAACATATGAAAGTTTTCAGTCAATTTTTTTTAAAATTTAATTTTAATATCTAAATATTAAAATATATTATAAATGTTATATTAGTTCTAATAAAAGTAAAATAAGATTATGTTTATGCTTTTTTTTTTGCCAAAGAATAATCATGTAGCCATCTAATCATATATAAATTGACAAAAGCTAATTATTATTCAAATTAAAGAGTTCAATAATTAAATTTAATACAAAATAATATTTAATACAGTCCTTTAAATTTTAAGAGTGTGCAGGACTTAAGATTATTTGAAAAAAATAAAAAATATAAATGAGTAGCAAGATTTATAAAAGAAAATATTAACATGCCTTAGATTAGAAAATAAAAAAACAACTAAGGACCATAAAGCAAATGTTCAGATGAATATTCATAATTTTCATCTCCTCTAAAAAAAGTATGCCAAATCATAGTTTAAATAATTAATTTTTAGCTTTGGATTTACCATTTTTATATGTTCACCAAGGAAAATGCATGCTTTGAAGACTTAAATTATATGCCAATTTAGTTATCATTCTATAATTTTGTATGTGTGGAAGGGATCATCCTAGTGAATTTACTTGCAAATTTTATTTTATTTTATTATCATATTAGTGTATTTCAAAATGTATAAAAAGCAACAAAACAAGGGTGATGTCCCTATAACAACAGTCCAACAGGCATAAGGTTAACAAAAAGAGCAATAGCAACACATTAACAATCAGCTAATATCAAAATCTACATATCAATAGCATATAAAAAAGAGCTAATATCTTTGGAATACTTGTCCAACAACTTATCAATCTTACTGAAAGTCTTAAAACCAAGCCGTAAATATAAATAGTATCAAAATAAGAAATAGTATTAACAAAGGGCCTTTTGCGGCCAAAAACAACATTAACAACATTGACAACAAAAAATAAAGCAAAAACACCCCTAGCTACTATCCTTGAACTTACAGTTTGCTTGGTGAAGAACATTGGGCCAGTCCTCAGTAAGGAACTTAAATAGCTCCTTGTAATTTCCCTCATCTTCTTTGTTAGCTCCCAAGATCTTCTTCTGCATTAAACACAAGGAGGTGGCTGAGCTATGCATATTGCCTAACCCTCAAGCTGAACCGATACTCCCCAATTTTGTTTCAAGATCCGAGACCTTAACTTTAGCCTTCTTCAACTAAATGGCATTCGTCTTACATCCAAAACAGGTCCATTCTAGTTGAGACTTACAAGTCCCTTCTGCTTTTAGTTTTTTCGTCTCCATTTCGTCAGGCATCATATCCTCAGTGGGGTCAATTAGGCTCTTTGAAATGTGAGTGGAGCTATCATCATTCCCAGAGGTTTCCTTTTCCTCATCTTTATTCCCCCCTTTATCATTTTCAAACTCTTCCTATCCTTGTCCTCTTCACTACCTATTTTCTCTTCATCCCCAATCTCGTAATCCACAAGGTTCTTTAACTTTCCTTTCTTTATAGAGTGGATGGCCAACCTAAAAGATCATCTATGGGTATTTTCACTTTTTCTCAAGTCTTCTCCCTCTTCCTCCTCCTCACTAAATTCTTGTATAGACAATTTGGGATTTTTGGTTGGGGGTAGTTTTTTTCCTTTTTTGTTGCTTGTAGTAGAGGCTTGGGCTCTGCGTTTGGGGTCTCTTTGTTCATTTTGAGTCACTAAGGGAGATTTAGGGGACCTAAGTTAGGATAATTTTAATATAAAAGGATATCATATCTTAGTAATATTTCTATTTTAACGTAGGCTTTATAGAAGGAGGCTCTTTATATAGCCATATTACCCAAAAGTTTTTAATATAACAAAATTAAACCATGTAAAATATACATTAAAGAGATTCTTGGAGGGACATTGATGATGATATCTCGTGACCTCTCTTATCGTTTCTTTCTGCTCAAATTATTGGAACTTGAAATTTTTTCTTAGAAGTTAGAAATCAAATTCATCATTATTCGATCATTCTCATTTGTTTACAAAGAACAATATCTTGTTTAGCTAGAACTCCATGGAGAAATGCCTTTGAAGCTATGAGGAATATAAAGCTTAATGAGTCCTTTACTCAAGAAGATTTATCTTAGTGGATAAGGAGTGCATTGTACAAGGGTTAATCCTCTCTCCACCTTTGAGATAGCATCATCTCATTTCTCTTTGGCGAATATTGTGTAGATTAAATTTTTTATACCCGAGTGTGAGAATTTGTGTTTAAAGCTTGGGTTTAGGTATAATGGTGGTATATATTTTCTTAATTAGACTTCATTTTTTCTAGAGGACCTCCTAGCTTAGTGGTGGGGTTTTAAGAGAGCCCAATGGTTGGGAGGTGAGCTCTCCTTTGACCATGCTACCATGTTTTGTTTGTGGGTAACTTGGTGGAAAGCTTCGAGTGCCACCTTACCTTAGGGATGGCTTCTTATTCTTAAAGTTGTGTGGTCATTTTCTTGTTATAAGTGTGCAACCCATTAGTAGAATGTAGTATTTAAAAGTCTATAGAAATAAGTACAACTCTTTTAAGACATATGATTTATATTTTGGTCTCAAGAAAGAACCATTATGTTGGGGTTTTAGGTTCAACCTTGTAAATGCAGGTAAGTACTTGTTCCTATTATTGTTTGTAATTCACCATAAGAGATGTAGTGTTTCATTGACAATGGTAATTAATATTTTATTGCTATGATAAATACATTTTTATTGGCCTTGATAATTGTCTATTTACTAGTAAGGAGCTATCGAGTTATTTTTCATTGGATAGGGATCATGGTAATTATAAAATGGTGAAGTTCCTCAATTTTGGTGCCCACCTTGAAAATAAACTATTTTTGAGGTTTATGACATCTTCCATAAGTTGTAAGAGCCTCTATGATAGTTATGATAATTGTCATAAGATACTATAGCAACTTTGACAACATTTTTGACAACCAATATGACAAATTCCTTTCTTGGGCACCCATGTAGGAGAGATGTCTTATGACAACTGTAAGAGCACATTTGTAAGTGGCTATTTTAAGTGGAATTGATGATTCCAAGGAGGTTGGCATGAGATTTATCAATTGGTTTTTCTGCCTATTGTTTTTTGATACCATAGTGGTTTTACACTCCTAGGAGTTTCTATAAATTAGGGACTCATGTTGGTAGTGTTGTTGAGTTTTGTTCAAGTTTTGTTTTGTAGGGGTTGTGCTATTATATTGAAGTCTTGAGAGGAGTTTAGAGTGTTGTATTGTAATCACTTATTTATGATAATACAACTAATTCATCTCTTCTTGATGGAGTTTTTTTCTTGAAAGGGTTTCTCCATGTAATCACAGTGTTATGTGTTCGATTTTCTATGGTGTTCTCTTTTCTTTGTTATAGCTGATCAATCTTTTATTTCCATTTGGTAAACACCGTTACATCTAATTTATAGTAGTGACCACCTCTTATTTTCTAATACATTGTAATAGTTTATTTTCAAGTGTCACTTGTATATAATGTTTTAAGGTAAAAATTAGTATAAATGTTCTTTTAGGGGTATATGTTTATAGCTCTAAGTTCAAGGAAGCAAGTTACTTGTAAAAATCAATACATCAAATGTAAATATTAAATTGTTTTTCCCATATTAAAAAATGTAATCTAAATCTATCTTTAGAAAAGAAGGGATAGCAAAAATATTTTGTTGGTTAGATAAAATTACTTTGAAATCTTGTTATGTGTATATTTGGGGCAAGTTGACGTCTCATTGGTTATTCATTCAATTTTCTAAGTAAATGAATAAGTGTTTCTTTCTAAAATAATTATTTTCAGATAAGAGAGTATTTATATACTATTTCCTTCATTATGTATGTTTCATTCTATTTATTAGGAGATTAACCATACAATGCTTAAATAAATTTTACATAAATCATTAATTACAAGCCACCTCGAAAATAATGTGAATTTTTTTTAAACAACTTTTGTTAGATAGGTTTTTTGTAACTTAAAAGAAAAATATATACATACATGATAAGTTAGAACTTTGCTTGTTAGTTAATCGTTGTAAAAATATAAAGAAATTGGGTTTTACCATTGTAGGTAAACATTAGACATAATTTCTATTTTGTAGTTTTTTTTAAGGAATGCCTAGAAGTTTATTACTATTATCAAAATATTAGATACACAAATTTTCCATATTACCATTCTCTATAGGTCCAATGAAGTCAAAGGCCCATTTTACCAATGGAACTTGTGTGAAAACTGGTTGTAGAGGCATTTTGTCTCTCATGGTAATTCATCTCGCTCTTTGGTAGATGTTGCATTTTTTATTACTTAGCATCTTTGTAACATATGGTAAGCCAACATAAGTTGGCTAATGGTATCTTCTAGGTAGTAGTTGTTGTAAGTTTGATTAGAATGAGTTATTGTTGTGTTGTCATTGATGTCAACATGCTTTGGTTGTCATTAGTGACTGGCTGGTATAGTTGATAGAGTTTTCTATGCAGTTGTGGTGAGAGATTTACTCCGCATATATTTTATATTGTACATATATTCATGTGGTTTGAATATGTTCTTAAGAAATGTTTAGAGATGCTATATTTAGGATTTGGTGCTCTGAATTGTAGTTCTTATGAGGTTGCATTCACCAAAGTGTGATAGTGTTTGTGTGTGAAATGCATGCTCCACCTTTCTTTACCTTATATTTTCTGGTGTTGCGGTTTTGGAGTTAAGTTGATAATGTCCTTAGCTTCATTCTATTTAGTTGGCACGTGTTCTTGCACTTCAGAAGCATGGTTTCAAAGTTCGATGGTGTTTACTCTAGGTTTGGCCAAGCTTGGGTGTTTACACTTCACATTATTGCTCTGATGATTATGGATCATTGTATTATATGTTTGATGTTTATTTTGGTCTCAATTAAGATGTGTTGTTGTCAACTTTACATTCTTTTCCACCGTGGGAATGTTTAGTGCTGACCTAATTTGAATAATGTTCGATTAAGATGCTTAGCTTACCTTGAGAAAATTTTCATATGTGAGAATGATATAAATAAAAGGATTATTTGATGAGGATGATATAGATGTGAGTGAGTGAAAAGTGAATGGATATTGTGTGTATATAAAGGAAGTGAAATGCGATGAAGGTATGTGGAAGAGGATCTATCTCCCTGATTGTTTGATGAATGTTGTTTGAGTTGGTGAAAAGTGTTGAGCAGTGTGGACTTTCATGTGCTAGCTACCAGAAGAAGTGAGTCGAAGGTATCTAAAAATCTTATCATTGCAGAGGTGCATCAGTGGTGCACTCTTTCTCTTTAAATATTCTTCTTCATCTAGGCAGTGAGCCCTCTAGTATTGAGCCTTTCTTTCTTTCTTTTAGGTAGTGAAAAAGGTACTTAGAACTCTTACTAAACCCTATAGCTCTAAGGTTTCAACAATAGAAGAAACACATAATAAGAATAAGTATACTAGAGAATACTTGTATGGCTCATTACTTGCTTTTGAGATGACATAATTTGGTACTACTATTGCAAGAATATAAACTACATTTAAGGCTACTAAATTAGTGAAAGATGAGGAATTTGATGAAGAGATTGAGGCAAAATTTGTGAGAAGAATGATAAAAGGAACTAGAAAGTACAAATGTAAATTGCCCTTTAAATGTTTTAGTGGTGGTAAGATAGGTCATTATGCTTCCAGATGTCCCGACATAATTGCAAATCAAAGGAATAAGAAATTCAAAGGAAATTTCAATAGGAAGGCTTATTATGTTAAAGAAGATGCAAATATTTTTGATGATGAATATGATTTTGAAGAAGATAGTGAATTTTTGTTCTTGGCGGTAAAGGAAGAATCTTGTTCTACTAACCTTGACAAAGTTGTGAACGGAAAAATCTCTAGAAGATGCTGCTAAAACAAAAGGTACCATTGTATCTTCTTTTCATGCTAGTTGAGATAAAGACGACTGGATTATTGATAGTGAATGTTCAAATCATATGACTGGTGAAAAGAGTAAGTTTGTAAATCTTGAAATTTTGGATGGAGGCATTAGATTTGGAGATGATCAGACGAGTAGGGGTAAAAGCACAAAACCGTCTCATGTTTTAGGCCAACTTATCGGCACAAGTGAATTTAAGTAAAACTAACTAAATTAATTTTAGTCAAACATATGGTTTATAGAGATGCATTATAGCTATCTTATATATGGGCCACAACTTTTCCAATTGGAATTGTCTACTGAATGTTTATTTATACCACTTTGGGCGTAATCACCAATTTTTTTTTTGAAAAATTCGATGTTTCAACAACTCCTACTCTTATAAATAATTTTTTTTTTCGAAATGTAAATAATTACCCTTTTATAGATCTATAAGTGATTTTTCTAAAATATATATCTTTTAATATTTTAGTTAGTTTTTATATTTTATTTTTATTGAAAGTAAGTCATCAACACTAAAATAAAAGAAAAATACTCTTATAAAAAATATTTTTATTTTTGTTGATCATCTTGTAAAAGAAAAATACTAAAATTTATTTAAAATATTTGAAAAAATTAAATGCACTAGAGAAAAGAGTCTATGTCAAGATGATATAATTCTTTTCTAATTTGGATAAATAATAAAGAAAAAAAGTGACATGAAATTGAAAGAGTTATATTTCAGTACATGTAACTTTTCAAATTTATTGAAAAAATATATATACATAAAAATAGTTAAAAATATATTTTTGCAAAAAAAGTTTCAAATTATTAATATACACAAAAAAATTGAAGAGAAAAAGGTAAAATTTACTATATAAAGTGCGACACCTCGTGTAACTTCAATTTCAATATTTTATCAACAATAAACTATAGTGTTTACTTTATAAGAACGTATATTCAAATAGTTTTTTAATTTTTTTAAAAACTTACAAACATAAAATACACAAAAAATATACTTTTTACTAGTTTACATCATTTAAAAATTCAAAACATATATTTCACTTTCTATTGATTCAATTAAAAATTTTGAATCAACATTGGCCATTTGCTTTATAAAAGTGTAACACAACTTTGTGCTTTTACCCCTAGGATAGTTGGAATTGGTTCTATCAACTTTGATGGCAAATATAATAATGAAAATGTTTTCTATGTTCAAGGTTTAAATCATAATATTTTAAGTGTTGGTCGAATGTGTGGAAATGGATATAATCTTGTTTTTTCAGGATGATGGGTGTGAGATGAGAAAAAGGTTTGAAACTGTGATTGAAGCAGGAGAGAGGGCAGATGGAAATGTTTATTAGTTAAGGACATTTGGCAGATATTTCTTGATGGAACATATCAATGAGAGTTGGTTATGGCATTAGAGGATGCATCACATCAATTTCTATAATTTAGGGAGGATTAGTTCAATTCAAGTTGCTAGAGATTTTTTGAAGATTACAAAGCTTGCTAATACTATCTACAAATAATGTCAAGTTGGAAAGCAAACAAGGAGAAATTTTAAAGTTAAGGAACAATCTTCTACTAGACTGTTGGGATCAGTGCACACTGATCTTTTTGTTTTGACTAGAACAAGAAGTCAAAAAGGTGATAGGTATTTCATGCTCTTAATTGATGACTACTCTAAAATGACTTGGGTCACTTTCTTGAAAGAAAATATGAAGCTCTAAAAAATTGCTAGAAATTAAAGGCTATGATTGAAAATGAGATAGATAGAAGAATCAAATGTTTGATTTTTGACAGAGGTGGAGAGTTTACTTTTGATGAACTCAATACTTTTGTGAGAATCATGGGATAAGAAGACATTTGTCTGCCCCTAGGATGCCACAATAGACTGATGTAGCTGAAAGGAAGAATAAAATAACGATGAATAAAGCAAGTCTACCAAAAATATACTGGAAAGAGGTATTACATACTATGGTATACACACTTAACATAGTGTAGATTAGAAGGAACTATGGGAAGACATCTTATGAACCTGGTATGGAAGGACTCTATCTATGAAATATTTTAGAGTATATGCAAGAAAATGTTATATTAGAAGAGATGAAGAGAATTTGGGAAATTTTGACACAAGAGCTGATGAAGGTATACTCCTTGGTCATTCTACTAAAAGAAAAGCTTATAGATGTTATAACAAAACGTCTAAGAAGAATTGTTGAAAGCACAAATGTGAAAGTTGATGAAGACACTTCAAAGAATACAATTATAGAGATGAGATATGAATCTGATGAGTCTACCAGTAAACTAGAAGAAAAAAAAGTGTAGAATGATAAGGAAGATGCTCCAAAAATTGCTCCTAAGACTCTGAGGTATGTACACAAGAATCATTCAGAGATACAAATTATTGGAGACAAAAATAAAGGTGTTATCACAAGAAGTAAATTTGTTGAAGAACAGGTGAACTTGTGCTTAATTTTAGAGATAGAGCCAAAAATATTAAAAGAAGCTTATAGTGATCAACATTAGATGAAAGCTATGAAAGAAGAATTGGAACACATTGGAAAAAACCAGACTTGGGAACTTGTTACAAGACCAACTGACAAGAATGTGATAGGAACTAAATGTGTATTTCAAAACAAACTGGATGAAGATGGACACATTGTAAGGAATAAGGAAAGACTTGTATGTAAAGGCTACTGATAGGTGGAAGGAATAGATTTTGAGGAAACTTATACTCCTATGGAAAGAATGGAAGCTATCAAAATGTTTTTGGCTTTCGTGACACACAAAGATTTCAAGGTCTATTAGATGGATGTGAAGTTTGCATTCTTGAATGGAGAATTGAAAGAGGAAGTGTATATAACACAACCAAAATGATTTAAGCTATTAGATAGTCCATATATAGTCTACAAATTGAAGAATGCACTGTATGGATTGAAGCAAGCTCCTAGAGCTTGGTATGCAAGGTTTGACATGATAGTTCTGATACTTAAAGATAAGTACAAATGCCAAGCTAATAAGATGAGAGGGGGGGCGGTGAATCATACAAACTTAATCTTCCATAAAAACATCAGATTCAACCTCGGTAATATATACTTCAGTAATATAACCAAATCTACTAAACATGCTAACTCAAAAGCATATAAACATCATAACACTCATAACACCAGATTTAACGTGGAAACCCAAATAGGGAAAAACCACTGTGGGATTTCAGACCCACTAAGAAATATACTCTTCTAGAGTATGCTCAATTAAAAGCAAATCCTGTTAAAGATTACAAACACATTGCTAGATGTGACCCGGTTAAGGGATTTCCCTCAGATCTGTTAGGATCTTCACCTTGTTAGAAGTGACCTTGTTAAAGGATTTCAAACACTCAATCAGAATGTCACCTTGCTAGAGGGTTTTACAAATAAGACTGTTAAGTCCACTCGGTTAAGAGATTTTCTGTCACTTTACAAAATAACAGTAATAAAAATCTATCTGCAACTTCATATCTAAAATGCTAAAATAGATTCTTATTTGCTCAATACAATATAGACATAGAACTAATCTTGTCCATCTACTGGGCTCTATACTCTGTTATTCAAAATAGGTCTTCAAGCTTTTGTGCTCGGTAATCACTATGTAGCACCCCTGTGCATACACTTGCCCGCATAAATTGTTTATCAATAGTTCCCTATTTATAAACAATTTGCCAACCGCTTAATCTCCTTGATCACATTTCCCATGATCAATCATAGCCATTAGATCTTCAAACTTTGACCAGGTTCAATGTATCCTTCGATCTGAAAATGTTTTACCCCGCCTTGGAACTTGCATACATTTCTTGGAGCTTGTGCTAGGGTATTGCGGTTCAATCTAAGTTGTAGATCTTCCTGCCGATTTTCCTTTGCCATAGATTCTTTAACAAACTTCATTCACAACATACCAATCATTTAATCATAGCCAGCTCATCAGCTTCCTTCATTAAATAATGCTTTTATTCATTCAATGCATTCTGTTATTACTCGGTTACAACTCGGTAAATACTAAACTTCACTCGGTAGACATTCTGCCTTCATTAACCGATAGCAATAACCTTAGGGTTTACCAACTAGGTTCCTTAGGGTTTACCGACTAGGTTCTTTGCTCGGTAACATAGTATAGTATTAATCTTTCAATCAATAACATATGTAGGATATCAAAACAATCTAAACATCATGATCTCATCATTGTCTAATTCGGTAATAGTTGCCCATTGAATAACTTATTCCTCCCCTTATTCATCATATTCTTTTTGTGTCTTTTACCGACATCTTTATACTCATCAAATCATACTTCTCAAGATATGGCAACATCATATTGAATTAGAAAATCAATTTCTTGACATCAATGACAAAATAATAATATTAAGACAGTAAACATCCTTAATCAGTTATATCCATAATCATCAACAACCTTCTCAATATCCTTATTGAAATGCCAATAATCTCTCCTTGTCTGTTATAATGCCAACAATCTCCCCCTTTGGCATTGATGGCAAAACCAATTGATTTGACCTAATTGATTCAGATTGCTGTGAGATTCTGAAATGCTGAAATGCTCTCCCCCTGTCATCAGAATTCTCCCCCATACATTAGTCTTCTCCTCTTCTTTAGTCTTCTCCTCTTTTCTTCAGTCTTCTCCCCTTTTCTTCAATCTTCTCCCCCTTTGACAACAATGCCAAAAAGTAAAGAACTAAAACATAATTTCTTCATGTATGAAGTGATTTCCTGCTGTTATGTGTCAACTTAGTCTCGGTCAGAGTATTTATGTCTTCAATTCATGTTCCCTATATTATTTCCTGTATTGTTTCCTGCACACCTTTAGAAAACATCCTATCATGTGTAAATCAGCATCAACTCCTAAAAGATATTCTATAAAGTCATCAAATTGATGCTTTCACCGAACTCGGTTAGTGAGTAGAAGATAGGGGTAGGACCCCTAACTTACTTCTGAGATACTCAAAAGTGTCCCTTGGTATTGGCTTGGTGAAGATATCTACTATTTGTTCCTTTGTGCTAACATACTCCAACACCACTTTCTTCTCTTGAGCTTCTTCTCTAAGATAATGATATTTGATAGAGATGTGCTTTGTCTTAGAGTGCATAATAGGATTTTTTGAAATGTTAATGGCACTAGTATTGTCATAGAATATAGTTACTGGCTTGGTAAATTTCTCATTTATACCTTCCAATAGTTGTTTGATCCATGCTATGTTGGTACATTCAATGCTGCAGCAACGCATTCAGCTTCTGCTGTTGACTGTGAAATACATCCTTGTTTCTTGCTAGGCCAACTCACTAGTCTTTCTCCTAAAAAGAAAGCTCCTCCACTTGTGCTTTTCCTATCATCAATGTTGCCTGCCCAATTAGCATCAGTATAAACTTTTAAATCAAAGTCATTTCTTTTCTGGTATACTAAGCCATAATCCTCAGTGCCTTTCAAGTATCTAAAAATTCTCTTGATTGCTATCATGTGTGTTTCCTTAGGATTTGCAGAGAATCTTGCAACTATACCTACTGCATGTGCTATGTCTGGCCTACTGTGAACAACATATTGCAACTTTCCAATCATGGATCGGTAAAGTGTCTCATCAATAGATGCAGATTCATCATTCTTTGATAGTTTATAGTTGGTAGTCATAGGAGTACTTACTGGTTTTGAATCCTCCATTCCAAATTTCTTCAAGATTTCCTTTATGTACTTGGATTGAGTAATGAAAATCTCATCTTTCATTTGCAGTATCTGTAAACCTATAAAATACTTTATCTCACCGATTAATGACATCTCAAATTCTTTTCTCATTTCATTTCCAAAGTTCTTACATAGAGAGTCATTTCCACAAAATATAATATCATCAACAAATATGGCTGAGATTAGTATTCCATTTTCATCATTCTTCATGTAAATATTGTTGTTTTCACTTGTTCTTATAAAACCAATCTTGATTAAATAAGAGTGAAATCTTTCATACCATGCTCTAGGTGCTTGTTTCAGACCATATAAAGCTTTGTTCAATTTACATACCTAATCTTTATTATTGTCTTCAATAAATCCTTCAGGTTGTTCAATAAAAACTTCTTCTTCTAATATACCATTCAGAAATGTAGATTTGACATCCATTTGATATACCTTGAAATTCTTGTAAGCAACATATGCCAACAATGTTCTTACTCCTTCAAGTCTTGCCACAGGTGCAAAAGTCTCACCATAATCAATTCCTTCTTCTTGGACATAACTTTTGCAAACTAGTCTTTCTTTATTTCGAATGACCTCACCTTTTTCATTCAGCTTGTTTCTAAAAATCCACTTTGTACCGATTAAATTTTTGTCCTTCGGTCTTGGGACCAGTGTCCATGTGTCATTCTTCTTGATTTGATCAATCTCTTCTGTCATAGCATTTATCCAATCTTCACTGTTAAATGCATCTTTCACTATTCTTGGTTCAAATTCAGATATCAGACATGTGTTCTGTCTTAGTTTGTTCCTTGTCATCACTAGATCATCCTTATCTCCTATAATCTGACTTGGTGCATGATGTCTTCTGACATATTTGGCTAATATAGGCTTGGTAGGCTCTGTATGATCTTCTTCATCACTCGGTACTTGGATATTCTCTTCATTTCCTTCTGTAGTTTTCTCGGTAGGACTTGTCGGTTGAACATAGACAAATTCATCATAATCTTCTGGTTCTTTGGAATTTCCTTCATCATTTCTTTCTGCAAATTCATCAATTTTCACATTTGCACTTTCTACTATTTTGTTAGATGATTTGATCAAACACTTAAATGCTTTACTTCTAGAAGAATAACCAAGAAATGTTCCTTCTTCAATTTTCTGATCAAACTTGCCATTTCTATCATCTTTGTGTACATAGCATCTACTTCCAAAGATTTTAAAATAACTTACATTAGGTTTCTTGTCATACCAGATTTCATATGGTGTCTTCAAAGTACCTTTCTTCAGTTGTACTCGCTTTAGGGTGTAAACTACTATGCTTATTGCTTCTCTCCAAAATGTTTGTGGCACTTTCTTTTCAATCATCAGGGTTCTGGCACAATCCACAATAGATCTATTTCTTGTCTTAGTAATTCCATTTTGTTGTGGAGTTCTCGGTGTAGAGACCTGTCTTTTTATACCATGATAATTGTAGAATAGGTTGAACTCATTAGATGTGAACTCTCCTCCTCTATCTGATCTAAGACATTTCAGTTGTCTTCTTGTTTCATATTCAACTCTTGCCTTGTACCATTTAAACATTTGAAAAGCTTCTGATTTTTCTTTTAAAAACATAACTGACATCATCCTTGAATAATCATCCACAAATAATATGAAATATTTATCACCATAATAGCTTTGAACTTTCATAGGACCACAAAGATCAATGTGCACAACATCTAAAATTCCCTTAGAAGTGTAAGACTTACTTGTAAAGCTTGATCTTGTCATTTTACCCATCTAGCATCCTCAGCACATAACATTCTCTGGTTTTTCAAGACTCGGTAGACCTCTTACTTGGTGCTTCTTGCTTATTTTGATCAGATTATCAAAATTTACATGACAAAACATTTTATGCCATAACCAGGTATCATCTATCTTTGCATACATACATTTGTTCTGAGCTGAGTCAAGGTGAAATGTGTTACCTTTTGTTTATGTCCCGGTAGCAGCTAACTTTCCATGCTTGTCATGAACTTTGACAATTCCTTTCTGAAATTCTATTTGGTATCCTATATTGTTTAGCTGTACTACACTCAACAAATTGTATTTCAAACCTTCAACCCAATAAACATCATTGCATCTTGCATTGTCAAGAAGTGTTATAGATCCTTTACCTTTTACTGGACATCGTGCATCATTACCAAATCTTACATAGCCTCCATCATAGTCTTCTAACATAACAAACTTGTGTTTATCACCTGTCATGTGATGTGAGCATCCACTATCTATGATCCAAGAATCATTAGTATTTATGTGAGATATTAGGGCTTTTTCTTCATACATTTCTTCATTTGATTCATCTTTGATAGCCATATAAACTACTTCCTCTATATCAGTTTCATCTAATTTATCATCATTGGATTCCTCATCAGCTATTAAGCATGACTTTCTATCTCTTCTTCTGAAGTCTCGGTGTCCTCTATAATGATTATCTTTCTGTCTATCATCTCAATAATCTCTCTTTTCAGTAGATTCTTTGTTAGGACAGTTAGAAGCCATATGTCCTATCTTATCACAATTGAAACATTTCAAAGGTAGTTTTCCTTTATACTTACCTTTGCCTCGCGGTAACCTTCTGGCTAATAGTGCTTCAAACTCTTCTTGCTTTCTGATTTCCTCATACAGTTTGTGTACTTCCTCCATGTTCTTGCGAAATCTTTCACTTGCTCCACTGTGATCCCCTTTAGTGTACTTACTCATTATATCATTGTAATCATCAGATTCACCAATATGAAAAGAACTAAATGCAGATTCAACTTTATTTACCGATGACCCACTGTTATCAAAGTTACTTAACTCAAATGCATGTAGCTTACCAATGGTAGCATCTAAAGAAATTGACATATTGGGTACAGACCTCAATTCATTGATTGTAGAGACTCGGATTGCATAAGCCGGTAGAAGGGTTCTTAACAACTTACTTGTTATATCTTTTTCTTCAATAGTTCCACCTGCTCCTTTGATTTGATTGATAATCTCCTTTAGTCTTGTACTGTACTGGGTTATGTTCTCACCTTCATTCATCCTCATAGATTCAAGTTGTCCTCTTAGACTATCCACTTTTGCTCTTTGAACATGTTCATCTCCTCCATACACAGATATGAGCTTGTCCCACATTGCCTTTGCATCATTGCAGCCTTCTAGATCATTAAACTCTGAATCGGTCAATGCAGATGTTATTTCAATCATTGCTTGAATATGTTCTTGCTTTGCCTTTATTTCTTCCATTGTCAATGGATAGGTGCTCAGTGTGATGAAATCATTCTCTAGATAATATACAACATATTCTCCAACTCCTGATAGGTGCAGCTTCATCCTTTTCTGCCATGTGGATCTTTTCCTCAAGTACCTTTAAACTTTTTCTTCTAGAGTCCAAAGCTTTGATACCAATTGATAGTTCTGATACTTAAAGATAAGTACATATGCCAAGCTAATAAGATGAGAGGGGGGGGGGGGTGGATCATACAAACTTTATCTTCCATAAAAAAATCAGATTTAACCTCGGTAATATATACTTCAGTAATATAACCAAAACTGCTAAAAATTCAAACTCAAAAGCATATAAACATCATAACACTCATAACACCAGATTTAACGTGGAAACCCAAATAGGGAAAAACCACTGTGGGATTTCGGACCCACTAAGAAATATACTCTTCTAGAGTATGCTCGGTTAAAAGCAAATCTTGTTAAAGATTACACACACATTGCTAGATGTGACCCGATTAAGGGATTTCCCTCAGATCTGTTAGGATCTTCACCTTGTTAGAAGTGACCTTGTTAAAGGATTTCAAACACTCAATCAGAATGTCACCTTGCTAGAGGGTTTCACAAATAAGACTATTAAGTTCACTCGGTTAAGAGATTTTCTATCACTTTACAAAATAACAGTAATAAAAATCTATCTGCAACTTCACATCTAAAATGCTAAAGAAGATTCTTATTTGCTCAATACAATATAGACATAGAACTAATCTTGTCCATCTGTTGGGCTCTATACTTTGTTATTCAAAACATGTCTTCAAGCTTCTGTGCTCGGTAATCACTATGTAGCATCCCTGTGCATACACTTGCCCGCATACATTGTTTATCAACAGTTCCCTATTTATAAACAATTTGCCAACCACTTAATCTCCTTGATCACATTTCCCATGATCAATCATAGCCATCAGATCTTCAAACTTTGACTAGGTTCAATGTATCCTTCGATCTAAAAATGTTTTACCCCACCTTGGAACTTGCATACATTTCTTGGAACTTGAGCCAGGGTATTGCAGTTCAATCTAAGCTGTAGATCTTCTTGCCAATTTTCCTTTGCCATAGATTCTTTATTCATGACATACCAATCATTTAATCATAGCCAGCTCATCAGCTTCCTTCATTAAATAATGCTTTTATTCATGCAATGTATTCTGTTATTACTCGGTTGCAACTCGGTAAATACTAAACTTCACTCGGTAGACATTCTGCCTTCATTAACCGATAGCGATAACCTTAGGGTTTACCGACTAGGTTCCTTAGGGTTTACCGACTAGGTTCTTTGCTCGGTAACATAGTATAGTATTAACCTTTCAATCAATAACATATGTAGGATATCAAAACAATCTAAACATCATGATCTCATCATTGTCTAACTCGGTAATAGTTTCCCATTAAATAACTTATTCCTCGCCTTATTCATCATATTCTTTCTGTGTCTTTTACTGACATCTTTATACTCATCAAATCATACTTCTCAAGATATGGCAACATCATACTGAATTAGAAAATCAATTTCTTGACATCAATGACAAAATAATAATATTAACACAGTAAACATCCTTAATCAGTTATATCCATAATCATCAACAACCTTCTCAATATCCTTATTGAAATGCCAACAATCTCTCCTTGTCTATTATAATGCCAACATGACATGTATTTGTTGAAGCAAGAATTTCAAATAGATACTACTAATAGTAATCTTGTTGGTATTTTGGTATGGTTTTGTCATTGATGTCAACACCTACTGAAACACTAGCACTTTGGAGATCCAACAACATTCACCGGCAAGCAAGTAACTATTGCATAGTTACTGGTATATAGTTCACCGGCACTTGGAATGATATGGAAGACACTTGGTAATGTTGAAGACATCATGTGGACACTTTGTTTTGAAGAATTAATTATTGGTATATTAATATTTGCATATTTGCTTTTACTGGTAAATAGGTTCAGGGTTACCTAGGGTTACACCGACAGGTTTATCTTTTCCAGATTAGTATGACATGCTATGGAGATGATTTATTATTGTTGTAAATGCATTAAGGTGACATGTTCAATCGGTTATTGCATCGGATATTATATTATTTGTAAAATATTTTTATTGTAATATCTTGTAGAGCCGACCTACTAAAATTGGTCTTAGGTTATGATATAAATGTAAGATCTTATTTGTAAGATCGAATGTGGAATGCAAAGAAGAATTGTGAGAAGGTATATGTGAGATTAAGAAGAGGTGTACACAAAGACATCATTTGAAGGTGAAGCTAGGTTTTTGTAGAAGCATATCAACATTACACCGGTACTGAATCCAGCATATGAAGATGCTATTTTGTGCAATACATTCTTATTGGATTTAACCATCCAACTGTAGTCAGTGTGACTCCCATTTTGTGATTGAGCAGTGATCTCTAGGCTGTTGGCCTTTCTGCATGTGCAGACCCCATTTATGTACACTTACTATCTACAGTAGTATCATTTGATTGTGGGTAAGGTTTCCCACCATGGTTTTTCCCCTTACAGGGTTTCCACATACAAATATTGGTGTTATGTGTTGTGGATGACTTTATGTTTATGTTTCATGCATTAATCTTTACTGGTATAGCAATTTACTATTAACACTGTCTATCGGCATACTTAACTGGTTTACCGGTATTAAGCATTAAGTTGGTTAAAAGGTTTTGGTTTAAATTTATTAGAAAATTGATTCACCCCCCCCCCCTCTCAGTTGTCTCCGAGACCTAACAATTGGTATCAAAGCTTAGTCCTCTTTTGCAGAAGTTTAACAACTTGAGGAGATCCAATGTCTACTAATTGTTTCAGGAAGGACAGTCCTAAACTTGATAAAACCAATTATGGGATATGGAAGATCAAGGTGGAGACACATCTGAATTGCATTGGTAAAGACATCTGGGAAGTTACAAAGAATGGTTATACTACTGCTGTAGCTGGTTAGACTTCTCCAACTACCTTAGCTAAAGATGAAGATAATGATTGCAAAGCAAGAGAAGCACTTTTGAGCACATTATCAGATCAACAAATCATGGGATTATCAGATAGGTCTACTGCTAAAGCTATTTGGGAATATTTGGAAACACTGAATGAAGGAGATTCCAAATCAAGATTGCAAAACTTGAAAGCTTCCGAGTCAGGTATGAACATCTGAAAATGGAAGAAGATGAAAGGATTTCTCCTTTATGGAAAGAGTAAATGAAATTGTTTTGGGTATTAAATGTTGTGGAGGAACCTTGAGTGAGGATGAAATTGTTTCAAAAATATTAAGAGGATTGCCACCGGCATATAAAATGAAGGTTACTGCTATAAATGAGTTGAGAACAATGCCTAATACATCAGTAACTAGGGATACATTGATTGGAAAACTTTCAGCTTTTGAAATTGAGGAATTTGGTCTTGTTGCTACTATAAAGACAGATTTGGCCTTTAAAGCATCAACATCATCTGCTCCATCATTTGACAAATCAGACTAGAAAACCTTTTATGCAAGAGAACTTGAAGAAACTAGGAAGGAGAATGAAGAGCTTGAAGAACTTGAAGCACTATTTGCAAGGAAAATGCCAAAAGGTCTAGTTGGAAGTAAGTATGAAGGTAAAACACCCTTTAAATGTTTCAACTGCAATAAGATTGGTCATATGGCTTCAAGATGCCCTGATAGACATGCTAGACTAAGAGAAGAAGCGAGAAGATTAGACAAGCCTTATCTTGAATATAAGAGATACAGATTTAAGAAGAACAAAGACAAATCTTGCTACATTGCTGATGAAGGTGTGACTGATGATTCTGATGAGGATCCAGCAGACAATGGATGGGTTTTTGTTGCTATAATAGAAGATCAATCGGCACCTACTGCTCAACCAGTAGAACAAGCCCTAGCAGCTAAAGTTGAAGTAAAGGATGAATGGATCATTGACTCAGGAGACAAAGGTAAATTCTTGAACTTTCAAGAATACAATGGAGGTTTAGTAAGATTTGGAGATGACAAAGCCTGTTCAATCAAAGGTAAGGGTTCAATATCTTTTGATGGTAAGCGTAACACTGACAATGTCTACTATATTGAAGGATTAAAGCATAATCTTTTAAGTGTTGGTCAATTAGTTGAGAAGGGATTTCAGTTACAATTTAAAAATGGAAAATGCAAAATCATGAATAGAACTGGTTTGGAAATTGCAACCAGTAATTAGACTAGAGGTAATATCTTTCATTTGAACAACAGTTAAAAGGCATGTTTGATTGCACATATAGATGAAAGTTGGTTATGGCATAAGAGACTATGTCATGCAAACTTTGATTGCATGGTAAAAATCAGTACTTCTAAGGTAGTTAGAGATCTACCTAAAATTGTGAAACCTCAAAATACAATTTGTAAGGAATGTAAATTTGGAAAACAAGTTAGAGCTAGTTTCAAAAGTATTCCAGAAAAATCCAATAATGCTCTTGATTTGATTCACACTGATTTATGTGGTCCAGCTAGAACTAAAGGCTTACAAGGTGATAGATATTTCATGCTAATTATTGATGATTATTCTAGAATGTGTTAGGTTACTTTTCTCAAAGAAAAATCATAAGCACTTGGAAAGTTCAAACTGTTCAAAGCAATGGTTGAAAATTAAACCGGTAAGAAAATCAAATGTTTAAGATTAGATCAAGGAGGAGAATTCACATCTAAGGACTTTAATACATTCTGTGAAGTGAATGGAATCAGAAGACAATTATCAGCACCTTGGACACCACAACAGAATGGAGTTGTTGAAAGGAAAAATAGAACTATCTTGGATGCAGCAAGAAGTATGTTATCTGAAGCAAATTTACAACATGTATATTGGAGAGAAGCAGTTAGCACTACTATCTATACATTCAACAAAGTTCACATCAAAGGTGAAACTGGTAAGACCCCTCATGAACTATGGTTTGGTAATACTCCTACTCTTAAGTATTTCAGAATTTTTGGAAGTAAATGTTATATTAGAAGAGATGAGTATATTGGCAAATTTGATCCTAGAAGTGATGAAGGAATATTTATTGGTTATTCATCTAAGAGAAAGGCATATAGATGTTTTAATAAGAGATTGCAGAAAATTGTTGAGAGTACAAATGTAAAGATTGATGAACAATTCAGAGGAACTTCAAGGTATATAGACTCTGAACCGGCAATATAAATTGTGACAAATGAACCTACACTAAATCCACCGGTACAGAATGAAGATCCAGTTACCCCGGTACCATCAGAGGATTCCACAGTAATTGAAGAACAACGACAAACTAAGACACCTCGGTATGTAAGATTGAATCATTCTGAAGATCAAATAATTGGAAACAAATTTAAAGGAGTTATGACAAGAGGAAGATTGGCAAATGAAGAGGTACGTCTTATTTCTCAAATTGAACCATCATCTATCAATGAGGCATGTGAAGATAAATTTTGGATTAAAGCTATGGAAGAAGAATTAGGACAAATTGAGAACAATAATACTTGGACATTAGTTCCCCGGCTTAAAGATAAAAATGTAATTGGAACCAAATGGGTATTTAGAAACAAACTTAATGAAGATGGTAAGGTTGTCAGAAATAAAGCAAGACTAGTGTGTAAGGGATATTCTCAGAAAGAAGGAGTTGATTACAATGAAACCTTTGCACCGGTAGCTAGAATTGAGGCAGTCAGATTATTCTTGGCTTTTGCAGCTCACAAGAACTACAAAGTTTATCAAATGGATATTAAATGTGCATTTTTGAATGGAGACCTTGAAGAGGAAGTATATATTGAACAACCTGATGGATTTTATTTGACAAATGACAATGATATGGTTTGCATGTTAAGAAAAGCTCTATATGGATTGAAACAAGCCCCAAGAGCTTGGTATGCAAGGTTGGATAAGTATCTTTTAAATATTGGTTTTACTATAGGAAATGCAGACAACAATTTATATTACAAAATAACTAATGATGACATCTTGATTATAGAAGTATTTGTTGATGATATAATCTTTGGAGGAGAAGATGGATTATGTAAAGAATTTTCTATTAAAATGCAGCAAGAATTTGAAATCTCTATGATTGGAGAAATAAATTTTTTTTTAGGATTGCAGATTTCATAGACTGATAAAGGTATATTTTTGAGTCAATCCAAGTACTTGAAAGAATTGCTAAAGAAATTTGGGATGGAGAACTCTAAACTGGTAAGCACACCTATGACTACAAATGACAAATTATCTCAAAGGGATGAATCTACACCTGTTAATCCAACTAGATACAAATCTATGATAGGAGGTTTACTGTATTTGACACAAACCAGGCCTGATATTATGAATGCAGTATGTATTGTTTCTAGATTTCAAAGTAATCCTAAGGAAAATCATGAATCAGCAGTAAAAAGGATTTTCTAGTACTTACAAGGCACTGCAAATCTTGGATTATGGTATCCTAGAGATGAAAATTTTGATCTATGTGCATACACAAATGCAAATTGGGCAGGAGATGTGGATGATAGAAAAAGCACCACCGACGGAGCATTCTTTCTTGGAAAGAGATTAGTTTCTTGGTTGAGTCAGAAACAAAGTTGTACATCTTTATCAACAACAAAATTAGAATATGTTGCAGCAGCAACTAACTGTACACAGGTACTATGGCTTAAGCAAATGTTGAAAGACATAAAGGTAAAATGCAAGGAACCTATTACTATATATTGTGATAACACTATAGCAATTGATATATCTAAGAATTCGGTATTACATTCTAAAACAAATCATGTTTCTATCAAACTGAATTTTCTAAGAGAAAAAGTTGAAGAAAAAGAGATAAAACTGGTTTATGTGAATACTAAAGAACAACTTGCAGATATTTTCACAAAACCTTTGCCTAAGGAGACTTTTGAATATCTCAGAGATCAGCTTGGAGTCATACCACCACCGGTAGAGACTTAGACAATTAATGATTGTCATCAACCGACAGAGCTGAAAGACAAATCTTTTACTCCGGTCTTTGATGAGGAAGCTACTTCTCAGGGGGAGTAGTTGGTATATTGAATTGATTGGTATTTTGTATATGAACTTTGGCATTTGATGTCAAAGGGGGAGAGATATGTATGGAAAAACACATTATCTTTTGAGGAGAGATTGATAGAGAGATTGGTATTGAAAATAAAACTTTGGACAAACACATGTTGCTCCCAGGGGGAGAGATTGTTGTTTAGGAGAGATTGTTTGTTTTTGGTATTGTTTGTTTTTGGTATTTGGCATTTCTGTTTTGGCACTTTGATGGTTTTTCCATCTTGTGTTGCCATCAATGCCAAAGGGGGAGATTGTTGGTATTTTGGTATGGTTTTGTCATTGATGTCAACACCTACTGAAACACTAGCACTTTGAGATCCAACAACATTCACCGGCAAGCAACTATTGCACAGTTACTGGTATATGGTTTACCGACAGGATATAATGTTCACCGACACTTGGAATGATATGGAAGACACTTGGTAATGTCGAAGACATCATGTGGACACTTTGTTTTGAAGAATTAATCATTGGTATTGTATATGGTGAAAATGGATAGCAATAAACAACAATAATTGAAAGACTAAAATGGATTCAACCACTAAACCCTAGCCTAACAATGAACAAAGATCCACCATAACATATGAAGATAACCTAAGACAATGCAAATAACTCAAAATCACAAAGATTATACCATCACATGTCCACTAGGGTTTTGATCTCCATTCTTCCTATCTCCATTGATCTTGTTTGATATGCTTGCTCTCAGATTTTTGTATGCACAAGAGCTCAACAAAGAACGGAATGTGGTTGCAAGTAGAATTGTAGTGTAGTCAATTGATCAAGTAGTTAGGGTTTGACAATGAAGAAAGCATCTCCTTAAATAGAAGACACAATAAGAAATGGAGGGTTAAGATTGAGAGGTATAAAAAGAGAGGTCGGCTAGGATTAAAGGGTAGGTATAAGAAATACCAAAATAATGAAAGAGGTAGGTAGTGTAGGAAATAAGAGATGAATGACATGTGTCATGTGTAGAAAAAGATAATGAATTAATTAAATAAATAAATATTTATTTAATTAATAGAAGAAGTAGGACAATTAAATAAATAAAATATTTATTTAATTTAGGAAAGGGATAATTTAAATAAATAAATGTATTTATTTAAATGAGAAATAAGGCTAGAAGAGGATAAATGAATTAATTAAATAAATAAAAATTTATTTAATTAATAGAAGAAATAGGCTTAGATAATTAAATAAATAAAATATTTATTTAATTAGACATGACAATTTTGAGTGTCTACATTTTGCCCCTCTTTGAGACAATGCGGCTTGTCGCGTTGTTTCAAAGAAGATAAGATGAACTGATACAGAGTTGCCCCAGAATAAGGAATTATTTGCCCCCTCGAGAGATTGGATGAAAATGTCTGAAAAGATTGCAGACAATCTCTCGATAAGAAAGACGGGAGAGAATGGACTGATTGGATAATGTGACAAAGTCACAGGATGAAGAATACTGACTCGGGAAATGAAGGGCAGGGCTAGGGTAGGCTATAAGATAGACCACGGGCAAAAGACATCCTCATTGTCATCCACACCCTTAGAAGATCACAGTGCAGAGCGAGAAAAGAGCAGCAGCAGTCAGCAGCGATGGCATTCGTTCATAGATTCGACCGTGTCCGCCGATTCCAGCGACCAGCCGATGCAGGAGAGCCGGTAAGTACCCGAAAACCTCCTCGTACTTTCACGCATTTCGAGTTTTGTCATAAATGCATGTTTAGGAGCAATAAATGCGCTAGGAATAGGATAGTTTAAAAGTGCAAAAATGCGCAACCGCGTCTGTGTCAGCGCCAGGCGCGTCTGTGTCCAACAGGCGCGTCTGTGTCGGGTTCAGGCGCGTCTGTGCCTGGAACCGCGTTTGTGTTGAATGCGGACGCGTTTGTGATTTTTAGTAGCGTTTATGTCATGTAGGGACGTCTGTGTTCCCTGGTCGCGTTTGTGTCTGGCATAGGCACGTTTGTGTTCAGAAAACGCGTCTGTGTTGCAGAGGCGCGTTTATGCAGTCCATAAGCGCGTTTATGAGTTAAAAGCGCGTGTGTGTTGAAAAGGTGCGTTTGTGTGTTTAAATGCACGGTTTTAGTCCTTTAGGTCAAATCGACAGTTCTGTGATGAACATATGCTGTCGATTGGATAAGCTGCTGAGAGGATATACTCAAGCAGGTCCTCTAGGAAGATTAGGATAGATCAAGGCACTTTGTGATGAACAGGGAGCACCAAGATAGGCAGCACTTTGTGATGAACAGGGAGTGCGAATGTGAGTGACACTTTGTGATGAACAGGGAATGTCACACACGTAGTACTTTGTGATGAACAGGGAGCACTACTAGGATAAATAGCAACACTTTGTGATGAACAGTGAGTGTCACTAGGGTAGATAGCCATATGCATTTAGATAGCGAGTAGCATTTTGTGATAAACAGTGAATGCCACGATAACTGACAAGATTGATTTGCTTGACTGCAGGAGTATTTGCCGATGTTGGAGTCACGGGAGAGATTCCCATCGACTCAGAGACTGCGACCAGAGTTGTCTATCCAGGACATGATTTCCATAGAGGAGATGGGTCTCACACATATGCTCTATGTGCCCGAGTTTCGGGCAAACATGGGGTTGCTGACTGCGTTGGCCGAGAGATGGCACTCAGAGACATGCACGTTTCACCTGCCGATGGGTGAGATGACAGTGACACTGGAGGATGTATACAGGATACTACATGTTCCCATTGATGGAGAGTTGATCCCCTACGACCGTGACGGGGACAGGGAGGCATTGCGACGGGTGTTTCAGGATCCCGGGTTGGAGATGCGAGCAGGTCATGTAGCCTGGGACACCATGACTGCCACAGGATTAGCATTGCCAGCAGTTGTTGGGGGAGTCATCAGTGGATACTTGTGTCCAGACAGGGCCACACGAGGATTGGCAGTGGGCTAGGGAGGGGCCTTGGAGACGCTGATGGCAGAGCACACTAGGTATGCATGGGGGCCATGTGTCCTAGCGCATTTGTATTATGAGCTGCATCAGTTTGTATATCATGGATCAGTGGGTTTGGGCTGCGGTGTGACTCTCTTGCAGGTGTGGGCCTATGAGCACCTTCCCATCACACGGCCGATTCACTTCAGAGGTAGAGGACAGGGACAGAGTTTTGTACACCTATATGCCATGATTACATCTCAGCCTCGGATTGGGAGATTGGAGCACTGGAGGAGAGTCATTGATGACATTGACCTGGTGATCTGGAGGCCGTACCTGGGGTGCGAGGAGTGGGAGGACGACGCATTGGAGCTGCCCTACACCTTTCGGAGCAGATACCTGATTGGGCAGACGCCCTATATATTAGAGAGACAGCTAGTGGATAGGGTATGCAGGCAGTATGGCAGGATTCAGAGGATGCCCCGAGGCTCGGGCATGTATGCCTGTACGGTCCGAGATCAGGTGCAGTTTGGCCCACTGCTATCATATGATCAGGCAGTTATGCAGCTAGCAGAGATGGTGCCGATGCCATGGGACATGTGGCCAGAGGTAGATGATGCAGGGATGGACGCAGAGTACTCTGCGTACTGGGCAGAGCATCCATTTCCTAGATTGACAGATCCAGCAGAGCCAGTGGATGGAGAGGGTGGAGGAGAGGATGATGATGGAGGAGGGGATGGAGGTAGGGGTCGGCGGAGGTGGAGGGGAGTGGTGGGATAGAGACGGGTAGCACCTCGGAGGGAGGGAGGACAGGATAGAGCAGCTCCAGTGGTGAGAGGACGGGGTGGACTTCCCCTACAGGTGCCAGCAGCACAGGGTCCCAGAGAGGGACAGAGACAGGTGCAGCCAGAGGGACAGAGACAGGTACAGCCACAGGTACCTATACAGGCACAGGGACAGGTGCAGGCAGAGGCACAGGGACAGGCACCTGTAGAGGAGGAGCCACAGGCAGGGACGGAGAGCGGAGACTCTGAGGAGGATGAGGTGCTTAGGCTGCGAGAGATCTGCCAGGGCCAGGCAGATGAGATTGAGGATTTGGTTCGAGAGAGGAACCACCTCAGGATCAGGGTCCGAGACACAGAGCGGGAGAGGGATCAGGCCATCCAGAGATACACTGAGGCCGAGACAGCTTTGAGGGCAGGTAGGCGGGCAGCAGAGGATGCAGGGGCAGGCTACGCATATGTTTTGCGAGCCGGAGAGGAGATCGCCTACTGGAGGGATCTATACTATGCAGCCGTGCCAGCAGATCAGCGGGCTAGGAGCTTTCATAGATCGTCGCGCACAGCGACGGCTACGGGAGGGAGCCGCAGGAGACAGGCATCTAGCGGTGGGGTTATGGGGCCTCCACCACCACCAGAGAGGCAGGGGGATCCTGGGGCAGGTCCATCTATAGCTCAGACTCCGTCGAGGCGAGGCGGCTCCGAGGGAGGGAGTTCCTCATAGCTATAGTGGGCTCCCATTGTATCAGTATATGTACCATTATTGTATTGTAGACACCTGCGGGTGATTCTTTTGTAGCCATATGATTCTTTTGACATCATTGTATTATGACACATTTGATTATATATGAGATGAGTCACCATTTTTGCGGCAGCTATATGCACGTGTACCTTATGTGATGAAGTGTTCTCATGTGATGCGTGTTTTATGATATGGATGCTTATATGATGCAATGCAATATATTTTTGTTCTTTTATGTTGTATATGTGATGCATGATGCAAATGTGAATGTATGTAATGCAAATGAATATGATAATGCAAATGATTATTTACATAATAAAAATGTGAGAGGTGCTAACATGTGTTGTATGCAGGATGTGATGCAATTGTAATATCTATATGTATGTATGAAATGCTTTATATGTGGTGATGTAGGTGCAACTATATGAAATGTAAATGTTTTTGGTGTGTCATTATACTCAGTCATGTGATAGCGGGCTACGCCGATTCGAGAAGGACAATGGAAGTCAATCAAGAAAGGGGGATGGAAGACAGAAGATATGAACATGAAAGAGCTTCTTGTGCGTTATCATCATTGAGCTTTATTATGGCAAAATAGGTTATGACAATCGAGGCATTTGTTCGGCCCAGAAAGTCATTGTACCTGTTTGCATGGAGATAAGACAGTCACAAACTAGAAATGCCCCAGTTCATACTAGACTCACAGTGTCCTCATATCCTTGGACAAGTCATAGCATTACTAAGAGACAATCCACAGACAACAAATGCAAATAGGTGACGATACCCCATCCTCGCCTTTCTAGTCAAAGACATCCTGGAGATAGAATCTCTAGTCAGAGACATCCCGGAAAAGCTAAAAGACATGTCACCAAAAAGATAAAATCAAAAGAAAATCAAGACTCGACACCAACATCCACTGTAGTCCTCAAGTTTAGTGTCTCTTGTCACCTGTATAAGTCAAATTTTGATTGTGGTCACAATGTTCACTTTCACAAAAAGGATAGATAGCACTGAACCATATGTTGTCTGAGTCTGTTAAAAGATTTAATTTGTTGAAGCCCATTGTTGCTGCTATGTCTCCTTGGAAATTGACTGAATCCATGAAACTGATACCTTATTGTGGAGAAGACGAAACTTTTATTGTGGATTGTGCGCGGATAGACTGAAGGAAGCTGACAGAAACTGTACTCCTTGAAACACGTGATGTTCTCAGTTCCACACCCATTACTAGACGTAGGAATTGGCCGTAGTCACAGATAGGATCTGATTTATTATGGATGGAAAAGGGAGTGAAAGGGGAGGGTTATGGATGGCTAACCAATCTTGGGTAGATCAATAACAAGCCATGATGGGAATGGGCAAGTTTATTGTGAGCGAATAAGTTGTGAGTGTGTGCAAAGTGAAAGGATGAAAGTGAATCCTGAAGGAGGGAGGAGCAAAGTCCCTACGCATGGCGCTGGTGACCCAGTTTTCACCATGGTACTTGCCCAGGGCGCCACCGAAGTGGTTTTCACCGTTGGACGAAATTATTTCTCTTTACTTTTTTGGATTTTTCAATTTTTTTGTTGTCACAAGGCGCCTGTTTGCCAGGTTTTCACCAAGTAACGATTTTTTTTTTTTTTTTTTTATAATTTTTTTGTATTTTTGAATTTTTTGATTTTTTTGTATTTTTGGATTAGGATGCTCTGAAAAGCTATGTGTAGAACCTGCGGAGGTGCATGCTATTGATAGGATCCTCCAAGGGTTCACCTTCTGTAGTTGAGAGCTGATATGCCCCAGATCCATATACTGCTATGATGATGTAAGGACCAAGCCAGTTGGGTTCAAATTTGCCCTTCTTTTCTCTATCTTGCTGATTCTTGGGGTTCTCTCTGAGGACTAAGTCACCTACCTCAAATGTGCGAGGCTTGACCTTGTGATTGTAACTGCGACTCATTCGTTGTTGGTAAGCCTTGAGATGATTAAAAGCAGTGTGTCGTCGTTCCTCCAGCAGTTCTAGTTCTTGTAAGCGAGAGACCTTGTAGTCTTCATCGTTGATTATGTTTCTCAAGGAGACCCGTAAAGAAGGTAACTCGACCTCAATAGGCAAGATGGCTTCAGCACCGTAGACAAGTGAGTAAGGTGTAGCTCCTGTAGGTGTGCGGACACTGGTACGATAGGCCCAAAGTGCGGGATTGAGTTGGACATGCCAGTTACGGCCAGCGTCGTCGACTGTCTTTTTAAGTATTTTGAGAATTGTTTTGTTAGACGCCTCAGCTTGGCCATTACCTTGGGGGTAATATGGTGTGGAGAAACGATGAGAGATATGGAAGCACTCACAGAGTTCACGAACATCCTGATTCTTGAAAGGACGCCCGTTATCGGTAATAATGGAAGTAGGAATCCCGTATCGGCAAATGATGTAGTTCAGGATGAAAGTAGCGATTTGTTTCCCAGTAACTTGTGTGAGAGGCACAGCTTCAATCCACTTTGTGAAATACTCTGTGGCTGTGATAATGAATTTATGTCCATTGGAAGAAGGAGGGTGAATCTTGCCTATGAGATCGAGTCCCCACTGACAAAAGGGCCAAGGAGATGCAAGTGGCTGTAGTTCCTGCGCGGGTGCATGTATGAGGTCTCCATATATTTGACACTGCTTACACTTCTTGACAAACTGATATGCATCTTTTTCCATAGTAGGCCAATAGTATCCAGTCTTGATGAGTTTCTTGGCCAAGGTAGGACCACTAGTATGCGGACCACATATCCCTTCGTGCACTTCTCGTAACGCAATCTGAGCTTCGTCACTCTCTAAACATCTAAGGAGGGTGCCATCTAGACCTCGTCGGTATAGGATATCAGCTAGGATAACGTATCGGGAGGATTGGCGGATGAAAGTGCGGCGTTGGTTGTTCGATAAATCGGGAGGTAAAATGTTGTTGCGAAGGTATGTGAATATGGAACCATGTAACTGGGATTCAGGACCAACAACACATATCATTTCCGTAGTAGGGCTCTCATATGACGGAATCAGTAGGTTGTCCACCAGGAACTCATAGCAGGTCTCATTTTGCGGTAGGTCAATGAGCGAAGCAATTGTAGCCATGGCATCAGCAGCACGATTCTGTTCTCTTGGTATCTGCTCAAACTCTATCTTTGCAAAGTGCTGTTTCAGATCATCTACCAGTTGTTTGTAAGGCATTAGCTTTTCATCTTTTGTTTGATAATCATCAGTTGCTTGATAGATGACAAGTTGAGAATCCCCAAAAACACGAAGTTCCTGGATCTTCCACTGAACTGCAATTCTTAGCCCCGTTGTTAATGCCTCATATTCCGCTATATTGTTGGTGCAAGGAAATGATAAGCGGTATGACTTTGGTATAGAATCACCTTGGGGAGTTATAAAGAGTATACCCGCTCCTGCCCCATGCTGTGTGTATGAGCCATCAAAGTATAGTTGCCATGGCTTTGCAGGTGATATTGTTAGAATGGACTCATCTAGAAATTCTGACTGTAAAGGAACATCATCTATCATGGGAGCATCTGCCAGTTGATCTGCAATGGCTTGTCCTTTTATGGCTTTTCTGTCCACGTATTCAATGTCGAATTCACTCAAAATCATTACCCACTTGGCCAGTCGCCCAGTAAGTGTAGCTTTGTTGAGTAGATATTTTAGTGGATCAATTCTGGCAATCAACTTGGTCTTGTGAGTAAGCATGTAATGTCATAATTTTTGTGAAGCGAAGACCACAGCGAGACATGCACGCTCAATTGGTGTGTAGTTTAGCTCATATCCCACCAATGTGCGACTGATATAATAAACTGCTTTTTCCTTGCCGTTAGGTACTTGCTGTGCTAGGAGTGCCCCCAGTGCTGTTGGAGTAGCTGATATGTAAAGTAGCAATGGTTGATCTTGAATTGGTGGCATCAAAACTGGCAGGTTCAAAAGATAGTCTTTAAGTGCCTGAAAAGCCTGTTGACAGTTCTCATCCCATTTGAACTTAATGTTTTTGTGTAGCAGGTGCTGGAAAGGATTGCACTTATCTGCAAGTTGTGCTATGAATCTTCGTATGGACTGGAGTCTCCCTTGTAAAGACCGAAGTTGACTGATATTCTTGGGTGGCGGCATGTCCAAGATAGCCTTGACTTTTGCTGGATCCGCTTCTATTCCTCTTTTAGACACAATGAATCCTAGGAGCTTCCCGGAGGTTACTCCAAAGACACATTTCTTTGGATTTAATCTTACCTTGTATTTTTCCAGCCTATCAAAAGCAACTGAAAGTATGTCCAAGTGTGTATTTCTGTCTATTGATTTAACCAAAAGGTCGTTAACATAATCTTCCACCGTTACATGCATGAGATCATGGAAGATAGTAGTCATGGCTCATTGATACGTGGCACCTGCATTTTTCAGCCCAAAGGGCATGACATTCCAGCAGAAGGTTCCCCATGGACAAGTGAATGATGTTTTATGTTGATCTTCAGGTGCAATCCTGATCTGATTATATCCAGAAAATCCGTCCATTAAAGATAACATCTCATGGCCTGCTGTGAGATCAACAATTAAATCAATGTTTGGTAATGGGAAATCGTCCTTCGGACAAGCCTTGTTGATATCCCTGAAGTCTGTACATATTCGGATGCTGCGATCTGGTTTGCTGACAGGTACTAAATTGGAAATCCATTCAGGATAATCAATTGGGCGTATGAATCCGACATCTAGTAATTTCTCCAGCTCTGCCTTGACTAATAATGCCACTTGTGGATGCATTTTCCTCAATTTCTGTTTTACTGGTTTTGCCCCCGGTTTGACTGTTAAATGATGCATTACTAAGTCGGGGTCTAGTCCAGGCATATCAGCATAAGACCATGCGAAGTTGACTTGTCGTTCCTTAAAGAAGCTTATGAACCTTGCTCTCTCGGCCTCTGTCAATGATTGAGCCAAAAATATGTTGTGTGGAACCTCTGCTGTACCAATGTTTGTCTTTATAGTCTCCTCTACCAACATGGATGATTTTTCCTCGTATGATGCTGGGAGAATGTCAAGCCTTCCATCTTCGGGCGCCTCAGAGAGGTTTTCACCCTCAAATACGTCCTTTCTTTTTACTTTTTTAGAGTCAGAGAGCGCCACAGTGTGGTTTTCGCCATAAGACCCTTGTTTTGTTTTTATTTTCACATTTTTGCGACTAGAAGGCCCGACACCCTCACCAAAGTATGCCATGTTATTTAGCTCTATGGCGTATCCTGCTTTATGGTCTCCAAGAGGAAGATCTTCGCGAATGCCTAGATAATCGACAATAGCTTCGTCATTTTGAAATGTATCAAACTGTGGTGGTCCATCCTGATCCCAATCAATGAGTTGGGGGTGAACGAGGGGAAGGTCTTTAGTGTTTTTAGAGTCCGCAAGGCTAATAGTGAAGATGTGGTTATATTCATGTATGTCAAGGTAGTTATCGAGGTCGTCAATGGCACTCTCCTCATCAGTGTCGATCGTGAGTGAGTCCAAATTATCATTACTAGTAGCACCCTCAGGGACAGGTGTCCTCATCCTATGTGATCCTGACCTAGGGCCTTGAAATGAAGTTTGTGCGGGATCCTTATGGATCGGTTCTTGACCAACTCTGAATTTCTTGTAAAACTCCTCCTCCTCTGTTAGTTCATCTGGCTCTCTAAATGTCTCATTGAGTTCATAGTCGCTGGAGGATTTGTCTGAACCCCATTCCCACTCATTGGAGTCTGTGGAATAATTATCCTCTTGTTGAACTTCAGCCACTTTGACTCGCCATATCTGTTTTGTTCTCTTATTGTGAATCTTGGGATTTAGAAAACCAAGCCCCTTGGAGCGTTCCCTTCTTGTATTTAGCTCAGGTTGTAGAGGCTCCATGACACCTTCTTTGCGTAGTCCGAGAGGACTTTTTCCATCATACCCGAATCTCTGCAGAATTTTGAAACCTTTACCATAGTTTTCACAGGGTATTATAATTTGATCATGTGTATCATCTTCAGCGTCCTTATATAGCATTTTATATAAATTTTCTTCCTCTAGTTCGCCCCATTTTTGAAAGACGGTAGGATCCCATTTGAGTAGCATGATGGAGATTTGCTTATTAGGATGTGGCCTCCCATATTCCTTGGGGGAGTTCATGACTTGTCGTAAGAACATTGTTTGATTCAGAGTGTATTCTCCCATGCCTTTGTCTTGAAACTTGGCTCTAAGTTCACCTTGTTTGGATGTCGAGGGCTTTAATGACTCCGGATCAATATATGCTGAAGAAGGAGTAGCCTCACGATTGCTAGGAATGATAGTCTCAGTATGTGGTCTCAAGTTATTGCAATATATGAATGGATTTGGATCACCATTGACCGTTACCTCGACTCCATTATGAGGAAATTTTATGCACTGATGGTACGTTGATGGGACTGCTCTCATTTCATGAATCCACGGACGTCCTAGTAATATGTTATACGTGAGGTCTAGATCCAGGACTTGACAAATCACGTCCTTTGTGACTGGCCCTATTCTTAGTGGTAAGATGATCGTGCCCTTGGATGAACGCTCTTCATCATCATAAGCCTTAATAGTGATTTGGTTTGTAGAATTCACAGCTTTGTCAGAATATCCCAATTGTCTGATGGTGCTTAATGTACAAATATTAAGACCTGCTCCTCCATCTATCAGGACTCGTTTTATTCGGTGTTTATGTATGAAGGCTTCAATATGTAGAGGTGCATTATGAGGCTGACTTATGGAGGCGTCATCGGCTTCTGTGAATGTGAGGGAGTGTGGAACAGATAGGTATCCCACCATGGCTTGAAACTGATCCACGTTCAGATCAGTAGGGACAGCAGTATCTCTCAAGGTTTTATCAAGGATAGCTTTATGTGCAGGGGATATACGTAAGAGCTCAAGAATAGAGATGAGTGCGGGTGTTTTCCCTAATTGCTCTACAAGATCATACTCAGGCTTAGTTGACGGAAGATTGGTATTCTTAGTAGAGGTACCTGGCAATGTGATCTTACCTCGATGGGTTGTAACATGACATTCGGAGGTAGATGTGGACGAAGATCCCACACCTTTTAGGACAATTTTAGGTCGCTGAGGAGGATTCTCAGGATTTTTATTTTTGATAGTAATGGTAGAAATATGATTGTCCATTGAGATGTGATTAATAGTGGAATCATAATTGTAAGATGTTCTGGTGTAATTGGCTTGATCATCTGTGACTTTGCCTTTTCCCTTGTCATGTTTTGGGAATGGTTCCTTAAACACCTCATGCTCTTGGTTAGATGAATGTCCCTCAATCTCAATATCTCATCTGTCAATGAGATCTTGTACAATGTTTTTCAATCGATGGCAATTACTTGTCTTATGACCCTTGCTCTTATGAAACTCGCAATATTCATCATCATTCCACCAATTCGGTTTTACCTTTGGTTCATATGGAGGAAAATCTGGGACCGTGATCACCTTGTTTGCTACAAGCTTTTTGAATACTGATTCAAGTGGTTCTCCCAATGGAGTGTACTTCCTTCGTGGTTTAGCAGTCGTTTGATTATTCACTTGATTGTTGGTAGAACTTGATCCAGAAAAGACGAACTTTGGTCTCACTGTGTTGGCATCAACAACGCCATCATTAACTGTATTCTTGTTCTTGTTCCAAAACTTTGGTTTGTCCTTTCCCTTAAAGTCCTCTTTGTTTTCTTTGAATAGTTTGATAACTCCTTGTTCAATCAAGACCTTTTCTGTTGCTAGGCCCTTTTCAATGACATCCTTAAATGTAGACAAACAAGCTTTTCTGAGATCATAGCCAATAGCCTTGTTAACATTTTGTGTGAACATTTCCACCATTTGTTTTTGCGGGATTTCACAAGAGCATCTACTAGCGAAGTTTCTCCATCTTTGCAAAAATGACGCAAAAGATTCTCCTTCTTTTTGTTTCGTATTGCACAAGGTAGTAACTGAGACATCTGTTTCAATGTTGTAAGAGAAATGTTGGATGAATGCCTCTGCCAAGTCGCCCCATGACTTAATACCAGGAGGTAATTGAGAAAACCATTCCATCGCTTGATCTCCTAAGCTCTGTGGGAACAACCTCATTAAGTATGTTTCTTCTGCTGCTACCTCAATGCAAGCTGTGAAGAATTGTCTTATGTGTGCCTTGGGGTCTCCTCTCCCTCTATATTTGTCGAACTTTGGTGTTACAAAATGTGGAGGAAATGGAGGCATTGGAATGCTCTTATCGAAGGGATAAGGGCATATATCTCTCATAGTATATGTGGGTTTTGATGTGCCCATGTCTTCCACTTTCTTTTGTAGATCTCTAATTTGTTGCTCCAAATTATTTTTGGGAGGAGATGGATTTCTTATAGCATGTCCCATGTTTGAAACACCCATTTGAGGAGGAACTTGTTGCATATATGGATGATATTGATCGTAAACATGTCCATATGGAGGTCTATATTGTTGCGACATGTATGGAGCACTTGGCATAATTTCTTGTTGAGGGACCCCATATCTGTTTTGTGTATATAAACCATATTCAATGGGCCTTTCATTTTCCATTGTGTTGCCCCCAATTTTGGCATGAGGTCTCCTTGTGTCAAAATTTTGAGGAAGTCCTTGAGTATCCATTTGTCTTGGTTGACCCATATCTTGAGCATGTGTTTGAACATAAGGCCTCCATGATGGTCTTTGAGCGTAAGTATCATGCATTTGAGCTTGTATATGTGGGATTGCTGGTTTCTGAAGCAAAACTGATGGTGACTCCGGCATCATATTATTTGGTCCTCCACTATTTGGTTGAGTTTGTTGTGAAGGTCTACTTTCCATAAGTTGAGATAAGTCAAAATCATGTGGTATTTTGGCTCCACTTTGTGCCATCATGTTTAGAAAGTATTGACGATCTCTCCTCATTATCTCTTCAACCAATCTATTGAATTGAGGGTCCATTATAGATTCTTGTATGTCTGCTGATAGTATTGAAGAATTGTCCACATTATCATTGTGTGTAGCGTTGTGTATAGCGTTTGCGCTTTCCACATTTGGATTGTGTCTATAAACATTCATGTCTGGTAATGTAGTGTGCTCAGGATTGTAGAAGACATCATTGTCATACTCATAAGAACTCATGTTTACGGACCCTTGAGCTTCTTTAGCTATTCTCCTAGATTTTTGAAGACGGGTTTCAACCATGAACTAGGTGTTTAGCAATATGTGAGAAATTAGACGAAAATGACAAGAGTATGGAAGACTAAGAGTTGTATGGAATGTAAATGAATCTGAAGTTTACTTGCAATGTCCAAAGTGTGAGACCAAGTATGTAAGTAGTAGAGTAGGTGTGACTTCCAAAGAGAGGATAGTTTCTCTTGATGAGGTAAGCTGACCTTGACTCTAAGTAAGACCAAATGAGACCCAAAGGTAAGAAACCTTGATGAGGGACCACTTAGCAAAGTGTTGTAGTATATAGTGTGTTGACAAAGTATGATGAGGACAAGCAAGTGACCTTTTGACTCAAGTTTGAATGTAAAATGAGGTATGAAGCAATGATGGACTGTGTAAGACCTTAGAACAGGCTGAATGCTAGATGAAGTCTGAAGAGACAACCTAGGAAGCTCAAGTATGCCAAAACTGATTTCTTTGTTCGCTTGACTGTTAAACTTTTCAAATCCTGACACAGACGCCTCTGTATACTTCACAGACGCGGTTTTAAGACACAGACGCTATTCTGTTTGACGCAGACGTGATTCTGAGATTTCCTGTTTGATATTTGCTGGGACTGTAACAGTTTTTTGCAATTGTGGACACAGACGCGCCTGTATACTTCACAAACGCGATTTCCAGACACAGACGTGTCTCTGTTCTACCCAGACGCTGATAAAAACACAGATGCTATTCTGTATTTCGCAGACGCGTTTATCAGACACAGACGCGATTCTAACCAACACAGACGTGTTTCTGCAATCTTAGTGCAATCTTTCCTATCTGTGAATTTGTTTTGCTGTGACCAAATCTGATTTTTCGACTATTTTTTCGTGACAAGAGGACACAGTGTTGATGACCCAATGTTTGCAGACTGTTTAGACTCCAAAAAGTGTGTTGTTTGATGTAAAATTTTTTTGCATACACTTGAAGACACAAAAGACACAATATTTTGCTGTTTTGTCTTGATTGTTTGAATGTTTATCATAAGTCAAGCACAATTCTTATGGCTGGCCAGGACAATAATTGTTGATCCCACATGGGGTTTTACCCCCGAGGCTACGCTATTCAGAGCGGATACTTAGATGCTTGACCTCACTGGCTCCACCCTCGGCACTCACTTCTCGGGTCAGCCAAGCATCAGTCCCCATGAAAACTCCCCATGGCGAACTTTGTATCTCTACTAAGAACCGTATGTGTGTGGGCCGCTACCAGAGGTCCGACCTCCTGCCTCAACAATTAGAAGGATTTGGGCATCTAAAACAAAATGGTGCTAGTAAGGGCATCCGCTCGTGTGGCCATACATGCGGCACTTTCAGCTCTGTAAATACAGAAGGCTCCCAGCCGGTAGGGGTGACGCCCTACAAATGATCAAATAAATTTGATCAAACGGGTTTATGGGGAGACATAGTGTCGGTATGAACTAATCAGCACACGTTATTCATAGTTTTCACCATGAATACATTTGATTATAGTGGCTTGGAAGAAGATGGCTTTTCTTTTGCTACCACTTGGGTCGTTCTCTTCTCACTAGTAGTCCTAATGACCACACGGGAAGACAGGCCCTCTAAAGAGTAAACAAAAAGAGCCTATTGCTCAAGACACAAAAGACAATGGTTCAATTTTAGTGCACCAATTGAAGTGTTTGCTAAGCTATGAAAACAAGGCACACAATAAAATTACAAAAACCCTAGCCAAGGCCCTGCAACAAAATTGTTAGTAGTTTGGGTTGTTTCAAGTGATAACCCCTTCCTGCAAGCACACAAGTTAGGTAAATTTTAAGAAAACCCAAAAAGACTTTGTGAAAAGGGGCTTTCAACAAAAACGTATTTGCCTCCAAAGCAAGCTGCACAAACCAGGTTAGCTAGATCTGCAAAGGTTAGCCGAAAATAAACCAGATCTGAAACCCTAAGTACAAAATCCGAAAACCCGAATCGAAAAACTTGAACAATTTGCAAAATAGAATACACAGACGCTGTTATACCAGACATAGACGCGTCTGTCTGACACAGACGCGGTTCTGTGATTCTCAGACGCGATCCAATAACACAGACGCCTCTTTCTTCCACAGACGCGATCAGATGGTTCACAGACGTGATTCGGGATCACAGACGCGACTTTCGGAAACCTGCAAAAATAAAAATGACAGAAACACAGACGTGATCCAAGATATCACAGACGCCTCTGAAATACAAAAACGCGATCCGAACATTCGCAGACGCGGAAAAAACCTAAAATGTCGTCGAAATCGTCCGATCTGCAACTTCAAAAATGCCAAATCTGCAACAAAATGTTAAATGCAAAGGGACAAGTGTCCCACCGGGCGTGCCAAAATGTATATGGTGAAAATGGATAGCAATAAACAACAATAATTGAAAGACTAAAATGGATTCAACCACTAAACCCTAGCCTAACAATGAACAAAGATCCACCATAACATATGAAGATAATCTAAGACAATGCAAATAACTCAAAATCACAAAGATTATACCATCACATGTCCACTAGGGTTTTGATCTCCATTCTTCCTATCTCCATTGATCTTGTTTGATATGCTTGCTCTCAGATTTTTGTATGCACAAGAGCTCAACAAAGAACGGAATGTGGTTGCAAGTAGAATTGTAGTGTAGTCAATTGATCAAGTAGTTAGGGTTTGACAATGAAGAAAGCATCTCCTTAAATAGAAGACACAATAAGAAATGGAGGGTTAAGATTGAGAGGTATAAAAAAAGAGGTCGGCTAGGATTAAAGGGTAGGTATAAGAAATACCAAAATAATGAAAGAGGTAGGTAGTGTAGGAAATAAGAGATGAATGACATGTGTCATGTGTAGAAAAAGATAATGAATTAATTAAATAAATAAATATTTATTTAATTAATAGAAGAAGTAGGACAATTAAATAAATAAAATATTTATTTAATTTAGGAAAGGGATAATTTAAATAAATAAATGTATTTATTTAAATGAGAAATAAGGCTAGAAGAGGATAAATGAATTAATTAAATAAATAAAAATTTATTTAATTAATAGAAGAAATAGGCTTAGATAATTAAATAAATAAAATATTTATTTAATTAGACATGACAATTTTGAGTGTCTACAGGTATATTTATATTTGCATATTTGCTTTTATCGACAAATAGGTCCAAGGTTACCTAGGGTTACACTGACAGGTTTATCTTTTCCAGATCAGTATGGCACGCTATGGAGATGATTTATTATTGTTGTAAATGCATTAAGCCAACATGTTCAATCGGTTATTGCATCAGATATATTATTTGTAAAATGTTTTTATTGTAATATCTTGTAGAGCCGACCTACTAAAATTGGTCGTAGGTTATGATATAAATGTAAGATCTTATTTGTAAGATCGAATGTGGAATGCAAAGAAGAATTGTGAGAAGGTATATGCGAGATTAAGTAGAGGTATACACGAAGATGTCATTTGAAGGTGAAGCTAGGTTTTTCTAGAAGCATATCAGCATTACACCGATACTGAATCCAGCATATGAAGATGCTATTTTGTGCAGTACATTCTTATTGGATTTAACCATCCAACTGTAGTCAGTGTGACTCCCATTTTGTGATTGAGCAGTGAGCTCTAGGTTGTTGGCCTTTCTGCATGTGTAGACCCCATTTGTGTACACTTACTATCTGCAGTAGTATCATCTGATTGTGGGTAAGGTTTCCCACCGTGGTTTTTCCCCTTACAGGGTTTCCACATACAAATACTGGTGTTATGTGTTGTGGATGACTTTGTGTTTATGTTTCATGCATTAATCTTTATCGGTATAGCAATTTATAGTTAACACTGTCTACCGACATATTTAGCTGGTTTACCGGTATTAAGCATTAAGTTGGTTAAAAGGTTTTGGTTTAAATTTATTAGACAACTGATTCACCCTCCCTCTCAGTTGTCTCCGGGACCTAGCAAATCTCTATTTTAAGGTTGAGGGTAATGATATCTTGATTGTCGTTGTTTATGTGGATAATATAAACTTTGGAGGAAATGATGGTATGTGCAAGAAGTTTTTTGATGAAATGAAAGAAGAGTTTGAAATGTCTATGATTGGGGAAATGAATTTCTTTCTTGGTTTACAAGTTAGTAAGAAGGATGATGATATATTTATTTCACAATCTAAGTATGTTAAAGAAATGTTGAAGAAGTTTGGAATAGAAAATGCTAAACCTGTATGTACTCCTATGGGTATTGGTTGTAAGTTGAGAAAATATGTTGAATCTTTGAAGATTGATGAGAGAAAATATAGATCGATGATTGGAGGATTATTGTACATGATTTATACTAGACCAAATATCATGCATGTTGTTTGTATTGTGGCTAGATTCTAGCAAGATCCTAGAGAGACACATGTTGTTGAGCTGTGAAAAGAATTTTTAGGTAATAGAAGACTATGGACTATGGTATCCTAGAAGATCAGAAATCACTCTTATTGCTTATACTGATGCAAATTGTGTGGATGACAAGAAAAATACAAGTGGAGGTGTATATTTCCTTAGACCCCGGTTGGTTGCTTGGTTAAGAAACATGATTCAATAGCTCTATCTACTGCTGAAGCTAAATACATTCTTGCTACAACTTGTTGTACACAATTATTATGGACTAAACAAACTTTGAAGGATATTGGAATATTGTTTGATGAAGCAATTTCTATCTTTTACGACAATACCAGTGCATAATTTTTTTTTAAGAATCCAATACTGCATTCAAGTACAAAACACATTTCAATCCGGTATCACTTTTCTATTAAAGTGCTTTCTAATGATACTTTTGAATATCTCTAGGAGAAATTTTGGGGTTATTGCCCCTCCTTTTCTAAACTAAATGAATATAGAGGTGCATTAGTTGAGTGAACTTCATGAATATTATTATTCTAGACTAATGATTGAGGCCTCCTCTTAGGGGAAGCTAAGTGTAGCTATGAGTATTTTGAAGAATTGACTATAATGAGCTAATAATTTTTGTGTTTGGGCCTTTGTCCTTGATGAAAAATGGGGAGAGAATGAGAAGATGTGAGAAAATGAAAAGATTGGCAAAGGGAGAGTATAATGTATAGGAAAAGATTTGGTATGAGAGATATTGATTTTGTTGCTATCAATGACAAATAGAGAGATTGTTGCAAGTTTGGTTAGAATGAGTTGTTAATGTGCTTTCATTGATGCAACATGCTTTGGTTGTCATTAGGGACTAGTTGGTATAGTTGATATTGAGTTTTTGTGTAGTTGTGCTGAGAGATTTTCTTTGCATATCTTCTATATTGTACATTTATTCATGTGGTTTGGATATGTTGTTAAGAAGTGCTTAGAGATGCTATATTGAGGATTTGGTTCTTTGGATTGCAGTTCTAAGGAATTTTCATTCACCGAAGTGTGACGGTGTTTGATAGTGTTTTTGTATGAAATGCATGCTTCACATATCTATACCTTACAGTTTTCGATGTTGCATTTTGGAGTTAAGTTGATAATATCCTTAGCTTCATTCTATTCAGTTGGTACATGTCATTGGGCTTTGAAAGCATGGTTTCAAATTTTGATGGTGTTTACTCTTGGTTTGGCCGACCTCAGGTGTTTACATTTCACCTTATTGCTCCAACGATTATGGATCATTGTATAACACATTTGGTGCTTATTTTGGTCTCATTTAAGATTTTTTTGTGGTCCACTTTATATTATTTCCACCACGGGAATGTTTAGTGCTCACCTAATTTGAATTATGTTCGGTTAAGATGCTTAGCTAATCTTGGGAGATTTTGCATATGTGACGATGATATAAATAAAGGATAATTTGATGAGGATGATATAGATGTGATTGAGTGAAAAGTAAATGGATATTGTGTGTATAGAAAGGAAGTGAAATGTGATGATGGTGTGTGAAAGGGGATCTATCTCTTTGATCATTTAAAGAGTGTTGTTTGATTTGGTGAAAAGTGTTGAGCAGTATGGACTTTCATGTGTTAGCTACTAGAAGTTGTGAGCCAAAGGTATCTAAATTTCTTACCATTGTAGAGGTGTATTAGTGTTAGATTCTTTCTCTTTTATGATTCTTCATCTGGGTAGTGAGCCCTCTAGAAATTAACCCTTTGGTAGTGGGCCTTTCTTTGTAAAAATTACCTTAACCGATGTCACCCTAACAAGTGTTCATATATTGAGAATAATATTCTTAGTGGTTTTTCTCTTAATAGGGTTTTCCACATAAAATATGTTGTTTCCTTGTGTATGATGTGTTCTTCTTTTCGTGTTTTTTCATGCTTATATCTCTCTATGAATTAAGTAGTAAAGTTAAGTTGCTAAGGATCTAATTTAAGGAAAGTATTTTAAGATTTGTTTGTACAACCGATTCACTCCCCCCTCTTAGTTGTCTTGTGCATAAGAACATTCAACAATTGATTCTCCACAATTATGTCTATTGGCAATGCCTTCATTTTCTTCTCTTAGAATTTTCTCTCATTCATGTTCATAGTCTATCCTTTGGGGGATTTCATTTCACCCTCTTTTGTATAATACTCCTATTAGTGTGAAAGGGATGGAATTCTGTAGCAACAATTCTTTGTCATGTATTTTCATATCAGAGAGTATTCTCTTCTAGACAATAGTGAAGAAACATCGTGGATTTTTTTTGGTACCACAATTATTTAGAACAAATGGGTGCTAGGTAAGTCTTCTTCAACTTATTTTGATTATTTTCCTATCAATGCAAGATAGATAGTTCAAATCTTAATTATTTCTCCCTAGTTTCACCATTTTGTTAATATTAAATTCCTAAAATAATAATAACCATATATAGATACTCCATTGGATTACTAACTTATTTAGTAATAACTTCAAAGCTTCATGGTCTATGTAGAATGTAAATGTTGTAGATAGGAGATAGTGGATATTTTATGTAATGCATAGACCATAGCAAAAGCCTCTCTTTCATTGGTAGCATAGCTTCTTTTTTCTTGGAAGAGTTTCTAGCTAGCAAAAGGATGGGATGATGTTTGTTACCACAATATTGGGCAAGGATTTATCCTATAGCTATACTAAAGGAATCTACATGGACATGGAAAGGTACTATTTTTTTGAATATGAAGATTGGGGCTTTTGCTATCCTTTATTTTAGGGTATCAAAATATTTCTGACATTGTTTAGTCCAATTGATAAACATTTCATGTGTAGTGACCCACTTAGCTTAACCCAAAATTTCCACTAATCTATTTTCTTACCTGTGTTTGATTCAATCACATACTCAGGTAATTCCATCCAAACGGGATAGGCATCCATCCAACCGAGATAGGCATCTAACCATACGAGTTAGAAATCTATCCGTATGGGACATGGGGTTTCATCTATCCAATTCCAAATAGGCATCTACCTAGATGAGGTAGGCATCTATTCATAAGGAATAGGAAATGCTCTGGCCAAAGACTTAGACTCATTAGGACCATCTGGGTCTTGAGTCACTCTTTAAAGACTACACTCCCCTACTAGGAGTGCATCGAGGTGAACATCCTTAGGAGTATATGAAAATAAATTTTTAAACAAGCTTGAGTTCAGCCTTAAAATTCACCCTAAAGCCTCTGGAAGTCAAGTGAATCCAAACATGATTCCTTTCGAGTATGATTTGAATTAATTTTAATCTTTCATCTAGTATTATCTAGACCCTTGCATTGAAGGACAAAGGAGCTTCTAAAACCAACAACTTCATCCCTAGACTGCCTACATACCTATTTCGACACAGGATCAAGGCATAAAATACGTAATTTTGGTTTCTATATATGTTTAATATAAATTTTTTGGTGGGTATGCAACCCTTACTAAGGGTCAATGTCCTAGACAGTTTCTCTGCGGTTGCTACCCACAATGGTAGCTTTATAGAAAAAAGGATCAATGTGGCCTTCTACTTATCACCTAAAACAACTAAGTCCTATTTGCTATGATTTACATCACCCTTGACCCATTATCATCTATAGAATTTCTCATCAAGACAAATAGTTTCCAAAATCATCATACATAACCCAACCCTAATGGGGTTTTTAAAGGTTTACTTGACAGATGTTAATTCATTTAAAATTTATCTTTTTAGGTTATTGATCCAAGGGGGATTACCTGCCCCTTATGTTTTCACTTCGAAATGACCCTTATTTCTCCCCATCGATTTATTGGGACGATGCCACATACATTATTTTTGTAGCTTCATTAGGCATTAAATGGAATAGTTCAACATAATGACATTACCCATAAGTGTGACCCAGAGGTACCATAAATAATGAATGTTGCTAAATTTTTGGTTTCATCTCCTCTTGTTTACTTTTGTATCTAGGAAATATTAAATCAACTATATTACATGAAAAAGAATCTATTTACTATCAAATACTTAAGGTTTTAAAGTAAAGCAATTTACTAGAAAGTTACCTTTTACAAAAAAAAGGTTACGATGATGAATCTAATTACATGTAAGGAAATACTACTTGAGAATTAAAACTAAGATAATAATTCAATCTCTTGAAAAGAAATATTGGTTGAAAATGAGAATAGATAAATCGACTACCTAGAAAAAAAATATTATTTGCTTGGAAGGGAAAACCTTTTAATTAAAACTAAATACTTGAAAGACAATTTTTTTTTTTATCACGAAACTAAATAAATAAATAAACTATTCAAATTCTTTGAAAAAAAGAAATAATATTAGCTTGAAAGGGAAAACTATTTAATTAATCTAATTACTTTAAAAGTAATATTTGCTTGAAAAAGATGTCTAGTTAATAATAAATTAGAAAACTTCAATTAAATACTTGAAATGTTCTCATTGCTTGAGAGGACAATTTATAAGGGCTTTGGAGATGAATTAAATACTTGTATAGAATTAATTGCTATCAAAACAGGAAAGTGAAATTAGAACTTGGGAATTAATTTTAAGTGGTCAAAGAGAAGTTGTTTAAATTTACTAATAATGTTTACTTGGGAATAAATCAAATTTATTAAATGAATGTTTGGATATGATCTAAGTGATTAGGATGATGAACATAATTATAAACATTAAATTGTCTTCATTATGAAGAAATTAACTTTCATTTAATCATTATAATCTAGGCCCAAGAAGGGTTTGTCATCGTTAAATTGATTAACCCTCTTTATCTTCTCCCTTTTTTTTAATAAATAAATAAATAACTAAAATTTATTCATCTTGAGAATAATGTATATTCTCGAAATATAGTTGATATTGTTGTAAAAATAAAAATAAAATAAATAATCCAACTTTTTTTTGGAAATAGTGAACTAAACAAATGTAGTTCCAAAGGAAATAATTATTATTATTTTTATATGTCATCATCTAACAATTTTAAGAGACTACTTGATATTATACATAAAAATCTCATTTTAAATTCTTTTTATTCAATGGTAAATTAACACAAAAATTCATAACACAAAAAATTCATAACCCCATATGCATTTTCTAACCTCATTATATAGAAATTGAAATATATTCTTCTTTAAAAAATAATCAATATTGTAAGAGATTCCATTAAAAAAATAGCCTTTCTAAATACTATTGTTAGTTTCTTCTTCTATGACAACTTCCTTAAGAATAGCCTCCACTTATCTAACTCTATGGCAAACTCTAAGAATAGCTTCCATTTTGAAATTTAAAACATTTATTCTTTTCCAAATAAATATTGAGACTTCCACTTGTCATATAATATGCCTATAATAGATTTATTCTTTTCTTTTAAAATTGAGTCAAAGCTTTAACATCTGTCGCTCTCTCCAAAGACACAAAATGAGAGTCTACTACATTAAGCATGCTTCTAAGCTTACCGAAGGGAGTATCACCTGAATCAGGCTTAAAGGATGGCAAAATTTTCTCGAATACATTTGTGGCCAACGTTATCAACTCTTTGTCTTCAGTGTGAGACTTGAGTAAGTCCTCACTTGCTTTTGCTTATGTAAGAGTTGCTAGCTTTAGTGCTTGTATGGGAGATAGTGAACTCAAATCTATTGGTCCTTGAGTGAAATCATCTGAGTCAGTGACAATCTGTTTTCCTTTGTCTCCTATAGTGTCTCTTGCCACTGTCATCGAAACTTGTTCACTTACCTTTTCTCCCTTCTCCTTCTCTGTCACTTCTGTATCTGCATCTTCCTTTGCAACTTCTTCCTTTTCATCATCCACTCCCCTTCCTACATCAAATTCTCCTTTACCATCTCCAATCTTCTCAGTTGGCTTTTTCAAATCAGCATTTATCATTGGAGGATTCTTTTTAGCTTCATCAAAGTCATCAACCTTAGCAGTATCAACAGTATCATCTGCAACTGTATCCTGATCGATTGTCTACACATTCGAAGTGGAGGGATCATCCCTGTACATGTACTTCTATAGGGGTGTCAACTTTTTCCGGATTAACCTCATATCTATGCTCTTCCAAAAATTATTTCAAAATTATTTTGGTCTCTTTGGCAACTTCATCTATTTTCCCGAGCATAATCTTGTTGACTTTGTTTTTGCTTCTGAATTCGTCTTTTGCAATCTTAAGCAATCTATCAACTTCAAACTTAGAAATTACATAACAAATACATATTCTTTTATTCTCTCATCCTTTAAGCTGGCTGTATGCCTCATGGCATCCAAAATATCATACAAACCTTTCAAAATTATAGATGATAGCTCTATCAGGGCTTTTCTATTAACATTCATATATTGTACAACAACTTCCTCTATAGCCCTTTGATCATTATCATCATAGTTTTCATAATATACAAATATATTCTTCAAATTTCCTTCTTTTACCACTTGATCAACTATTTCACTTAATGTCATTGAAGGCACAACAGTATAAGTACCTTCTATCTTATTGGACTTTAGAGATTCATCAAGATCAGACTTAAGCTTCCTACTTGATTTGGCTCTACAGGATGGCTCAACTTCAGTTCTTGGTTTCTTGCTTGGCTAGGCTCCACCAGATTGAGGCTTCTTCACTACCCTATCGTAGGTAGCGATATTCTTCACCTCTCTCACTACTTCATTAGAATTTGTCTCTTCCTCTGTAATGACTGCTACATATTCCCTTACTAGCTTTCCTTTCTTTCTCTTCTCAGCTCCATCGGTTGACTTGGTTTGTGGCTTGGGAGGAGGGACAAGCTTCTGAGCACTAGAGGTAGGTGCTGACTTGGTTTGCCTTGGCTTGGTTTTCTTGGGAGGAGTGGAGACCGGTTTTGTCTTTGGTCCTCCTCTTTCAAAATATTTTTCTCTCTAGCCCTTTGAATAGCTTCCTTTGTTATACCCATTTGATATGTAGGCTCTTCTACTTTTTTGACCTTCCTCTTTCTTTCGGGCTTAGTGAATTTCTTATGTAGGTCTATACTTATCTCCTTGTAAGTTCCAAACCTATCTTCTTTCTCATCAACTGGTTTGCTCAAAAGGTGTTGAGAATATGCATCAAGAGTGTTTCCATCCACTTCACACCCCATGGGCATGATCCATACTATTCTTGGTTCTACTGCCTCCATAAGACATTGGTCTTTATCTACATGAAATAGATGGTATCCTCATATTTATCAACAATTTATTTAGGAATCCTCTCTCTACTCTGCATCATACCTTGTAATGATTTGAAATAGCCCCAAAGAGTAGCTTTCTGAGCTTGGACACCTCCCAATCCTTGCAAACCTTCTTTGATTTGAAATGCCACCGATTTTTCATATGCCCATTGTACCTTTCCTATATTGGGGATCTCATTCATAAAGTAAAATGCCAAATAGACAATCAAAGAACCAAACTTGAAAACATGTTTCTTATCTTGTTTAATCCTCTTCAGGTTGCCCATAGGCTCACTGAGATATACTCCGCATAGATCATACAATTTGTTCTCCTTGAGTATCTGATAGATTGCATATATTGCAGCATCAGATACTGAATTTTGTTTGCTTGATTGATACACCTTATACCCTGTCACCATCGATGCAAATCTCACATCATATTCAACTTTATCATTGATTGTCATTGACCGGTTGTCATGCTAGGATCTGGTTACCTCTATCACTATGGTATTCTTCACATTCCTCAGACCAAGGATCTCACCGGTTGCATTTAAATAGGTTACCACTTAAATGGATTTCTTTTTAATCTTATGAGGTCTATCTAGCCATATAAACTTATCATGAATTCAACTCAAGACATACCTAACCCATTCGGGTTCATCGAAAACCAAAAAGTGAACAAATTGGATAAAACCCTTGTCTTGTAGTGATCTGAAATCGGGCTTCAGGTTCCCCATCTCATCTATCATATGCTTGGTGTATAATGATAACATATCTGCATTACCAAGCTCTTTGATAATGTAGTGATAGTATGCCCTAATATCCTCATTAGGCAACACTCCATACAACACAAAAGAAAATACTCCATTCGGATCATCTTCTACCAATTTGAACAAGTGTTTCTTGAATACTGGCCATGCCCTATCAGTAATCTCTACTACCAACAGAGTTACCACACCAAATGATGATGTCATTTTGAAAATAGATAGCTCAAACACAGATAGATACCTTTTCAATTTCAACCGGATGCTAGGAATCTTTGTTGGATTGCTTTAAGCTTTGTTTTCATTGCTCAATCTCTTTTGCCTCACTCCTCTGCTCTTTCACTTCGTATGCAAAGTGAAGAATGAATGATAAAATTCCTTTTTATTCATTGAAAACCTAACTTTAAGTTGTCATAAATGCACAACCCTAAAGGTTTCCCAAATACTCTACTTCCCAAGAATTTATCATCGGATTCTTAGATTGCCATGAAATATTTTGGATGTTATTCAACACCAATTGTACTATCACTTAGAATATTATGCAACCTTCTATAGCCAATTACAGATCTCAAGAAGGGGGGTTTTAAGAATCTGCATGAAAATATTCCCCCTAAGGTCAAATGCCTTAGTTACCAGATGAGGTTCCAACATCGGAATCGGGTGTGGAGTCATCTTGTGCATTTGAATCTTCCTTCTTAACCTACATCTTCTTATGTTGTTCTCTGACCTCTTCAACTTTTGCTTTGCTCTTTTCATCTGATTTGTTCTTGTCTACCGAAGCATTCTTGTTCACATTCTTGCTTCTGCAATATTTTGCAATGTGATTGGATTTGTTGCATGCATAGCAAACAACATTTCCATGCATAGGCCTGAAGTTCATCTGATTTGGTATCATCCTACACTAGTTAGAAATGTGTGCAAACATTCCACAAGCATGGAATCTCTTATTTTAAAAATTATTCATCACTACTCTGCACATGTTTGACTTATGGCCAAAGTTGTTGCATTTAAAACATTGACCGATAATGGTAGGGCCATTATTCAACATTCTATTTCTACATTGACTTGCCATATGACTGAATTTATTGCAAACAAAATATTTACCATTGAATTTAGAAGTATTAGGCTATCTTAACGAAGATCTCTTGTTCTTCTAATGATTGCTTTGTCCAGAACCAGAGGATTTTCATTTCTCATATTCAAGTCCTCGCATGTCTTTTCCATTTATTTAACTTTCTAGCATCTCATCTATCCTTGCCGAGTTATCTTTGAATTTTTCTTTGTACTCATTAGAAGTGGAAAGTTCATCTCTTAGAATTATGATATGCCTTTCAAGTTCTTTCCCATCATTCTTGGATTGCACCAATTTAAGTCACAATTGATCATTCTTGTGTTCAATCTACAACATTCATCAGATCTATCATTTAGTGACTGAGTCAAATTTTCCTCATTCTTCTTCCCATCTTCAATCTCCTTTGTCAACTTCATCACAATGGATTGCATCTCATTCTTCAGGGCTCTATTATCTCTAGCAAGCTTCTCATATTCATATGTCTTGTCTTGTAGGGATTGATTATCAATGCTTTGTTCTTCTTTCTCCTTGATTTTATTCATTAATTCCTTTCTCCTCTCTTTGGATGTGTTCACTTGTTCTTTCAGAGATTCAATTAAATTTTCAGTAGCATCCAAACTTATCCTCAGGCTATTTTTTTCTTTCATCGCTGCAACAAGATCTTCAAGTGCCACAGTAAGTTGCTTTTGCAAATCGGAGTCGATTGATTCAATCTTCTGGATCTTCCACAAGCTGTTAGGCTTGTTCCAAGGAGCTAAGCTCTAATACCAATTGTTGGAATCAATGAACACTGAGAGGGGGGGTGAATCAATGTTCTATAATTCACAAATTTATTAAACTAATTCTTAAACCACCTAATAAATAAGAATACAAGTACATAAACATAAACCAATCAACCAAAAATAATTTTTACATGGAAACCCAAAAAGTGAAAAACCACGGTGGGATTGAGACCCACAATATTATTATACTTTGATCAGGAGTATGATAATATTACAAAAGGGGAATGCACTTGCATTCAAGCACATTGCCTAGAGATCACTGCTCAAATACAAAGGAGGGATACAACCCTGAGGAAGGCTCATTGCCATGCAAAGATTAAAAATGATTACAACTATAACTGAACTGAATAATAGCATTTGCCACTGATTTGTATCTCTGCTCTATTTTGTTGGATTGTCATATACCAGAGCACTAAAATATTTAATCACACTCACAAAACTTCACACAATCACTCATACAATCTTCGCACACTCATACCATATCCTAAAATGTTCAAATGAATTGGTCTTATATATCTGCACCACCAAAATAGATCAATTCCCATGTTGGCTTCCAAAAACCGCATAACACACAACATGAAACGTGTACTAACAAGTCGGCTCAATTCGTCCACAAATCCATATGTGGACCTAAATAAGATGATAACAATATTCTCATGTGTCAGCACAATTACCTCAAACTCAACAACAAACACCAAAATCATCTCAAAGATTCTAGATCACACGTTATACCAAAATAGCTTTGCTCTTCCTGTATTACCAGTTACTGGACCTTAAATCTCGCTCATGAATCAATACCGGATACTATAATTACAAAATAAGTTACCTCAAACTTTGGATCATATATCTCTATTACCGCAACCAAAGTTATGCAACCAAAATCAAGATCTGCACACTGTACTCATACTTTGTCAGATACTATATTCCACCTTCTAGACTTATTCCTAATGAATAATACTACTTTCGGTAAATAAAATCTACATATATCAGATATGATTTTTGAACTGAGTTGCCATCAATGACAACTCCTAAACATCTCTCATGCATCAATCTTCTCTAGAATAGTCTCTCTGGCCAACACAATGTAGTTGACCAACTAAGGTAGACCCCTGCACAAATTTCATTGTTTGAGTTGCTTCAAATCTCCCCAAGTCACAAAGCAATCCTAGATAAATCTCTCTAAGAATCTATGGTTGCTTGCGACATAGATGAAGACACTTTCCAATCCATGGCAGGAAATCTAGCTACTTCTCAGTGGTGTTTACTGAGCATGATGTCCCAACAGACAGGTTCATGCACAATGATCCTCTCCATCTAGAAGTGTTTGTTCACAAGTGAAAAGTCAGAAGAGTATTAATAGACAATGGAGCTAGACTCAATATATGCACTCTTAACCTGGTCAAAGCATTGGGATACTCACAACATCATATTGATCCTACCAAAAGAATAAACATTAAAGCATATGATGATGAGGAACACCCATCAAAAGGTGTAGCTACCTTGCCTACACAATTAGGACTTGTTACCACTGATGTCACATTCCAAGTCCTAGATTTAGAATTGAGATACAACATCTTGCTAAGACACCCATGTATACATGCCATGTAAGCTGTGCCATCAAATTTCCACCAATGTGTTAAGTTCCATTATAATGGCACTGAGATCACAATACAAGGTGATCCAAATCCCTTCCAACATTGCAATTACTTAAGAGAAAACATAGACAACCAATTCCCTATCAATCAAGTTGCTCTGCTTAACATGCATCTGGAATCCTTGAAGATTTTAGATACACAAGCATCATCATCTTGCATACCTACAACACCATCCCTCCAAAGCAGGGAGATAGGATGTGGTGAATATTTCTATTTTGATACATTATTAGTAGGACAATTGTCTCCTAGATCCTTTGGGAGAAACTTTCCAAATCCAACAAAGAAAGATAAAATAAAAGAAATAGCCCAATTCTTAGACTCTTGTTCCTTTATAAGATGGGGATATTTAAAAGAATAATCCCTAGAAGAAGATGTGAACAAATCATTGTATAGAGAATAAGATGATAGTTCAAATGTCAGACTCCCTCTAAATCAATATGGTAATAGATTTAAAATGTTACAAAAGCATGGTTATGATGGAACAACATGTTTGGGGAACATGCTTAAGTCATCACATAACCTATATTGCCATCAAATAATCCAAAGCATGAAGGTTTGGGATACAATGACATGACAAGAAGGAAAATGACAGTCAGACCAGACACTTTGGTAATCCTGAATCTGCCAAGTTTTGTAGCACCACCACTAACAAGTGAGCATGAAAATCCCGAGTCACCAAACCAAAATAATTTGTAAATGATCCTCTTCACACAAGAATCACATGTGAATATGGTTACATAAATGGGAATAGCATCGACAGATGAATCAACTACCCATTCCATAGCATCATAATCAACCAATGCATCAATGGAAACATGCATGGCAACAACAAGTGACAATAATATCATATTACCTTAGTCTCTTGTCCAAGAACTAAGTGACATTTATATCATAGAGGAAGGATCTACAAGTCAAGAGAGTATCCCACTATTCATCAATATTGTTGAAACTCCTCTCTCCTCCATTGAGGAGGTTGATGAACCAAATGAAGAAGGATCAGACATGGAAACATACATTGAAAGTATAATTGATTCCCATGATTATGAATTCCTATCTCTTCATAGTTGTAGCACATACACAGTATACAAAGCTTATGACAACCAATCATCTATTGACGATGTCATTGTTTATGAAGACAAGCCAATAGATCCAAAGTCAATAAAATATGTTTATGATAGTCGGGTTTGCATGATGTTAGCGACACCTCCTCTAGAAGAAGGAAGAGATCTTTGTCTTATGTATCCTCACCTAATAGACTGGGGGCAACAAGATAAACCACATCTTGAGTGGTTCAAAAACAATGAAGCCATTGCAGAATTCCTGGGTACCCGAGATAGATTTCCTTATGATGATCACAAATTTGGATTTGCAATAGATTTGGATAGGACAACTTATTTTGGAGAGGTAGGCTCCTTTTTTGTAGAGGTTGAGGGAGATGAACACCCAAGCACCATTCAATTAGATGATCTCCCTATTGATCTAGAACGATCAACATTGCTTGTAGAAAAGACAAAGGAAGTCAACATTGGGGACACCAAAACCATATGCAAGATACACTTGACTCAGTCTCTTAAAATAGAAGAAAAAGAAAAAATTATCCAATTCTTCAAACAACGACCAATAAATATTGCTTGGTCATATGTCGACATGTCGGGACTTGATCTAGAACTAGTGCTGCATCATTTGCCATTGTTACCGGGAACAAAGCAATATAAGTAAAAGTTGTGCAAAATACATCCTCAAATCACCTTGCTTGTGAAAGTGGAACTCCAAAAGTTGTTGGACACGAGCTTCATAAGGCCAATAGACTATTCAAAATGGATATCCAACTTAGTACCAATGACCAAACCCATTGGAGGCACCAGAATTTGGACTAACTTTAGGGACTTGAACAAGGTTTGTCCCAAAGATGTCTTCTCACTCCCCAACATAGATATGATTGTGGACCTAATTGCTAGGCATGAAATGCTTTCACTCATGGATTATTTTTCTGGCTATAACCAAATCGAGATTGCACCAGAAGACCAACATAAAACAACCTTTACTTGCCCTTGGGGAATATACTACTAGAATGTGATGCCATTTGGCCTCAAGAACATTGGCGCCACTTATCAGAGAGCAATGAAAACCCTATTCCATGACATGGTTCATGATATCATGGAAGACTATGTTGATGACCTACTAGCAAAATCCAAAACCATAGATGATTATCTTGATGTTCTAGCCAAAATGTTTGAGAGACTTGAATAATATAATGTTCAGCTCAACCTAAAAAAGTGTGTGTTTGGTGTGACATCTGACAAACTCTTGCGATTCATTGTATCAGATAGAGGAATTGAAGTAGATCCTGCAAAAGTCAAAGCCATATTAGAAATGCCACCACTATCCACACTTAAGTAGTTAAGAAGTTTGTAGGGAAGATTACAATCCATTAGGCACTTTATAGCACAATTCGTGGAAAAGTGTCAACCATTTCAACATCTTTTGCAGAAAGATGTCACCTTCAAATGGACAAAACAATGTCAAGGAGCATTCCAAGCATTTAAAGATTATCTCTTGTCAACATCGGTGCTAGTTCCACCAACATCAGGTAAACCTTTGATTTTGTATATATCAACAACTAGTTCTTCTTTAGGAGCTCTATTAGCACAACATGATGATCAAGGGAGAGAAAGAGATATCTATTACATCAACTAAACATTAGTTGGATATGAGCTTAATTATACACCCATAGAGAGAGAATGTTTGGCAATAATCTTCACATCTCAAAAGATTAGACACTATATGTTGTCATAAGATCAAACTCATAACACACTTTGATCCTCTTAAGTACCTTTTGAGTAGAGATGCATTAACAAGAATATTATTCAAATGGGTTATGATATTGAGTAAGTTTGATATCGAATATGTAGATAGAAAGGTGATCAAAGGCCAAATCATATCAGATTAGTTGGGAGAATTTCCTATACAAGATGATTACCCATTGTTAGTAGACTTCCCTGATGAATCTGTGTTCACCCTAATAGCACCAACAACTTGGAAGTTGTATTTCAATGGTTCTTAAACCAATCACGACACGAGTGCTAGAATCCTATTGGTCACCCCTCAAGGTGACTCAATCCCAAAGTCTTATGGAATAAATTTTTCATGTACAAACAACATAGTTGAATACGAAGCCCCCATCATAGGACTTCGTACTACAATCTAGTGGAAAATAAAAGAGTTAAATGTCTATGGATATTCACAACTCATTGTTAATTTAGGTCAATGATGATTATTATACCAAGGATGATAGACTGACACCCTACAAACAAATTATTGAAGAACTCAAACAATACCTTAGTCATATAACCTTTGAGAAAATTCCTAGACAACAAAACAAAGCAGTGGATGCTATGGCAACTGTAGGGTCCCTTTTGGATATGCCAAATAATGAAACTCGGTTAGATTTTATAGTGGAAAAACTAATGGTACCAACATATTACATCCCCTCTTCTGAGTATGTATGCATGATAGTAGGCCCTGAATCGCCATGGTACAAAGAAATATATGCATATTTGCATGACCAATACATGTCTCCTGACTTATATAGAAATCAAATAAAAAATCTCATATGAAAAGCATCTAGAGATGTTATCATTGCTGTTACTCTATACATAAAAGGCTTCGATGGGACTCTTCTTCTATGTTTGAATGGCGAAAAAGCACAATTATCTTTACAAGAAGTGCATGATGGAATCTATGGCGCACATTCTAGTGGCCTTGCATTGGCAAAAAAATTATTGAGAATGAGATATTACTAGCCAACCATGGAAAATAATGCTTATAAATATGTGCAAAAGTGTAGATAGTGCCAGATACATGGGGACCTAATCCATGTTCCTGCGCAATATCTCCAATCAATAACATCACCTTGGTTGTTGTTACAATTTGGGCTAGACCTTTTAGGCAAGATAAATTTTACCTCTTCTAATGAACATAAATTCATCTTAACATCTACCGAATATTTTACCAAATGGGTTGAGGAAATCCCTCTAACCTATACCACTAGAAAGCAGATAGAAAATTTCAATCTTAATTATATTATCTGTCTGTATGGAGTCTCGGTGTGTATAGTAATAGATAATGGGTGTCCATTCAAAAAATAGGAAGTACGTGAATTGTGTGACCAATTTTAGATCCAACATCGATTTGAAATCCCATATTACCCCCAAAGTAACTATCAAGAAGAGGCAACTAACAAAATAATATCAATTTTTTTAAAGAAAGTTGTCAATGAAGTAAGATGACATTGGCATCTCCAGTTAAATCAAACACTTTGGGCATACAAAATATGCATGTGCACAACCACAGGTGCCACCCCATACTTATTGGTCTATGGTATAGAAGCTATCTTTCCTATTGAGGTAGAGTTACCTTCTCTCAGAGTTTCCCTACAAGGCATCATATCAGAAGAAGACTACAAAGTTCCAGGCTACAAGAGCTTGAAATGCTTGATGAAAAGTAATAGATCGCATTAAATCACTTGAAAGGTTATCATAACAAACTGAGAAGGAGCTACACTAAAAGATTGAATCCAATAAATTTTGAAGTGGGAGATCTAGTCCTCAAAGAAAAACAAAGAAATCTAGTAGAGCGAGAATGACTAGGAAAATTCAAACCTAATTGGTTGGATCCTTATGTAATAATGAGGGTCATTGGTAATGGAGTATATAATTTGACCATGATGGAAGGAGATCCACTCCCCAAGCCCATGAAAAACATGCACCTTAAATGATACTACATTTAAGGGCTGGGTTAGTTTAGGTTTTATTTTTTGCATTTGCATATCATTTCTGCCACACGACATTGCACATAGTTTATTTTCAAAGTTACATCATATTTTTTTATAGCATATAGTCTTTACATTCACATTTAGTTGCATTAATAAACCAAGGTGATTGTATTAGTTAATCACCTATTTTCACTCAAAGAGGAGTGAGGTTCATCTCATTTCTTAGATACTTGCACATGAAGTTTTTTTTGAAGGTCTTAGGTTATTCATATTCAACACCACCTTGTAACTAAGCTTTGTATATGGTTGGGTGTAGGTTTCACTATTGGGCCTTGTTACCCGAAGTCTATCAATTTTTATATCTTACATATTAATCATTTTCTCTGAATCATTTTAGATACCTAGTTGATCATATGGTTAGTGAAAAATCCAAAATTCTACTCCAGTGCCGCTGTGATTGTCACACCCATGTAAGTTTTATTACTTACAAGCCAATGCGAGAATGTAAAGAAAAACATATATGCCAATTTAATTATCAAATATCAAGACAAAAGAGAAAAAGAAGCATACAAGAATTATTATGCAAAAGGTGCAATTAAAAGCTTGGCTATGGGAACATGTGGATAACTCCATTAGGGCCATAGACGCATGTTGGCAATGGAGAAATATTCAAAAAATTATAGTGATATCCTCGTCGGGGCTATATACATTTGACTGCTAGTGAGGCTCTATCTAGGATACTTTTGAAGTCATAATAACTTACGTAGCTAGTCATATAAGATTCTAAGGGTCTCTAATGATTACAAAGGTTGAAATAAATCCAATTGCACACACATAAGAAAAAGATGACCAAAGTTTCAAGGTTCGGTGGGGAAGTTTTCCATGTATCCATCTATAAATCTTAGTTACTTAGTGGGTTAATATGGATGGCCCAAAGGTCTGATGAGAATTGATTGAACTTCTATCTTTGAAATGTTTTGTGCCTTTAATTCAATTGGTGTATGACAAAAAAGTAGACAAACATAATCGCCCTTGTTTAAATAAGAGAATGCATTTTTCATCTTGTATATTGCATAAGCATAGTTTCATATCAAAAGTGTCCCCACATGTGCTCTAATAATTGCCATATCATAATCGGTTTGCATACTAGGGGGTATAATTGAAAAAATCCTAAAAATTAAATAATGGCCTTAAAATATCCTAAAAATCAAATAATGTCTTGAAAAAATCCTAAAAATTAAATAATGTCCTAAAAAAATCCTAAAAAATCAAATAATGTCCTGAAAAAATCCTAAAAATCAAATAATGTCCTGAAAAAATCCTTAAAAACAAATAATGTCCTGAAAAAATCCTAAAAAATCATATTATGTCTAGAAAAAAATCCCTAAAAATCAAATAAAGTCTTGAAAAAATCCTAAAAAGCATTCAAATAAAGTCTTAAAAAAAGCACAAAAACATTCAAATATCATGAAAAATACAAAAACATCAAAAATATCTTGAAAAGAACTAAAAAATTGGAAAAAATTGCAATAAAATGTCTCGCAAGAAATCAAACACCCCTGCAGATATCTAGCAAATACTTTGCATAAAGTTAACAAAAGGATAAAGCTACCTTATCAACATTTGCAATCAAACTGACCAATCTGTCATGCCAATCAGATCAACCAACCCCATCAATCAATCAACTTGTCTTAAATAGGGAAGGGTACACTCGAAACCAGGTAGATCAGTCTTACACGAGGTATTCAAATCTTTGAAATCGGGCATTATCAACCATCAAATCAAGAGATAAAAAAAAAGGCATAGATAAGTATGGCTGCTAGATTTTGTCCAAGTTAGTCTTTATCTTTTATCAATTGGCAAAAAATTATGTTCCTATGGTACTCAAGGATGTCCACAAGTGATTAGAGGAGCCATGATGGGCATGATATTTTTCTCTTTGTTTGTTGTTTGTGGTGTGGAGCGATGAAGTTTTTGGGCAATGGTTCCTTTAGGTGTTTGTGTTGGTACGTTCACTTAGCAAGTATCCTATGCAAAAATGAAGTCAATGATAACTATGCTTGTGACTATCACACATACCTTGACCCTTGGCGCTATACCCATAACAGAGGGGTTCACTCCTTGTCTACTAAGTGTTTATTTTTGCAATGAGATATATTTACACCTTGGTTCCTCATACCCTAGTGTGCAAATCTCCATTGTTACATAATAAGGATCAATGATGAATATGCTATGTGATAAATAAAGGCACACAAGTTGGTGGGTTTTATCATCTCCACTCTTTTCATTTCATTCTCATGATCATTTTCTCGTCAATCATCTCTTTTTCAATCGATTCTTCAAATCATCTAATAGGATCTTTCGTCGATTCTTTCTACTTCTCTCATCTTACTAACATTTCTTCTAAAAGTTACTTGGGTCAAGTGGTGAAACAATATTCTGACATATTATCAACAAAAAGATTCATAATCACCTAGTTGCATTCATCTATTTTAGTTGCATATCCATTAGGAAATCACATTAGTTTAAAGATAGTAATTCATTTCATTTAGTCTGCATATATCATATAATAACATTACATTGCATTCATTTTAAATCCATATGTATGATTTCGTTTAGATGCATTAATCTAATTAATTCATTTCACATTTTAGCTATGCTAAATTTATTTTAGCCGCACTTGGTCATTTAAGCGCTTGTATCATTAACTACATTTGTATTAGTTTTTCTCCTATAGCATATGCATTAGTTCATTTAGGTGAATAAATTGCATCATCATAAACAAGAACATAATAGAAACACGCATCATAAAAATAACACATGCATATAAGACCACCACCAAAGCTTCATATATATATATAGTGTGTCAGAATGTACAACAAATGCCCGAAGACTCATATAACATAATAAACAAATAAGTGTCAGTCGACACTGCCTCTATTGGCCGGTGGATCCTGCCTACTAGATCTTGCACCAAGATGTCTTGACGATGCCTGAGGTGGTCTCATAACACCTGCACTACTCATATCTCAAGTAGTTGATCTACCTGATCTACTTGAACTTATAAGAACGGTAGCTCTGTACTCGCCGTTCCTCAGGAACAACTCTCTCATACTCAGATTGTCACTAATAAATAGACGCTTGAGCTAAATGAATGAGCCGATCATCTCGAGTCAATGTACTTGTACCTAGATCAACATATTGCTCATAAGTGTCATGTACTAACTATGCCCTCTATAAGCGATCATGCTCAACGATCAACTCATCTTGGTCTGCAATCCAGGCCTACCACTCCCAGCAAACTAAAGCCCGATCATCCATCCGTCTCTATTGCTCTATAGCTAGAGCATCCTATAAGCTATGTATCCTATTCTTTAGGACCTTAGGATCATCATCATCATCTTATCTATCATTACCCTCTCCCCCATCACCACCCTCTCCACCTACCTCTATCATAGGTACATCCTCGAGCTCTGACATATCGTTGTCCCGCGAGCTCTCCTCATCACCCTCACTGCTCAATGATCCTAAAGTCAAATCAGCATCCCCACTACTGATAGACTCATTGTCTCCACCAATATCCACATCCTCCTCTCCCTCCTCTCCCTCTAAATATCCTCCTCCATCATCCCTACCATCCCTGCTGTCCCCTCCATCATATATCTCCTCCTCAGCATCTTTCCCCCTTCATCCCTGATGTCGTATCTCCAAAGGAGTAATTGACACAGTTGGATCTATCAACGGGATAGGCCTATGCCTCAACCACCCTACATCATATTGTGGTGTGGTACCTAGATCCACAACCTTGGCTACCCAACCCCACTGAACTATCCTAAGAACGAATCAAACTCAGTAGCCGCAACATGAGGCTATATGCATGCACCCCAATCAGAAACCTCTCGTTCAACTCGAGTAAAATAAGTTGTGACGTTCAACACACCTTGAACCTCGCCAAACTATCTAAGAAATATCCCAAGGAGGTGTAGCTCTATAATCTGTTGTGTGTCAATGATCCTCCCAATCAAATATCTTTGTTGTTTGTAGAAAGACAAGTATTGTGCATCATCTTCCCAATCGAGGCAATCCAAGTAGGGCCTCCAGATAAAGTGTTGTAGAACATCGATCTAATGTCTCTAGTACATAATGTTCTCTGAACCCCCGTGTTTGATCCTTGGAGTATACCTGCATGCATAAGGCTCCTTTTCTTGAAGTGGTACATGTACAATCAACCTAAATATAGCAATGTGCTCCCAAGTGCAAACTTGGAGCAAGGTCATGCCACAACTAATGGATTTGTATGTCAAATAAACTATCCCATGCATCTGATAATATAACATGGCAAGAAAACATGGACCCCATGCGTATATCCATCTCTCAATGATCATACCATATATAACCTTGCCCCATCCAATCGGGAATCCATGGCATCTCCTGTCAGGAATCAACCACCCTCCTGTAAGACTGCATAATATAGCTACCAGCTCATCATAAGGCTCCTCTAGCTAGCCCTATGCTATATTGTACCATCCGCTCAATGGAATATCTTGCTCCTCACACTCAAAGAGCTGATAGAGTCCTACAATACTAGTCCTGTGATCATATACTACTCACTCACCATGTGTCGAAATATGCATAATACACCATACATCCTCTAAATTAATCAATGCCTCACCCATGGGAAGATGAAACAAGCATGTCTCAGAGTTCCACTGCTCGACCAAAGTAGTGATCAAGGTGATGCTGGTTGTAACCTTAGGTAGATGAAGTGCATGATACAAACCAAGATTTATGATAAGAGCAATATCCTCAAGGGGTAACTTAGCATGAAGATCAAGTCTGCTAGGCCTAGTCCATCTACAACCAAGCACACTGAGTGGCTCCTATAGAGAAAAATGATAAAAATGTTAGATACCATAGTCGCATGAAATTTTTTTATTCATGCATCTAAAAAAAATCAACACTTTTAATGAACATGACATGATTATAATGAATGAAACACAGTTAATATTTATGCGATACATTTATAACTGATGCAACACAATTAAGATAAATGTGAGATACTTTTCATTAATGTGCACTTTTCAGTTGATTGTGACACACTAAATAGCAGTGCGACACAATAATACAATTGCGAGACACTAAATACTAATGCAAAACCTTAAGAATGAATGCAACAAATTTGATCTATGAATGTGACATAGATAAAAGTTTTAGCTCTGAATAAATATGGAAAGATTGGACAAAATCGGGCAATTTTTTTGGACAGTTACCATGTCTCCAGTTCCAGGTGGTCTTTGATATGATCTCACTCTCTCAGACAGGTGCAGTCACGCTCTATAGCCAACCATAGTGCCCAAAAGGACACAAGAAATCAAATGACCAAATGAAGGGGTCAAATTTCTATTTATAGCTCAAAATTAGGGTTTTTCTCTCTCCGACGGCCCTGGTCCTCTTGGATTTCAACACACTTGTAGGGCAGTCAAACATACTCAAAATCACATGAAATTGGAAACTATTGCTCACTAGCATGGTATCGTTAAATTGGTCTCAATTCCATAATTTTTCGACCAATTTTTTGAGGGGGCATATTTATACCATAAGTGTCACCGAGACATATTGGGGCATGATTTTTAATTTTCTTTGAAACAACATTGTTCCAACACTGTCTCAAAGAGGGGAAAATGTTGATACCTAAAAATGTCTCATCAATCTTGCACTAACTATTCGTCTTATTAATTAAATAATTTTTTAATTATTTAATTAAACCAATTCTTATTCTTCTAAATTAATCTAATCATCATATTTCTCCAACGTTGCTAATTATTCAATTTCTGTTCTATCTTAATCAATTAATCATTTAACCTCTTATTTAAATTCATTAAATATTTATTTATTAATTAATTATGATTTAATCTTTTAATTAAATAACCTTTATTATTTGATTAAATTTAATTTCTTAAAATTATTTAATTAACTAACTTATTCCTCCAATTCAAAATTCAAAATTCAAAAAATTCCCCAAATTCTAATTTCAATAAATGTGCATTTAAATTTCATGTTTCGAAAATCCAAATTCAAATAAAATAAAAATCAAATGGAAATCAAATCTAACTTCCACTGACTTCTAGTCTAACTAGGCAATCAATTCAGTCAACTAAGCAATCTATTTAGTTAACTCAGTCAACTCATCAATCACCTTTTTCAACTCTCAATCAACTTTTTGGAACAGAGTAATCAATTTAGTTAACAAACCAATCAACTCAGTTAATAGATCAATCTAATTAATTCACTGATCAATCAATTCAATTGACTCATCAATCAAATGAGTTAAACTTCCAATTAGTTTTGTCTCAAGCAATCTCAACCATTGATCAATTCTGGTCCAAAATGAATCTCAACCATCCATTCTCATCCTCTAGAATCTATAAATTCAACTCAATTTCTCTTAATTTTCTTAACCACTATCTTCAGAATTATTGTGTCTAACTTATGCAGGTAACCCAACACAAAACTGAGAGCCACACCAACACGATGATGAAAAAGAGCAATGGAAGCCATGAGAGAAATCAATTGAGGGAGATTTGATTGATTTTTCTATGTTCAATTTATTTTCGCGTACATTTCATTGTTATTTATAGTTTTCTTAATTAGAATTGAGTTTTAGTGGTTAGCTTATATATTCTAATTAAATATGGTTAATTTACCCGTAAATCACTGTTAAGTGACCAATGTCATGGCAAACACATTTGACATCAAACATTGTCACATTGAAGATATCATCAAAGCTCTTTTAAAAATTGACTTTTGCACCAAATCTGCTTCCATGTATTTCAAATCCACATCACATCAATTCACGTACACTCTGGATATATCAACTCATACAACAACACATCTATATATACATGATCATTTATTAAAACCATCAACTGGTTGGTCATAGATAGAATATTCAATATTAGATAAATTAGGCCACTCTGACCTATAACACATAATGCAGTCCACTCTAGGAGATAGAGGGGACCCAAACACATCACAACACATCCATTTTAAGTGATTCCAATGAATTGCACACACTAACACATCCTCCAAAGTTGACATCAAACAAAATAATAAAGCACGTCAACCAATCAGCCCAAAAACATCTTCTAATGCAAATACACTGTGAATCTACACACACCATAGTGAGACCCATATGAACATCCAAACTCAACCTCCAATACATATCTAGACCAAAATAGTATGATCCAAATAAGATACACCACATCAATCGGTTTAAAAGTGGACCAATTGACAACACTGAACGCAAAAGAACATAACTTCACTTAATCATCAAACTAACATTATAAAATTGACTTAGAACACTGCATAAACCAAATGAATATTTCCTCCAAGATGCAACACTTGAATCCACATATCAGAGAACCACCAAGCATTTTCCAAACCACTTTTGGTAGACACCTCTCTATCAAGAACAACAACAATAAACTATACCATATGAGCAACAAAGGACCTAAAAACCTTATATTGCAATATACATAGATCATTAACATTATATCTAGAACCATAGATCATAATATTCACAAATTGGAGGAATGCAAATCATTTTTCCATTGAGACATTAAATACACTTTCCTGCATGTAAATATTATTTCCTGTATATTGAAACTTCCACTACACCAACCTTCTAGAAATACCTCAACATCACCACTAGACCACATGACAACATTTGAAGACACAATTCCACACCATCTACAACACACACTAATAAAAAATAACAACACCATATCCAGGTTGACATCAATGATAACATAGTTCAACATAACTCAAGCTTCTAACATTCTCCCCCTTTGTCATTGATGGCAACACTTGTACCACCACCAACAAACCACACTTTCTATATCTCTCTCCCCTAATGGTATCTCTTGCCCCCTTTGACATCAAGGATAAAGTGTACAAAAATACCAACAATACTTCGCTCTCCCTCTTTCAAATAAAAAAATTGTTGAATGCAATGTTCATTCCATCTGCAACCACTTTCCTACAACCACACACAACATTTCCCCCCCAGAGAGTAGCAATTATATCAATCTAAGAGACAAAAGATGAGATTTAAATCTCCCCCTAGATAAACGCATCACTTGAATGCATATAGTTTGAAGAAGGAGAGGCAATAAATTCTAACTTCTATAAGAGATACTCAAAGGTATCCTTCACCAAAGCCTTAGTAAAGATATCTGCAATCTACTCTTTAGTAGGTACATACTCCAATTCAACTTCCTTCTCTGCAACTTTCTCTCTTAACAAATGATACTAGATTGAAATGAGTTTAGTCCTTGAAAGCCTCACCAAATTCTTTGAAATGTTAATTGGACCATTTTTTCACACATGATAGGAATTTTGCCTTCATACTTCACCTTGATATCTCTAGGAGTTTGCTTCATCCACATGACTTGAGTACATCAAGATTCTACTACAATGTATTATGCCTCTGCAACAGATAATGACACTAAATCCTATTTCTTACTCAACGAAGAGACCAATATATCTCCCAAGAAAAATCCACCACTACTTGTACTTCTCCTATCATAAACACATTTGGCCCAATCAACATCTATATATTCTTTCAAAGTGAAATCATTATCCTTCTTATACCATAACCCATAATCTAGAGTCCTTTTCAAATATTTGGATATTCTTTTTACTACTTGATCATAAGATTGCTTAGAATTAACTTTCTATCTAGCAACCAAATAGATATCCTACTTAATATCTAGTCTTGAAGTTGTCAAATACAACAATTATCCAATCATAGATATATACTATTTCTAATTTACATCTAAAGATCCATCATCCTTTCTTAACTTACATCGAGTAGTCATAGGAGTTGCATCTGGTTTAAAATTTTCCATCCCAAAATTCTTCAACATCTCTTTGATATAGTTGGTTTGAAAAGTGAAAAATCCTTCTTTTGATTGTGTAACTTGAAGACCAAGGAAAAAAGATAGCTCAGCTATCATAGACATCTCAAACTCCTTCTACATCTCTTCTGCAAAATTCTTACATACATCATCATCTCCTTCGAATATGATATTATCAATGTACAAAGCAACAACCAACAATTTATCACCTTCAAATTTGGAATAAATATTTCTATCTATAGTTCCTTTTCTAAAAGTTTTCTACAACAAATACCTATCCAATATTTCATACCAAGCTCTAGGAGATTGCTCAAGTCCATAAAGTGTCTTCTTGAGTTTGTAGACCATATCCGGATCTTCTGATAGCCTAAACCCATCTGGTTGTTCAATGTATACTTCTTCAAGTTCTCTATGTAGGAATATTGAGTTGAAATCCATTTGATATACCTTAAAGTACTTATATGTAGCAAATGGAAAAAATATTCTTATAGCCTCCATTATTGCTACCAGAGAATGCTGGATTGGTTGAAGGGACCAAAATGCTAAGAAGGGGGGGGGGGGGGGTGAATCAGTATTCTTTCCAAATAAAACTTTCTCCAAAACTAGACCTCTTATAGGTGTATCAAACTTCATCAATTAAGCATATCAAACATAAAACAACAAATGTGGAATAAACATGAAAACCCAACCACAAATGAACCACCGGATTGTATACGTGGAAAAACCATGGAGAGTTTTAACTCTCAAGAGAATATAACTAGTTATATGGTGTTCACATAAGGGTGAATCACTGCCGGGTGGCCCACTGCCAAATTACAGAAATGACTCACTACTGGAATGCTCATTGCAAGATTATAAAAGCGACATATTACCAGAAAGCTCACCACAACATATATGATTGAACTAAAAAAAGTTGCATCTCCAAATGAATGAGATCAGTTCCAAGTTAAGATCAAATCACAACTCACGAACCCTACAAAAGATCTGGAGAAAGATCTCTGTACTATTAACCAAAAGCATTTGCAGCAGATCCAATGAAGGATTACTGCAATGCTATTTGCACTCTAACTCTACACCAACTACTTTCCACAACTTGCACTTCATGCTCCGTTACTTGCTTCTTTTCTATCATCACAATTATATTTCACTCATATCACATAACTCCATTTATATACCAGAAAGCTCACACAACAAGATAATTGTTGGCTTATCTCAACATGTTATCCAATAAAGCCTTGAATATAAACATGATGACCAAGTCGACCTCTACAAGATCTCTACATGCTTCCCTCTATACAATACATTCACCGATGCATATACCTTAATTATCAGAATGGGACAAGGGTCAACTAGACCCATAGATACTGACCCATAAACACAAAACTCCAAACATAACAACTCCAAACTCCAAAATACACATTCTGTGCATACCATAGATATCGAACCACAAAACATAAAAAAGATACACCTGCCATAACCAAAATAGCTGATATCAAAATATATAAACTGATACTAGACCAGTGTAAACACAACTCATAATTATGGAGAAAAGGATCTTCTAGAAATAACTCCAATAGACCACTTGTATCTTACTGCATCACATCCCATGTCAATACCAAAAATTTCTCATAGCAAAAAGTTCACACACCAACTATATACCAACTACATATAACTGCATATACTATCCAGACCAAACCAGATAATTGGTTTGACATCAATGACAACAATATTCACACAAGTCTAATAGAAAAAATGTCTCCTCAAAATCTATACCTTCAACTTGTGAATAACCCTTACACACAAGTATTGTCTTGTTCCTTGTGACTTTTCCATCTTCATTTAGCTTGTTCCAAAACACCCACTTAGTTCCTATCACATTTTTATCTATCAGTCTAGTTAACAATTCCTACATTTGATTCTTATTTTTCTAATTCAACTCCTCTTTCATTTTTTTTATCCAACTTTCATCCTTGCTTGCATTTGTATACATCTTTGGCTCCACTTGAGATAAGAAACAACATTTTTTTAGTTCATTGGTTTCTACAAGTCTTCTTCTTGTCTAAACTCATTTATTCTTGTCTCTAATAATCTAATCCTTTTAATGATTCTTCTACACATACTTTGTTAGTGTCTTATGTGTTTGTTCAAGTTCTTTTTCTTCTATACTTGTCGCTTCTTTATTTTTTAGAGCAACCTTCTCTTATGTAGTAACAAGGATAAATTCTATTTCAGTCTTAAATTTAGGTACAGTCTTAGTTTGATTCCATTCTTCACTAACTTTGACATTTGCACTCTCCACAATATCATCCAGCCTTTCATTGTAATATTGGTATGCCTTACTCCTTGTGGAATATCCCAAAAATATTCCTTCACTTGACCTTGCATCAAACTTCCCTAGATCTTCCTCATCTCTCCTTATGTAACACTTGCTTCCAAAGATTTTGAAATACTTTATTGCATGAGGTCTTCCATTCCATAGCTCATGAGGTGTCTTTGCATGATTCACTCTTATTTGTACCCTATTAATAATATAAACAGTAGTATGCACAAGTTCTTTCCAATACACATTAGTTCGGTTAGCATCCCTCAACATAGTTCTAACCATTTCAACAATAGTCCTATTCTTTCTTTCTACAACTCTATTTTGTTGAGGATTCCTAGAAGAAAAAAAATGTCTTCTAATACCATGTTCTTCACATAACCTATCAAATTCATTTGATGTAAACTCTCCTCCTCTATTAGACCTTAAAAATTTGATATTAGCATCTTCTTGATTCTCAACCATAGACTTGAAAAATTTATACTTTCTAATGCTTCAAATTTATCTCCCAAGAAAGTAACCGATGCCATTCTAGAATAATCATCAATGAGAAACCTAAAATACCTTTCACCATTTAGTTATCTTGTCATTGTAGGTCTAGATAAATCTGTATGAATCAACTCCATAGATTTTAAAGTTGAATAGTCTTTTTTCTTGAAATTATTCCTTGTTTGCTTTCCCAATAGACATTACTTGCATACAATGTAAATAAGCTTGATAATACTTGGTAAATATTTCACAACAAGAGTAGAATTAATCTTCACCATATTGTTAAAGTTTATATGTCCCATCATGTTGTGCCGCAACCAAAATTCATTGATCTGCACCAACATACAATTTCTTCCCCTGTTATCCTTCACATAGTAGACATTTCCATTAGTTCTTATATCTTCTGCAACTAATATCCTAGAACTTCCTTTTCTGATTTCTTATCCAAACCCATGAAATATGAGCGTATAACCCTTACTACACATCTGAATCACACTCAAAAGATTATGTCTCAGACCCTTAACATAATAAACAACGTCAATCTTATGCCTACCATTAATGAAAATAGTACCTTTGCCACAAATAGGTGCAACTTCCTCACTTACAAACTTTATAGATCCACCATCATACTTCTCAAAATCAATGAAATTTCCTTTATTACCTATCACATGATTTGAACATCTAGAATCAATTATCCATACTTTAGCCTCTACTTTTTCATGCAGTGCAGTCTTCACATTTAAAGATTTTTCATTGTTCATCATATCTTTCAGATTTTTGGACCTTTCATTATTATTCTCCTCTATAGCTAAAAATAATGATTCTTTATTTGATTCAACACCGTCTTCATCTTTAGATGAATAGTTCTCCATTGAACAAAAAATATTATTAGGCTTGTCTATGCTATCTATTATCTTATTTCTATTATTCCATCTATAACTATCCTTTCCCTTATTATCATCATCAGTTATTTTACCATAATCTTCCTTATCAGTATATCTATAAGCATAATGACCAATTCTTTCATAATTGAAACACTTGAAGGGCAACTTACCTTTGTATTTTTTAGATCCTTTCTTCAGTCTTCTCACAATGTTTTCTTCTATAGATCATCAATGTCACTGCTTTCCAGGTTTATCTTCAATATTATTGATAGATTTGAATATTGATTGTTTCTTCTCTTTTTGAAAATCATCTAGCTCAACAATCTCAAAGGCAAAGAGTGAACCATAGAGCTGATCCAAAGTGTATTTGTCCATACCATGACTTTGTTCAATGGCACACTTCTTAGCTTTGTAACATTTAGGCAGTGTTAACATCACTTTTCTCACAACTTCATTTTCTTCTAATGTTCCTCCAATGCCCCTAATTGCACTCACAATCTTATTTACTATGTGTAGATAGCTTTCAATATTCTTATCATTAGACATCCTCAGGTTCTCAAAACTGTGCTTTAGATTTGTCAACTCAAGTTTCTTTGTATTCATATCAACTTGACAAACACTACTCAGCTTCTCGTAGATTTGTTTAGAAAACTTCAACCCCATAACTTCAGAAAATATCAAACCACTTAAGAAACTAATAATTGCAACTCTATCTTTGCATTATTCTCATGTGCCTTGATCTCATTTGGATTCCCAGGACCATTTCTCAAAGTAGTATACCCAGTCTTGATATTATCTCATATTCTAGTTGGTAGAGAGTCCAAATGATATTCCATCCTTTCCTTCTGTGTAGGGGAAAAAGCGAGACTAGGTTAACATGCCCTAATCCTACCTTTTGACACACATTACGGAATACGAAAGAGCCTAGAGATATCGCACAATTGGCTACTTCTTTTTGTGAAAGAGAGAGCCACGGGATATCTATTAGGATTTCTATTCCTTTGTTGAAATTGGAAGATCAAATGATGCAAGTTCAATCCCTAACCCCAAAGTGCAAGTATGAACTAATAACAAGATTGCAGAATTGAACTTAAACAATGGAAAGCTGTAAATACAAGGATGAAATAAGAATGCAGGTGCGTACCCGGAGTTAAAATCTGACTGAAAATGTTCGGGACAGGGGCGCAGGCGCCACTGTCCTGATTCTGCCCCTGAAACTGCTCCGGAAACTGCTGTTTTTGCACTTTGGAAAAAGCTGTCAAAAATGTTGAAAATGCTGTCGGACCAGGGCGCCCAGCGCCCCTGTCCCAGGGACCAGGGCACCCAGAAGGGACCAGGGCGCCCAGCGCCCCTATCTTGGCAGGACCAGGGCGCCCCACGCCCCTGTCTTGGTCTTTTTCTTTGAAATTTGGTGGGAAGGTCGGTCTCAGTCTGCTTCTCCCGGATCTGCAACCTGCGGCGTCGTCCGAGTCCCGAAACCTGCAATAATATCTGAAAAGGGGAAGGGGCGGCTATATAGGGTTTTGCCTTAGTCAAACCCCCACTTCGGTGATTTCCACCTCCACGAATAGCCAAGTTGTTTTGTAAAATGTATTGTGTGTGCAGACCTAGTGTGTGTGCAAGGTCCAAAATGCAAGAAAGCAAACTAGAGCAACCTAGAAAGTAAACCCTAATTGCTTGCAAATGATAATGTAAATGCTCTAAATCAAGATACAAAGTGATCTAAAGCATGAATAAAGGATATATTGAAGCTTATGCAAAGACATGAAAACAACATGAAATCATACCCAACCCTCAAGGGAGGAGTACAAGCCAATCTTCAGTCGGTAATTTCCTATTGTTCTTCAATGTCTTCCAAGCCCTAAGTGGATGAATGAATTTGATAAGTGCTTGCTAGAGGAATGTTGAATGTATTTGAAGTCTTCAAAGATCTACTCTTTCGCTGCATAGAAGGTCCTTGAAAGCCAAAAATCCGATCCTTTCCAATGAGGAAAGAGAGCTTTTATGTATGAAACCCTAGGTTGTAAATTTGTATTTTGGCCGACCTAGAGATTGAATGTCCCACCAATTTCTTGGGGTTAAGCTTTATTTTATGATTGGATCGTGCTCCTAAAATTTCGGGAAAAATGTCCGGGACCATGTTGCACGGGCGCCATGGTCCCGACAACTTTTCACCAAATTTTCAGGGCCGTCAGATATGATGATTTTAGAGAGAATCCCGAAGTTACAGGTGATTTCGAGATGTTTTGACCCCCGAAATCAAGCCCCCAAGTTCAAAATAGGACCTAATTAGGGTTTTTGATTAAATGATGTATTGGAAGAATAAAATGAAAGGGGCACACTTTAATGAAAGGGCCCAACTTTATGATATGGGAGATGATAAAATAGGAACTTAGACCTAATTAATTTGATTAATTAAGTGCTTAAGGAGAAATGCAATGCAGAATGCAAAATGCACTAAGGCGGGTGCTAAACTAGGTGCGAAATTGTACCACCCTAGCAAGTGCGTACAATTTACGACGCTACATTTAGCCCCCACTTTAGCAGTCATATGAACACTACGTGCATATGCAAGCTAAAGTACAGAAAAGTAAACATTATTTGAAAAAGGATATATCCATAAGTCTGTCGAACGAAGCCCCCAGCGGTATCTGCAGTACATAGTTAGGAACCACACCCTACAAAACACACGTTAGATCACAAAATCACCTAATGCTTACTAAGGAAGGTGATGAAAATTCGAGGGTAGCTATATGCCCCCCCCTGTTTCGGCTTGCTAATTTTAGTGAGTTGAAACAGGGTATCATGTTTACCTCTTCGAATTGTTAAAGAATATTGATGACAAATGCTCACAAGAAGATTTGATATGAGATCAAAAACTAATGGAGAATCATTTGGTAAGAAAGAGGACTAAATCTCAATTTCAACACAACAAAGAGTGTGAGGATTTGAGAGTTCTCTAACACAAGATGAAGGATTTACATGGAAACAAAATGCAAAGAGAAGAAAAAGAAAGGAAAAAAAGGCATGAATACACACATTGGTGATCCATGAGTTAGACAAATATAACATCTTCTAGAATAAGACAAAGAAGAGAATAAGAATGCAATACTTCCTTCTTTTGCGAGGTGAAAGTGATTCCTAATGAAGGATGACGCTCCTTTTAACACAATTAGGAGAGTGAATTCATTATAGATGTATTTTACCAAGTGCAAAAGAGGTTGTAGTCAAGGACTTACACCTCTTGTAAGAGAGAATCCTTGAACAAACAACAACAAATGCGTACAAGGCATAACATCAAGTAATAAAGTCCACACCATCCACAAAATAGGAAAAAGTGGATCCTTAGATAAAAATAAGGAAAGATCATTGCCTCAATGGGAAGGACTTACACAATCTTCTAGGGAGAGATTTGGACATAAGCAAAAGAAGAGATGTATGAAATCACTCTTGTCCCCATAAGAACAAGAAAATTAGGCTATTATGTTGCTTCAAAAAAATATGATTGCACTTGACATTGTACCATCATGAATGACAATGAGCCCCCAGTAAATGAGCTACCAATGTCACATAATGATGAGCAACATAATAGCCATTAATGTTATTTAAAGACATGATAGATTGAATGAGGTATTTGAATATGACATGCTAAATGCTCAACTATAAGTGAGATCAAAAACATGTATAAAATTGAAGAAGAAAAGTCACAAGAACTCTTAGAAGAGGGATGAGTGTAATTTATTAGAGCCTTATCCCTGGAGGAAAGGACTTTATGATGAATAGGAGATAAAGATTCATAAGTGGATTTAGAAATTTGAGGGGATTCATAAAGAGATTTGTTCATTGCCAAGATTTCCTTATGAGGGGAATGAGAGTTGATAGAAGTAGAAGATGATTTAGTTGAAGTGAGATCATCATCACTACTAAATATAGCATTCACATTGAGAGATGGTCTTTTAGATGCTTTAGTGCGTTTGCAGGGATTATAGCCAAGTCCAAAGGCATAATTGTGAAAATTAGTCTCTAGAGGAACTTTTATCCCTTGTTCATGAGCGCCACAACCATTTCCATGATACCCATGCTTAGCAAAAATGCGAAAACCACGACCATAACGATCAGCCATTTCAGGAAGAGAAGGTGGTTTTTCATAAGACAAAGAATCAAACTCTTCATAATTAGAGGTGTGAGGAGAAGAAGTTTGAGAAGCGGCCACAAAATTATTGCTCATAGATTCAGGTAAGACTGATTGATCTCTAGTTTCTTCCTTCTTTTTACCTTTAAGATCTCTAAGAGGAACCCTATATTCACCTACAAAGGTGGGATTAAAATCAAGAGATCCCCAATCGTCTTCCGCGAGAACCTTCTCAGGATCAAAAGCCTTTTCATGTGTAGACTCAAGTCCAGAAGGATCTTCTTCAGGAGCTTTAGGCTCATCCAAAGAATTTTGATTATTAGAGGGTGATGATTCATCCATAGGTATCTTGTTTAACGAGTCATCACTAGAAGAGGAAGGCTTAGAAGAACTCCCTTTGGAAGTAGATGTTTGCAAACAAGCCTAAAGTTTAGTATCACCTATCAAGGTATATGTCTTATTGTTATAAATGAATTTGACTTGTCTATGCAATGTAGAGGGGACAGCTTGCATACTGTGAATCCAGGGTCTCCCTAATAACAAGTTGTATGTTAGATTTCCAGACATAACATGGATAGGAGTAGGCAAAGTAACAGGTCCCACTGTGACGGGTAAGGTGATAATACCTAATGAAGACTTAGCCACATTATCAAAGCCTCGAATGGGACGAGAGTCAGGCTCAATAAGGGATGTATCCACATTCATCTTATGCAATAGATTAATGCTACATACATTAAGGCCAGAGCCATTATCTACCAGTGTTCGTCTTATAGCAGTGTCATTTATGATAACCACAATCATCAAGGGATCATATTGTTGTTGGATTTCACTAGTAGGCAACTCATCTTGGGTAAACACAATTTGAGCTTTAGGATTCATCACAGAGTTAACCAAAGACACTATATTACTAGATATATTAGGTGGAGGAACATTCAAATCTTTCAAGGCATCTTGTAACATTCCATGATGAGCAGAAGAAGTTTGGATCAAATCCCAAAGGGATATCTTAGCAGGGGTAGCTTTAAGTTGTTCTATGAGATCATAGTCCTTACTAAGCATTTGTGAAATACAAGGTGCTTGAGGAAGAATAGGTTGAGAAGGAGGAAGTGAAGTGGGGATAACTGGAGGAGGACTAGGTTGCCTATTGTTTCTTGTGTTATAGGTATGAGCAACCGCATGATAACTCTCTCTAGTCAGTTGCTTAGCATACTCATAAGGGCTCTTAGAAGAATAACGTCCATGCACAGTAATAATGGGTTTCTTAGGAGTGCAAAAAGAATCATTAGCATAACCACCTTGAACCACTAAGATAGGCTTATTTAAAGGTTGAGAATTTTGAGAAGGACAAGCACCTTGGACAGTGAAGAGAGGTTTGTTAGGTGTCTCATTCACATGTATCAAATTGATTGAGGATGGTTTAGAGGAATGAACAAAAGTGTTGGAAGAATTATTGATAGTCTTCTCTTGCACTAAAATCTTATCACGGATTAAATCAATTTTAGGAGAGAGACAAGGGGTAAGCATTGATGTTCTAGTAGGAAGAGGAAAGGTCATATCATCCTCTATCATCAAAGGATCTACATGGGGAATAAACTCTCTAGGAGAAGGATCAACACTATTCTCTAAAGTCTCACTTTTGAGAGGGAGATCTTTGAAAGAAATGTTAACCATCTTGCTTTGAACTAGGGTTTCCTTATGAGTAAAACCAAGTTGAGGAGAGGGAGATGCTTTATTTTTAGAGGGAGAATAATTGAGATTCAAGGAAGGGGAGAAACTATCAAGGGAGTTTCCAATCTTGATTTCATCCCCTTTGGCTAGGGGTAGAGAATAATCTATACCTTCTTCTAATGGTTCATCCCAAATAGTGAGGTTGTTGAAAGGAATGTTTAAAGTATTGTCAATTTCGGGAGAGGAGATAACATTGTTTATTAATTCTTCATCCTTAGGAGGGAAAGCATCAATAAATGTGTTAAACTCATCCTCTTTCCTCAAAATATGTTCAATATGATCTTTAGGGGAGAGAGAATTAAGGAAATTGCTTATTATTTCATCTTCTTTCTCTAAGGGATGCTTATGGGTAAGACAAACTTTAGGAGAAGGGTAAGCATTTATCATTAATTCATCATCTCTAGTGGGAATTTTGTTGGAAAAGGAAAGGCCATCACTAGGAAATGTAGGGATAATATCATCTTCTTGCACACAAGGATCCTCATGAAGGGAGCATTTTTTAGGAGACACAAAGGCATCAAGGGCATCATCCCACAAAGCATGATCATATCTATTAAAAGGTTTATCTTTTGATTCAAAAGGAGATATTTCCTCATAGAGGGGATTATTGAACACAACCATGTTACTAGATTCAGTGGAAGAGTTGATAGGAATGTACCCTTGAGAGGAACCATTTGACTTATCTTTCTCATCACATCTAAATGGCATAGTAACAAGGTTTATGAGTTTTTGGTAAAATGAAGGTTTGGTATATTTAGGTTTCAAAAATTCATCTAAAGCTTCATCTAACTCATAATCATCACAAATATGATCATCTTGCAAATAAAAATCTAACATTTTGAAATTGCATAAAATTTAAACACACAATGCAAAGAAACACACTTTTTTTTTTTTTCTTTTTAATGAAAATGAAATGAAAACACACTAAATCTAGATCTAGATCTAACAAATGCAATGCAAGAGGAAGCAATGATAGATTCACGTCGGGTTCACCAAAATGTGTAGGGGAAAAAGCGAGACTAGGTTAACATGCCCTAATCCTACCTTTTGACACACATTACGGAATACGAAAGAGCCTAGAGATATCGCACAATTGGCTACTTCTTTTTGTGAAAGAGAGAGCCACGGGATATCTATTAGGATTTCTATTCCTTTGTTGAAATTGGAAGATCAAATGATGCAAGTTCAATCCCTAACCCCAAAGTGCAAGTATGAACTAATAACAAGATTGCAGAATTGAACTTAAACAATGGAAAGCTATAAATACAAGGATGAAATAAGAATGCAGGTGCGTACCCAGAGTTAAAATCTGACTGAAAATGTTCGGGACAGGGGCGCGGGCGCCACTGTTCTGATTCTGCCCCTGAAACTGCTCCGGAAACTGCTGTTTTTGCACTTTGGAAAAAGCTATCAAAAATGCTGAAAATGCTGTCGGACCAGGGCGCCCAGCGCCCCTGTCCCAGGGACCAGGGCGCCCAGTAGGGACCAGGGCGCCCAGAAGGGACCAGGGCGCCCAACGCCCCTGTCCTGGCAGAACCAGGGCGCCCCACGCCCCTGTCCTGGTCTTTTTCTCTGAAATTTGGTGGGAAGGTCGGTCTCAGTCTGCTTCTCCCGGATCTGCAACCTGCGGCGTCGTCCGAGTCCCGAAACCTGCAATAATATCTGAAAAGGGGAAGGGGCGGCTATATAGGGTTTTGCCTTAGTCAAACCCCCGCTTCGGTGATTTCCACCTCCACGAATAGCCAAGTTGTTTTGTAAAATGTATTGTGTGTGCAGACCTAGTGTGTGTGCAAGGTCCAAAATGCAAGAAAGCAAACTAGAGCAACCTAGAAAGTAAACCCTAATTGCTTGTAAATGATAATGTAAATGCTCTAAATCAAGATACAAAGTGATCTAAAGCATGAATAAAGGATATATTGAAGCTTATGCAAAGACATGAAAACAACATGAAATCATACCCAACCCTCAAGGGAGGAGTACAAGCCAATCTTCAGTCGGTAATTTCCTATTGTTCTTCAATGTCTTCCAAGCCCTAAGTGGATGAATGAATTTGATAAGTGCTTGATAGAGGAATGTTGAATGTTGTTGAAGTCTTCAAAGATCTGCTCTTTCGTTGCATAGAAGGTCCTTGAAAGCCAAAAATCCGATCCTTTCCAATGAGGAAAGAGAGCTTTTATGTATGAAACCCTAGGTTGTAAATTCGTATTTTGGCCGACCTAGAGATTGAATGTCCCGCCAATTTCTTGGGGTTAAGCTTTATTTTATGATTGGATCGTGCTCCTAAAATTTCGGGAAAAATGTCCGGGACCATGTTGCACGGGCGCCATGGTCCCGACAACTTTTCACCAAATTTTCAGGGCCGTTAGATATGATGATTTTAGAGAGAATCCCGAAGTTACAGGTGATTTCGAGATGTTTTGACCCCCGAAATCAAGCCCCCAAGTTCAAAATAGGACCTAATTAGGGTATTTGATTAAATGATGTATTGGAAGAATAAAATGAAAGGGGCACACTTTAATGAAAGGGCCCAACTTTATGATATGGGAGATGATAAAATAGGACCTTAGACCTAATTAATTTGATTAATTAAGTGCTTAAGGAGAAATGCAATGCAGAATGCAAAATGCACTAAGGCGAGTGCTAAACTAGGTGCGAAATTGTACCACCCTAGCAAGTGCATACAATTTACGACGCTACACCTTCCAATAAGAGTAATTTGTGCCATCAAAATTTAGTGCATTGTAATCAACTTCTTGCACCATTATAAATATTCCTCAACTAATTAAGATTCACTAAGAGGAACCTCTCCCTGATACCAATTGTTTAACACACCACAAGACTAAGAGAGGGACATGAATCAATCCAAATCTCAAACTACTCTACTTCTTATCTTTAAAACCTCAAACCAAAATTAACTTATTACTAAAGCTACGAATCATGAAAGCACAATGCACAATAAACACATGAACATTGGATTGATGTGGAAAACCCTAAATAGGGAAAAAACATGATGAGAATCACACTCACAATATGAATAACTGATTACAATGTTTTAGGGTCAAGGCCAAGGATCTTACATGACCTAAGAGGACTTGTAAGGCTAAGGTGCACAACCTTAGGGAAAGATATAACGAGGACATACAATGCTAAGACTCACTATCTCAGGGCAAGATACAAATGACTACACAAACTACGAAAATGAACACACCATCTTTTCATAGGTACGATAAATTGATGAATTGAAAAGAACAAGATCTCTTGATCATGAAATTATCCTTCAACCACTATGTCAAGTAACCAATGTCATGGAAAACACATCTGACAACAAACACTTCCATACTAAAGATATCATCATCAAAGCTCTTCAAAAATTGATTTTTGCACCAAATTTGATTAAATACCATTCATATCAACTTCACATCAATTCACACACATTTCATTCATCAACTCATACAACTGCACATCTATATATACAAGATCATTAATTAAAAACTTCAACTGGGTGAGCCATAGACAAAATGTACAATATTACATAAATTAGGCCACTTAGACCAATAATAAATAATGCGTTCTACTCCAAGAGATAGAGGGTACCCAAATACATCACAACACATCCATTTAAAGTGATTCCAATGAGCCACACACACTAACACATCCTCCAAAGTCAACATCAAATAAAATATATAGATAAACAATAAAGCACATCAACTAGTCAGCCCAAAAATATCCTCAAATGCAAAATACACACTACAGATCTACAAACATCATAGTGAGATCCATGTCAGCATCCAAACTCAACCTCCAATTCATATATAGACCAAAAAAAGAATGATCCAAATAAGATACACCACCTCAATCAACCATAAACCAAACCAATTGACAAAATTGAACACAAAACAACATAACTTCACTTGCATATCAAACTAACACTAGAAAACTAAATTGGAACACTACACAAACCAAATGGACATGTCCTCTACAACACTTGAATCCACATATCAAATAACCACCAAACATTCTCTGGACTAGTTCTGCTAGAGACCTCTCGATCAGGAACACCAACAATCAACTCTACCATCTAAGCAACATAGGACCAAAAAACTTGATAGTGCAATATACATAGATCATAAACATTATATCTAGAACCACATGTCATAATCATCACAAACTGTAGGAATGCAAAGCATTCGAGTCCACTAGGACATTAAATAATCTTCACTGCATATTAAATACTATTTATTACATATTGAAACTTCCACTCTACCAACTTTCTGAAAACACCTCAACATCACCACAAGACCACACAAAAACATAGAACACACGCTTACAGACCATCTACAACATATAATGACATCAATGACAATGTTAGATAGGTTGACATCAATGACAACACAACTCAACATAACTCAAGTTTCCAACAGAAGTGGACGAATAAAATTTGGTTGTGGAGTGCATAGGCCCAAGATATAGGATTGAGTCAGCTCATGAGCATATAACAATAATTTGGATGAGATAAGGCCCAGATAAGCTCAAAATGACCTAGAAGGAGGCACACTAAAGGAAGGGTCCAAAAGGAGTGTGAAATTGTAAAGGGGTTAAAATTTAAAACACTATATTATCTAAGAATGCTAAAAAATATAGGTCTAATACATAATAACATGCAACAAATTTTGCAACCCACCAAACTATAACTTTTTCAACACAATGACAACCTCTAGATGAGTTTGATCACTACAATCCAAATCCTCCCATTCTCAAATCACCTAGAAACCATGAACATCCTTTCCACAAGCCTCCAAATCTAATGGTTTATTAGCTAGTGAAGGTTCCACAAGAAAAATGCTTTGTGAGATAAAATGAGATATGTTTTTGATTAAGCAAAAACAGGTTTTGAGGGGACCCAGAACCCCTTACATCAAAGAGTTAAAGATAAAGCATTAGAGTATCATAAAAGAACCTAAGTCTAAGAAACAAAACTGGTTGCAATCCATTAGCAATACAACCCAGCAGCCACAGAAAGACCAACAAAAGGCCATCGAGATGCTAGCAACAACAACAAACACATAGCACCTACTTAAAAATTGGGCACCCAAACACCCATGCAATTCTTTGGGAGGGAAAACCATTTTAAATTAAGAATTTGGTCTTTCTTGTAGCTTTTGGTTAAATCTTATTAATTTTTTCATTTCTCAAAGATGCTCTATACATCGCCAAATTAACGTTAAATATGTCTAGAATAATCCAACAACTCACTTGTATTGGAACCATTAAATTATCAATAAATTTAATATTTACTTGTCCAAAGGATATAAACTATAGCCAAACAATATAAATATAAAATAAATGATATTATCTAATGTGTTCCTTTATCCCTAACTTACTATTTTTGGACAATGAGAACTTTCTATTTTTAGTAAGTGCTATTTAAAAAAAATGGACATGACACATACCCATAGTATCCTACTCATGAGCTAATGTATATAGGAAATTCTTACACTCAATTTTAAGCTATTTATGTTGATGGTAGGGACTAGGCATAATTGTAGGAGTGGGACCACTCTACTTCGATTGTGGGGATATCTTCATTTATAAATAAGAGTAAGGAAAATTATAGTAGGTGAAGGGAAAGAGATCAGGGGTGAATGTGGTCTATCCTATGTCATGAGTTCCTTTCCTCTTTCTATCATGAGGGAAATTAGAGGTACCACTGGGAGATGATGTGTAGGTGGTGCATAGAAATAGTTTTTTGTCCAACAAGATACTTTCCTTTTACTATTAGAGGGGTGGGTTGAGGAACCAAAATTACTTAAGATCTAAGTTCATTATCTTTAGAGAAATTAAAAATCTAAGTACTTTGTCTTAAGATAAATTAAGGATGTTATTGTAGCGTCCTAAAATTGCAACACTTGCAATTTCGACCGCATTTGGGTCTTCACGATGGCGGCACAACACTGAACCTGAATGGAGACCCCGAAACTTGTTCATGACACCAAAAACTGCATTTCTCAGCACCCTGGCCTGATCCTCCTTGCACCCTGCTGTCCCTGGAGGTGGGACCATGGCGCCCAGCGCCCTGGTCCTTTAGGACTAGGGCGCCCAGCGCCTTGGTCCCCCAGGACCATGGCGCCTAGCGCCCTGGTCCTTGGCCCTATTTTGGGCCCGGTCTCTTTTGGGGCTTCGGGTCTTTAAGTTTGCAAATTGGAAAATAATATTTCCTGGTCGGCCTAAGGTCGGGAAAATCAGTCTTTCAACCCTAATTGACAAGTATAAAAACTGCATTTCCTCTCTCATTTTGAAAAAGATGGAAAAAAGGCGGAAGCAATATTCAAACATTCAAGCATTCAAGAATTCCTTCAAACAATTAATCATTCTAAGTCTCCATTCAAGGCTAAGTGTTGCATTCAAGAGAAGGATTCAACCATTGAAGAGGAGATCACTTACAACATACAACATACAACAACATTTACACCTTCGCATGTAAGAATACAAACATTCTTACAACAAGGTATTAGTACTTGTTTACATTACAAACATTTACATTTACAGCATTCTCATTTCTTGGTTAATTCCAAAACCGGGGTTTGACCTAAAGGCAAACCCCTCATCCCTAACCCCCCAATCATCCTCTCTTTTTTGTGTGTAGGTTGCAGGTACGTGGCTGTAATTGAAGATCTAGAATCCTTGTGTAGAGACGAACAGATCCCCCTTCGTTTCACAGATTTTTCGGAGGACCGTGTGCACGCCGGGCGCCATCGTCCCGTCAAATTTTGCTCAAATTTGCAGGACAGCGCCGTCTCGACATTTTATTGCTAATTCCAGGTCTGCAGCTTCATCTCATATCCCTATCTCTGTTTATAAGCGAATCTTTCCTACTTTACATGCATTCCTAGTTCAATCTTTCTATCTACATTCTTTACAAAAGAGGGTATCCTTGATGTCTTAACCCTTGAAACTCATATAGAATCCAATCTTGCATTGCATGGGATTGGATCTTGTGGGTTTCAGCCCCTCTTTTGAATGTAAAGTCTCCCCTAAGTGAAAACCATCAACCCTAGTGACTCCCCCTTCTCTCTCCTTGGAGTTGGGGAGGGGAGAACAACTAGGGTTCGATTTTTCCGCTTTACATTTTGGTGAACCCAACGTGAACATCCTCATTCTGATTATTCATGGTTAGATCTGAAAATTTTGTTTCCTTAATTACATTTCCATGTTTGATTTTTTGCAAATTTTAGAGGCTAATTGCATAAAAACCCTAAAATTTTCTTTTAAGTAATTAAACTTGTGAAATGTTTAATTGTTAATTCTTGTTTCAGATCTACCCTTCTATTGCAAATTGTCAATTCATATTTGTGCTTTAATTCTGAAAATTAAGTGGTTAAATGTCAAAACCCTAATTTTTAAGACCTTCTTGATTCAACCTTTGACTGATAATTTCACTAATCAAAACACTTCCAAATCGGCTGTAACTTTGGATTTCGCAATAAAATCACAATATCTTTCATCCCTGAAAATTTGGAAAAAAGTTGCGAGGACCGTGTGCACCCCGAGCGCCATCGTCCCCGACATTTTTTCTGAAATTTCGGGAGCTAGATCTTACTGTATTTTTCTGCTAAAATCCAGAATTTTGGCTGATTTTATCAAATCTAACACTTTCAAAATTAAAGTCAAAGTTGGTCTAGCGATTGCTTGGATTGAGGCTTCTAATCATTCAAAAATTGTTGAAATTGAAATTTGTATCAAAATTGTGTTTCTTACTGTCCTAAATCTGAAAAGTGTGTTAGCATTCATTCAAAATTTCAGTGTTTTATTCAAATTTTTGCAATTTGTGACTTTTGAAATTAAGTGTTTAATTGCAGCAACTTTGATTTCCACTTTCAAATTCGAATTTTGCATGAAATTGAGTCAACTTTTAAATTTCGAAACTTGCATTGCTTTCAGCATTCCCTCTAAAATCATAAAATTCAAAATTTCAGTTTCCCTCTCTTTTTCAAAATTCAAATTTTGCATTTTTTCAACAATCTGGGTAGGGTTCAATTTTGAGATTGCAACTTTAATTTGGCCTATCTACAGATCGTAAAATCACTCAATTTTTTCAGATTAGCTTTAAAATCATCATAACTTTCATCCCTGAAAATTTCGAAAAAAGTTGCGAGGACCGTGTGCACTCCGTTCGCCACGGTCCCGGACATTTTTTCCGAAATTTTGGGAGATTGTTCTGATTGCATTTAACAGCTTAAATCTAGGAGATTGGCTGATTTTATTGAAATTTGCTACCTCTAAAATTCAAAATCTTCTCTCTTTCTTTAGTGCATGAGTTTTACAACAATAAGCCCTACTTATACTATTCCCGTTAGACGAAGCCTTAGAATTAAGTCTTTTCCAGGTGTAATTACCGAGTAGATGGAACCTAATTTGAATGGCCTTTTTAATGAGGACATGGGTAATTCCTCTAATCCTCTTAATGATGAAGAAGCTCTCCATGAGGTTTCTGTAGAACAACTTTCAAAATTGGATAACCAATTTGATGATTTTCGACAATGGATGTCTCAAGAATACCCTAATAGTGAAGCTCTCTCATTAATTGAGGGTCTAAAACGTATGGTTCAAAGTGATAAGAATGGAATTGATATTTTGCGTGGTATTACACACATTGTGGATTCGAATGTGATGCCTATGAAGAGTTGTGCCGAAACCTTAGGTTATACACAACCTCCTACTCAAGTTAATCATTCTATTCCTTTGACAACTCCTATTGCTAGTATACCTACTTTTACATCAAACATAATGACTACTTCAATACAAGACATTCCTCCTATGATCACCAGTCATGGGGGCAATCCTTCTTCTTCAATCAATCCTCTTCCTTCATTCAATCCAACTTCTTCATTCATTCCTTCAATGAGTGTTCCTATTATATCTCCACAAATAAACATGATGCAAGGGGGCAATTCATTTAACCATTCCATTCCTCCTTTCCAATCATCTCCTATGACTAACTATCATAGTGTCCCACCACCTTACTCTCTACCTTCTTTCAATAACATAACACCTCCATCACAATCTAACACATCCAATATGAACTCTTCAACTGAAGCGACCATTAACAATCTTGCACAAACTGTCTCTTCTTTACAGCAACAAATTGCCTCTATCAATCAATCTAAGTTTAGTGTGCGCACATTTGATGTTGCAAGCCCACTTTCTCTTGACATTGTCCGAGTTATTCCCCCTAGACATGTTGAAATTCCGCATTTGGAGCTTTATAATGGTAAGGGTGATCCTTTAACACATGTTAAGACCTTTCAAACAATATGTACCGATTTTGCTTATGACCAAAGGTTGCTTGCAAAACTGTTTACTAGAACATTAAGAGATAAAGCCCTACAATGGTATTGCTCATTGCCTTCTTATTCTATTACTTCTTTCGAACAACTTGCAAATGCTTTTATTCAACAATTTCAAAACAACATAAGTCCTAAAGTTACTTTGATTGATTTAATGCATTGTAAACAAGGTGTTAAAGAAAAAGTGACTGATTTCATTGGTAGATATAGGCATTTGTATGCTCAAATTTCTTTTCCAGTGCCTGACAATAACATTCAAAGAATCTTTATTTCTAATTTACAAAAAGACATTAGAGAAAAACTCCTGTTTTTTGAGTTTACTTCTTTCCAACAGTTGTGCGCAACTCTTCACAATTATCAACTGACTGTGAGTCAAATGGAACAAGCAAATCCTATGGCTCCGAGTGATAAGGGTGATAGTAGTCAACAACCATTTGGGAAGTTTAAACCGAACAGAGAGTCCATTAAATTCAATGAAAACATCATCAACAACAATGTGAATGCGGCATCAGGTGTGCCTCCTATTTCTAAGTTTTTCAAGAAAGAAAGAAAGTTTACTCCTTTGAATGAATCATTGCATAGTATTATGAATAAGTTATTGGAACAAAATGTGCTTACTCTTCCTCCTATAAGGCAAATAGATCCTGCAAAGATTAATTCACCCTATTTTGATAACAAATCTTTTTGTCAATTTCATCGTCAACCTGGGCATGATACTGAGAAATGTTTTGCTTTAAAGGGTAAAATTCAAGATTTGATTGATAATAATACTATCTCTGTTTCAGGAGTGAATGATAAAGGCAATACATCTGTAGCTCCTCCTAACCAAAATCTTCAGATTTTTACTGATCCATTACCTTCTCATACCTCTAATGCGATCGATACTATTGATTCCTCTGTCTCACCTGATGATCTTGTGTCTATGACTCCGAATGTGATTAACTTTGTAGAGCAACAAAAAATCCCTAAAAGACCTTCCATCACCTTTGATTCTAGTGAAATTATCAGGGCACCTGATGGTCCTTTATATATAGTTGCAAAAGTCAAGAATACACCTTGCCATGGAGTGCTTATTGATCCTTCTTGTATGGTTAATATCATTACTGAAGAATTTCTTTTTACTTTGCAATTTAATCAAGTGATCTATGATGAAACAAATGTGCTTGTGAAATTATTTGATGCATTTTCTTCTCCTGCAATTGGTTCTATTACATTACCTATTGAGGTCCATAACAAATCCCTTGATGTGGACTTTGCTATTATTCCATCATCCGAACAATTTCGTGTGAAGCTAGGCTATCCTTGGCTATCTTCCATGAAAGCTATTGCTTCTCCTATTCACAAGTGTTTGAAATTTCCCCATAATGGTGAAGTTGTTACCGTCAATCATAGTCTCTTTAAACCAGCTGAAAGAACTTCTAGCGTTCCTATTGATTACTTTTGGCCTAAACAATTCCAATCTCTTCCTCCGCGAAGTGATCATCTTTTTAAATCTTATCAAAAGTGGAAGAAAGATATGATCCTATCTCTAAGTGAACCTAGAACACCCAAACTTGACATTCCTATCGTTCTTGAGAAGGAAGTTCTTCCTTTGAAAGATAAAACTAATGTCTTTCCTCAAGAAGATTCCCAACCCATCCCTATGGATGTGACTATGCCTATGATTAATAAACTTCCTAAAAGTAGACCTATCCCTCCTCGTCATGATGGACTTGGTCTCCTTCCTAAACCAAATATTCCTCCCTTATATGGAGCAGTTCCTCCTCCTTCCTCTTATGGAGAGAAGAGACCTTCCTCTTCTCCTATTGTTCAACCTAAGAGACCACAACCTAAACACCCAAGTGATAAGGATGAGAACATTCCTCCTCCTCAATCTCCTCAACTTCCTACTAAGACTAGACGAAATCGTTCTGCACGTGAATGCCGACGAAAGCGTCGTCTTAGAGCTCAGGCAGCTGCTTTTCAAACTTTGCAATCCCCAAAAACACCTTCAACTAATATTATTCCATTTTCTCCTCAGCCGACGATTGAGCCGAAATCTCCTAAACATAAGATGCATGATGGTCTTGATCCTGTGCGAGTTAAAGATCCTATTTTTATAAATCTTGATGATGATATAGATGAAAATGTTATTCATGATGAAAATGTTACTCCTGTTCATTCTGATAGTGAATATGAATATGTTGATGTTGATAACCATTTATCCAACGAATTTTCTAAAGCACTTATCCTAGCTCCTAGACAAGAACACTGTGGCTTGGGGTATGAACATAGCCCTTGTTTGGATCTTGTGATAGCTCCATCTACTGTGTTGGATGTTCCTCCTCTACCATGTTTCCTACCTTCCCGAAATATTGATCAGTAAGATCGGGGGGTAGATGACGTGCTAGACTAGTTTCATTAGCATAGCAGACTCTTTCCTCCTCTCTTTTGTTACTTCTTCTATGTGTTATTCTCATTCTTCTACTTGTTGTCCTTAGTGTTGTCTACTTGAGGACGATGCAAAGCATTGAGATCTCTTTTGGTCTCTCTCATGTTGACTCAAAAGACACATGTGTTCCCTTCTTCTAGGTGACCTTCCTTGAGTGGGGAATGAAGAACAATTATGCATACATACATATGATATACATGAATTATCATACAACATACTGACCCCGAGGAAAGCGAAGTCACCTTGTGCTTTGTGTTTTGTGTCTATTATCCTTGGGCTTATCTCACACTTGGGGGCTAAATCCTTGTGATAACGTGCTCCTTTCTCATTTCTTATATGTATCACTACCTTAAAGCAATCACCCCTGGTGAGGCGTGTGCGATCGCTTTAACGTAGGGGGGCATACATCCCGTTCATATCTTTTCAAGATACTTGAAAATTTCTTGACAAATTTAGCCTTGCCTTGAAAATTTTTGATATCTTTCTTGCATGACTCATAGTGAGGGAACCTTACTACTGACAGTCATGGTTCTCCCTCGTGATCTTCCCTTTTACTTTGTCAATCGAATTTGTAAGATCCTTAGTCCACTGGGGGCTTGGTGTATCTTGCCTCCTTGACGTGGTGAAAGTTTTTCAATGTTGTTTCCTTGTACTTTACCGGAAGTATGAGCATACGCTTATACTCCCGCTAAAGTGGGGGCTAAATGTAGCGTCCTAAAATTGCGACACTTGCAATTTCGACCGCATTTGGGTCTTCACGATGGCGGCGCAACACTGAACCTGAATGGAGACCCCGAAACTTGTTCATGACACCAAAAACTGCATTTCTCAGCACCCTGGCCTGATCCTCCTTGCACCCTGCTGTCCTTGGAGGTGGGACCATGGCGCCCAGCGCCCTGGTCCCTGGCCCTATTTTGGGCCCGGTCTCTTTTGGGGCTTCGGGTCTTTAAGTTTGCAAATTGGAAAATAATATTTCCTGGTCAGCCTAAGGTCGGGAAAATCAGTCTTTCAACCCTAATTGACAAGTATAAAAACTGCATTTCCTCTCTCATTTTGAAAAAGATGGAAAAAAGGCGGAAGTGATATTCAAACATTCAAGCATTCAAGCATTCAAGCATTCCTTCAAGCAATTAATCATTCTAAGTCTCCATTCAAGGCTAAGTGTTGCATTCAAGAGAAGGATTCAACCATTGAAGAGGAGATCACTTACAACATACAACATACAACAACATTTACACCTTCGCATGTAAGAATACAAACATTCTTACAACAAGGTATCAGTACTTGTTTACATTACAAACATTTACATTTACAACATTCTCATTTATTGGTTAATTCCAAAACCGGGGTTTGACCTAAAGGTAAACCCCTCATCCCTAACCCCCCAATCGTCCTCTCTTTTGTGTGTGTAGGTTGCAGGTATGCGGCTGTAATTGAAGATCTGGAATCCTTGTGCAGAGACGAACAAATCCCCCTTCGTTTCACGGATTTTTCGGAGGACCGTGTGCACATCGGGCGCCATCGTCCCGTCAACTTTTGCTCAAATTTGCAGAACAGCGCTGTCTCGACATTTTACTGCTAATTCTAGGTTCGCAGCTTCATCTCATATCCCTATCTCTGTTTATAAGTGAATCTTTCCTACTTTACATGCATTCCTAGTTCAATCTTTCTATCTACATTCTTTACAAAAGAGGGTATCCTTGATGTCTTAACCCTTGAAACTCATATAGAATCCAATCTTGCATTGCGTGGGATTGGATCTTGTGGGTTTCAACCCCTCTTTTGAATGTAAAGTCTCCCCTAAGTGAAAACCATCAACCCTAGTGACTCCCCCTTCTCTCTCCTTGGAGTTGGGGAGGGGAGAACAACTAGGGTTCAATTTTTCCGCTTTACAGTTATAGACACCTTAGCATCAACCATAAAGGAAAAATTATATAAAGTAGGTGTAGGGTCTAATTAAGAAACTAAAATTACTTATTTTTTAAACATGGGAAGAAAAATGATGGAGGTGAAAATATAGGTGGATAGGGTGAATGAAAATAAGATCACACAATGAAGGACAAAACCCTAAAATAAGACAAAGAAAATGAAGTACAAGTAAAAGGTAGTCCAAACCCTCATGAGGTTTAAAAATATTATATGAATTAAAAAATTATTTGAAAACCATAAATAAATGAAGGAAGAAACCCTAGGTCATGTAGGAAAGTCAAGTTCACAAAAAATAATGAAAAATAAACTAGTTACTTAAGCATCCTATGTTACTTATTATTTAATCATAGTTACAAAAATATAGAAACTAGGACAATGATTTAGAAGTGGAAATAATAAATGCGTAATCAATTATAAAAATCAAATGAACTAATATATGATAATTGGTTGGCTTTTGTAGATGGGAAAAAAGATTGAAAGATGGTAGGAACCAATTTGCTACAACACTAAAATTTTAGGATGATCAAGCAATTTATCTTAGGATCTACAAATTGAGTATGCATTTCTCTACTTCATAGTTGTACCTATACATTTGATCTCTATTCCTAGGGAAGTAAACTAATGTGTAAACCTAAAATTGTTCCTACCAAAATGAATTAGCAAAAAAATGACTATTGAGTTCTTTTTATCTTGATCTCTTAATGTTTGAATATGATTAGAAATTTTGATAAACACCTTTTGGAAATTTGTTGAAATGCAAGGGTTATTTTCTCCTCAAGTAGATTCCTAAGATGACCAATTAAATGATCATGAACCAAGATTGAGAACAACAAACAAGAATGCAATCAATGTAGGATGATGTGTACTAATGTATTGCTTTAGTAATATGCTAATATGATGTTCTCATATATGATCCACTTCAATGATTTGTAGGTTGTCCTTGATGATTTTTAGCATAATCTAAAATGAATGAATGAATATTATTAAACACGACATATTGCACAAATCGACACAAACATGCATTAAGTTAGTTCATAATCACTAGTGGGAAGGAGTTGACCAAATTTACTTTGAATTTCAATTTTAAAAGTTCAATATGTAGATCTACAACTCTAAACATAATCTATTCCACATCTTCAAGTCTAATCTAGGACAATGAATGAAAATGTTTAGAAATCAAGATTAAACTTTGAAAATTGATAACAGTAAGATCAATTATAATGCAGTATACAACATAGTACACAAATCAACACAAACACACACTAAGTTATCTCATAATTACTAGTGGGAGTGATTCGACCAAATTTACATTGAATTTCAATTTTAAAAGCTTAAGATTTAGATCCACAACTCTAAAAATGACTTTAAGACCACACCCACAAATCTAATCTAGGACAATGAATCAAAATATCTACAAATCAAGATTAAACTTTGAAAATCAATAACAATGAGATCAATAATAACATACTACACAAATCAACACAAATGTATACTTAGTTAGCTCATAATGATTAGTGGGAGTAATTCACCCAAATTTACTTTAAATTTCAATTTTAATTTTAAAATTTAAATCCACAACTCTAAAAATGACCTAGATCAAGTTTAGACTTGCAAATCTAATCTAGAACAATGAATCAAAATATGAAAAAATCAAAATTAAAATTAAAATTTGAAAAAAGATTAAATTAAGATCAATAATAAGATAATAACATAAACCAAATCCATATAAAAATATACCACTTATAAACTTATTATTATATTAAAATGACTTCTAATAAATCAATAAATGCAATCTGAACGTTACAATTTTGAAGGTCCCCCCAAAAAAACAATGTGCACTATTTTACAGCTTTGCAGCTTCCATTTGTTAGGGTCCATGGCATCTCTGACCCCCAACTGTGACATATCTAGTTATGACTAATGATAACAGAGCCATGATGATGTTGGAGGAGCGCTGCAGATAAACCCAAAACCTCTAAAATCAATTAGTTAATATCTAATTAAAATTATTGCACTGAACTCATGACGTCACGTACCGTCACACCTCGCAGTGCGGTCTGCACAACCCTTTTCTTCTCCCGAACACAGTACGGCCAAACTTCAAAGCTCAAGAAAAGGTTTGTTGAAGAAATGAATACATGGGTAGTAATCTACTGTAGTTAGAACCGTAGTATAGTCTGCATAGGTATTTGGAGAAACTTTCTTAGAGAGTTTTTTTCATTGAGAAGCATTGAAATGATTCGTAGATAAAGAGGCTGCACTGTAGCACGTTATCCTGTTCGCAGATTTTAGGGTGCTTTCTGTAATAGTAGTAAATACTGGTTATAGTTAATTTTGTATATCTTAAGTTTTTAAATAGTATTTTGTATTTTGTATTAGGGTAAGAGTATCAGTAGTGATTTTTAGGGTTTTTTTTAATGCAACTTAGTATTTATAATTATAGTTTTGATTTCTGGATAGTTATCATGAATGTTGAGGGATTTATTATGTATGAAAGGGTCAAGACATCGTCATTTTGAGTTGAGTCAGACTTGTTCTATATTGTCACGGAACTAATACTTGTGCATAAATATCCCATACATTGCATATTATTGATACCAATAGAATTACACACTAATTAATCTAATTACTGATAGTTTTTCTAAAATGATTATCAACCCAATAAATGATGATTGTTTAGTGAACATCTAATTAGCAAAATCTAATAAATTGGGCCCCTCCGCCTATCATAGATGGGTTGATTTAGCAGGATTTCTATTTACAAGAAACATGGTATTTAAGCGCATGGAATACTGTGCTGAGGATTCATCCATAGTGTCTGTAGAGACCAACAGTAAGAATAGTGTTTGAATGTTTGAGAGCTTAGATGTAAATCCTGGGTTTTGGTGCACTTTTCCCGAGATATCTGATACACTGTTGGAGTCCCCGGCAGCATAAGTCGGCTGGTACGTTCCCAGGACCTGTAGCCTGCCAGAGTTTGAGTTTATGTGTCCCTATACTTGTTCATACCTTGAGCAAGCTTACTCCCCTAGGCTTTTTGAGCATTCATTTTATTAAATGTTTGACTGGGAGTTGTGGGTGATTTAATCAACTCGGTGGGCTATTAGAGATTTTGTGAAGTCTGTGTACTGCCTTGCAGAAGATCATGGTTGTGGCCAGCGGTTATTAGGGAATTACCATGATGATAAAATTATGTGGGAGAGCTGCTTCTCTGGAACGACCTGATTGATGGAGTACCATCATCGATGTTAAATGGTGTGATTAAATCATTTGGGTTTAACGGACAAGAAGTTGCCTTTGGCTTTGCTGTGGATTCTTGGGCTTTGTTTGGTATCAGAACAGTGCAGATTGAGTGAGAAGGAAGAATGTCTGGTGTAATTTGAGAGCTCCTGGAGTGGATTGTGTATCTTTTTTCTACCAAGTTCTGAATCATATTTTATGATTCATCGTCAAAATAGTGAACTAGAGAAAAAAAATGTCTTTAGAAGAATCTCTGGTTTTGATCAGACAGATGAGAATGAGGGAAAAAGCCAGATTGAAATCTATACAGAATGGATTTATTATCAGATTAGTGTTAATGCTGTTGCTACTTTTGGGGAGCTCTTCTGTCGTATCAGGGTCAAGGGGATCGAGTTTAATCAGTAATGCTCATAAATTTGGTAAGAATGAGAGCAGTGATGCAATGAGGAATTACAGAAAGGACTGCCCACAGAAGAGAAAGTGTGCTCGTCTCTCACCGGATGAAGCCGCCAAGATGTTTGGCGATGAAAAACGTTTGATTCCAACAGGCCCAAATCCACTGCATAACAGATAGGGGCTTGGGTGGGGGGTCATTTTGGTGGAGATTTTGAAGGAGTCCTCCAAATTTTACTCCAGACTGGGCAGTGAATTATATCTCTGGACTTTTTTGAATCGGAGGCTAAAGCTGTGGGTTAAGCTCATGGGAAAAGTCCGGCTTATATAATTTATAGGAATGTGATGAAATAGAGTGCTTGTTGGGGTTGTGTTGTCTGTATTGATTTACAGATCATTGTAGCAATGTCCCATTTATATTTTTTTTTGGCCTAGGGATGTTGCTGCCCTGATCGACAAAACAAATAGCAAATATATCTATTGTTTTTGGGAAGTTGTATGGCTTCAAAATCCTTGAATGAATATGTAGATCTGCAAATATTGGGAGCTACTTGCTTCACTGAGTTGGAAATCCATGTGTTAGGGTCATAAGCAGGCGCCTAGCCTGGTTTTGGCTTTCTATTTGTATAATTCTTTTACTGTAATTACAATATCAATTCCCCACATCATGAATACCAGTTAGTTGAGATGTTATTGTTGTTTGTAGTAATGACTAAACAGTTTGTAGTAGTGACTAAACTCTTTCAGTTTACTACCTCTCTGTAATTTTGTTTGGTCTGTGTATATGGAAGAACGCCATGGGATTTGATTGCAGCAAAACTGGAATAATACCATGTCACCACAATTTGGTACACGTTGTAAAACTAAGCTGAAAATTCTTTAGTGCAATGAAACTCTTGGATATCTGGTTTTGTTTCTTTTCTGTAAGTTGAACAACAATTGTAAGTCTTCAACATATCTAAACATATCCTTTAATTTTGTTAAGAATGGTCTAATAAAGCTGCATGCAAATCATTCTAAATTCTTTGACAAGCCAAAGGTTATCATTAGTGACGACCAGAAAGTAGGAGGTATTGAGTAACTGATAATGGGTGTTTATTTTTATCATTTCAGTTTTAAAAATTTTCAATAATTATATTAGAAAGATCAATATATGTTAAATAAGTAAACACTTTATTTGTTGACCTAGCATTTTTATATTATATGGTCATATATAAATCTATCAAATTGTAAACCAAAATTTTTCAAGAGTAAAAATATCATAAATATAAAAGATGCATGTATAACATGGGAGTTTTTTTCATAATTATATTGGAGAAGTTAAAAGATTATTTCTGGAGTCAATTGTTTATGTGTTTTACATCCAGTGATCTAAATCACTAAATGTGATCTGACATATGATTCAAATACATGGGAGATTGTTTCTGGAGTAAATTGTTTGTGTGTTTTGGATCACATTCAGTGATCCAAATCAGTGAGTGTGATCGGACTCATCCATTCAAAAACATGAGAATTTCTCTTACTATATTTAAAAAATTTAAAAGATTCTTTCTACAATCAACTGTATATGTATTTTAGATCACATTCATTCATAAAATCACTAAATGTTTTCAGAAACATTGACTAAAAAACATATGTAATTGATTTCGAAAATAATCTTTTTTAATAATACATGAATTATGAAAAACTAATACCTATTATATTCAAAAATTGAAAAAAACAATAATAAAAAAATAAATATAATATGACATACAACGTAATAACTATGTAAACGAGTAATCTGATAGGCTGCTGATCAAATGTGAATGACTGAATATAATTTCCACCTTGAGTCCATACAATATTATTAAAACAAATATAATATAACAAAGTTTGGGCTTGATGGGTTCACTAACATCGCCTCTTCTCCACTTAATATTATCAAATTATACACATGTAAAGGCTGGATATATTTTTTTTTTATAAAGAAATGAAGCTGCGATGGTGGCCGAAAGATACTCTTTCAACCTTGATTTTAAGTCAAACCAGGCAATAACTCATCCACCAAACACACAATTGCAAAAATGGCAGTATAAAATACTTCAAATCTTCCAATCAAAAAGTCTTTTGACAAATTCAAACAACTCTTTTAATACATAGGTCACAAAGTGGACTAAAATCAAACGAGAGAAAGGTGAAATGTTGAGATTCCCCACAAGAATTCTTAGGGTTTGGACAATATGGAATGTCCAAGGTTCTTTGAGACCCACGTCAAACCTCTGTCGTTACTCTTTTTCACTGCTTCCACTGTACATAGATAACAGAGCTGGCCTTACAAATGTCCCAAATCTTCAAGAAAAACATTTTATGGTCCTCTGGCTGAATCCACTGATACACTCTTTTGAAGAAAAGATCAAAGGAGTGGCAGGAAGACGTCATTAAAAGTTCTGTACAATTGTAGGCAAGACTGGCATCACCATTATACTACAACAACGATGACAGTGATGTCCCTCGCGAGATGTGCAGTGATAATGAAAGAGCAGCAGAGGGCAAATTCAATAAAGACATCCATGACAGGTTGAGCATTCAATATACATCATATGTATATATATAGCTGATACAGTTAAAAAAATCAATGAGAAGTAGAAGATTTAAAGACCATAAACGTGCCTTCAATTCTTGATATGGAAGTAAATCAGAGTACCTGCAAATATCATCTGCCAGCCAGACATTAACTGAGCAAATATAGAACGCACAGAGCTTATCTTATCTTTGAGCCACTTAAGGCAGTTCTCTCCATTCTTTTTAGAGCAGTCATTTAATGACTGCCACCAATTCTGTTTGAATTAAGCAGGTCTTTGTTAACTGTGCAGATACGGCCAGACAGTTAAAACAGTGACGCAGTCTTCAGATTGGGTGATTATTATTTGCCAATATGATAATGATAATGTAGAGTTTTTACTGTGGTATTTGATTTTGACCTTGATTCCACATGTTTCGAGTGTAAGCTTACCTTTTGTCTAACTTTTAGCATGTAATAATATGGTCGCCAAAACTTTTTAAAAAAGTGAGCGCATTGGGGTTGCAGTGGGGGCAGATGAGATGAGATGGGTATAATTTCAATGACCGAGCACCCACTGCCCATTTTATTCAAAGGAAAAATCATTAATGGAGAAGAAAAGAAGAATAAAAATCTAAATAATCTACGCATGCGCGACAAAATGGTTGAAAACTGAAGTCCTGAATAAGTCTGTGCACCCGTGGTTGTGCTCCATTGTACTGCCATGGATCATTACAACCTCCTGCCTTTGAGCAAACAAAAGATGAATAATTATGAAGGAATTGATGTGTATGGAGACAGTCAATTCAGTGACAATAAGCTGGCTATCCACAATTATTGAAGAGCCAATGTTAATATGTAATCAGGGCCCTTGATGAACCAAATTATACTTCACCTTTGGGTAGAGTTTAATAGCATAGTCAGACATCTTTACCATATGGAAAGGTTAAAGAGTGATGGAACAAATTGTTTCACTGAGTTAACGTTCATGCAACTTCAAGGAACTGAAAATTAAAATGATTGAGAGTTTCACATCCATGGTCAAGATACGTATTCAAATCAATGCCATTTTGTTTGTGGTATGGTTGGAAAAGTTTTTGTTAGGATCAATTTGAACAACAAATTTAATTGAAAATATATGAAAGTAGAGAAAAAAATTTATTTTTCAAATTTTTTATTTTAGATTTAATTATAATTTTATAAAGGAAATTAAGATTAATTCACGATTTTGTTATGCATTGAGACTCATGCTTCAACCCTCCTCTTTTAGACTTTTACCTTATCCAAGATTGATAAATAAATATTTTATTTGTTTTCAAAATATAAAAATCTCATACCCTATTAAGATTGATCAATTGTTTATTTGTTTTTGAAAATCCCCAATAATCCACAATCTCATTATGAAATGTTTGACCATATTTTATTATTAAATATTACATTTCCATTAAGAACTAATTTTTTTTTTGTTGGATTTTAAAAAAATGGATTTTAGAATTAGATAAAGATAACGACAATGACTTTTAATGACTTTTGGAATACATCATTAAACTGCATAATAAACTTGATTTTGATGTACAACTTAATATTATGAGAGATTATCTTATTATTATTTACATTCCTAATCATCCATGTATGACAAATCTTGATAGGCAAGACAACAATCTAAGTGATTGGTATTAAAGTACAATCTTTATGCTTCTACTTATTCTAATGTGCCATTAAATATGTTGATGATACCCTAAAAGAAAGATCATATAATATAGTAACTATTTATTTACCTGGAGAAAAATAAATGAAAATAAATATTCTTTATAACAACATCATCATTTTTATATTGAATATGGTGGCAATAAAGGTGATCAAATTAAATTGTAAGATACAAATTATTAATTTTTTTATGAATAGTGAAATTAGGTGAATTGGCTTCTCAAATTTTTAAATGTAGGAAAAGTTAGAAGAAAATATTATTCATCCTCAACTTTAAATCTCATTATTATTGTTCCACATTCACTTGTATTAAGATATTCAATTCCATTTCTAGGTTTTGAACATTAATCATTGCTTTTATTTTTCTAAAATTAAAATATTAATGAGATAATTTTGATTACCAGATATAATCTAGTAAATTTAAAATTAAAATATTAATGAAATAATTTTGGTCACCCAATATAACCTAGTTAATCTAATGCTACCATAGTTATCAAAGAGCTAACTGTAACATTTAATTAGGGGCCTTTAATGAACCAAATTTTACTCTACCTCTAGGTAGAGTTTAATAGCATATTTAAACTTCAACTCTAGGCTAAAATTCTTACTACTAAGTATCTCAAATGGATTGATAGTCTAGATGTTCCCTGTTGTTGCCTAGAGGGGAAGGGATCAATGATTTGGCATTCTTTGAAGACTAGAGACCGTCTTATAAAATAGGGCTATTTTGGATTTGTAATAGGGGCTCAACAACTCTATTATGGTTGAACTTCTAGGATGGCCATCCTCCAATCCTTTCAATGTATGCTCATTTATAGTCACATTGTGATGGTTTTATTAAAGCTAGATGGTGTAAGGTGGTAGATTATAAGATGGTTCAATATTTGGGATGCGTGCAAGTTTGTAGATGGAAGGATGGACTCAAGAATGTCCTCTTGGAGGGACATAGGGAGAGTCTAGATTCCATGGTGGAAACAGGTTTGGGATAAATTTTCTTGGCCTAAATGTATTTTTTTTTTTTGTGGTTGCTTGTTCAAGATCGATGCCTTATGAGATAATTTATGCAAGCATGGGTTCCAAGGTTTGTCCATTTGTGCAATGCATGTCTTAAAAGTGAAAAATGTGCTCCTTATATTTTCTTTCATTATCCTTTCTCTTGGGAGATTTGGCAGTTATGGTGGGAATTTAGAATCAAGGCTATTTGCATGTCTTCTCATTGTCTAACTTTTGGGATTGGTTGGGTCACCCTCTAATTAAGACCTCTTCTCTCTAGGTAGCTCGGGTTATCGGGCCTACTTTCATTCTATGGCATCTTTGGTTGGAAAGGAACTGCCAAATCTTTTAGGGTGTGAAGATGGGTGCCCAACAATTGTGAAAGAAAACTGTTTGCACACTTTAGGAGACTATTTTGCCTAAGTGTGATAATTTTTGGTGTTGTGGACCTTAGGGATGCAAATATTTTTAGAAGGTTGAACTTTTCTACTTAGGTGATTGTTAGTTCTACTAGTATGAGATGTAGATAGCCAAAGTGAAATATTGATCATGTGGGCCATTAGCTTCCTCCTCCTCAAGGAGTTTTGAAGAAAAACATTAAAGGCTCTTCTAGGGGGAATTTTGAGCATGCTGGCATTGGTGGTATTAGTGGGTATAGTTTTGGTCCTATCTAGTTTTTCTTTTCCATTTATAAAGAGTCACAAAAATAATTTCATGGAGGCTATTGTACTCTTCTATTCTATGGGGAGAGTTTGTGCTCTTGGTTGGAAAAGGATTGTTTGCGAATATGTTCCATGAGAAGCAATTGGATGTTGCTAAATAGCATTTGGTTGGGAGTGGAACAGAGTATCGATTGCTTAGCCAAATGGACATTTGAATGATTGGAGGGTTGGAATGTTGTGGATAGAGGCAATTTTACTTTGGATTTATGTCATATGTTCACTTAATTAATTGTGGATGATAAGGCTATCTAATTGGTTGCACTATGTTGGGTTGTTGGCTATTTTGGATTTGTAATTTTCTTTTATGGTTAATAAATTGTCACCTCTTTTGCTAAAAAATAACATATTCAAACTTCTTTACCATATGAAAAGGTTAAAAAATGTTGGAACAAATTATTTCATGGAGTTAATGTTAATACAAGTTGAAGGAAATGAAAATTAAAATGATTGAGAGTTTTACATCCATGGTTAGGATAAATATTCAATCAATGCTAATTTTTTTAATGGTATTGTAGATTTTTGTTTTTTAGGATCCACTCAAAAAAATAAATGAAAAAAATTATAAAATTGGAGAAAAATAAATTATTTTTTAAATCAAATTAAATCATAAATTTAAAAATGAAATTAAGATTAAATAATGATTTTTTTATGCATTGAGATTCATGTTAAAGTTTATAATTCTCAACCCTCATTTCTTAGTCTCTTACCCTATCGAAGGTTGATCAATAAATAGTTTATTTGTGTTAAAGATTGATCAATTATTTATTTATTTTTAGAAGACAAAAATTCTTAATAACCCACAATCTCATTATGAAATGTTTGACCATATTTTATTATCAAATGTTATGAATCCATTAAGAAATAATTCTATTTTGTTGGATTTAAACATTGGGGGTTTTATAATTAGATGAAGTTAATGATGATGAAGTTGAATGACTTTTGGAGTACATCATTTAAATGCATAATAAACCTAATTTTGATGTACAACTTAATATTATGAGTAATTATCTTATTGTTATTTTCATTACTCAAATCATCTATGTTTAAAAAAATCTTGATCTACAAGAAAATGATGCATACGATTGATATTAAAGTACAATCTTTATACTTCTTATTTTAATATATTAATAATACCTTAAAAAAATCATATAATATAATAACTATTCATTTACCTAGATAATAATTAATGAAAATAGAAATTATTTATAACAACATTTAATATTGATTGTGATGGAATAAAGGCGTTCATATTAAATTGTAAGATACAAGTTCTTGAATTTTATGAATAGTGAAACTAGGTGAATTGACTTCTCACACTTTTAAAGTAGGAAAAGTTAGAAGAAAATTGTATTCCTCCTCAACTTCAAACATCATTATTATTGTTATGCATTCATTTATATTAATATATTTGATTTCATTTGTATATGTGAACATTAATGATTATTTTTAACTTTAAAACAAAAATATATTAAAATATTAATGAAAGAATTTTAGTCATGCAATATAACCTAGTTAATTTGAAGTGTTTACACTATCATAATTTATTTTCGTTAAGAGATTCAAAATTTAAAAAAATAAATAAATAGATATAAAGCTTGATTTTATACATGTCTATAAGAGTATTATTGTAATATTATTATTTCAAGCTAAAATTTGATGTCTTTAGTCCACTCCTTTTTTAGTTGATGGTGACTATTACATATATTGATAATAGAAAGTCTATCGAATTCTAACAAAAAGCTAATTTATTATAAAAAAGTCTCAAGAAGTAGAAAAATAGTTTTAGAATTTATAATAAACAATTATTATAGAAATATATACATATTTGTGATTAATAGTATTAAGGTTTTTTCACTAACAAATCTCTTGGTGTAAAAAATAATGCATATTACAAATTAAACATTTTTCTTGTGTTGATGAATAATTACTATCTAGATATCTAGGAATGTAATCCTACCATAGAATAAAATATTTGTATTTACAAGAGAATTATAATCATTTGAGATTATCAAGAGTCGCCATGTAAGAATCCACATCAATCAATTATGAAAAACTAAGATTCACAACTTAATTTTTTTTATGTTTGACATGTTCCGATGAAAATATGAATTTAGGTCTCCATTATAAACCTAACACTTTAACCAATGAAGCTTATTCTTTTAGACACTAAAAATTAGTTAAAAAAGAAGAAAAAAGATAAATTAAATAAAGAAAATGTTGTTAGGAGTCTTTGGATGTAGACCTTATGATTGATTTAATAGAAAATATGAATAATGATCAAAGGTTTGAAATCCAATCAACTACTTATAAGATTGTTAGGCTATAGATTATTTTAATTTAATAAAATAAAATTATATTTATTGAATCAAGTACTCTTGCAATCCTCTAAATTAACTCAAAGAAAAATATTCAATTTACATTAAATATATCAAAATATTTGATCAAAATAAGTCAGAGAATTAAATATTTTAATCTTTAATTAATTTTTGTTCTCGTATAAAATGTAATAACATAAATGCAGTGGTTGTTCAACTTCTTTGAAAGCTTATAAATAAGCCCAATTCGAATCCAATTGCAAGGAGTTGGAGAGTTATGGAGTTACAAGTTATAGACATACGCTCCTTCACAAGATTGCCTAAATTGTACAGGCTCAAGCATACAACTCAGTTTGCCCAAATTGGATAGATTCCAGGCATACAACTCTCTTTTATAGAGTTTGCCCAAATGGGACAGATTCAAGGACACACAACTCTCTTTCACAGAGTTTGCTAAAAAATATTGTATGGTTCTTACATATTTTCAATGAAATGGAATTTTATATGATTTGTTGTGTTTACAATACCACAAATTCTTCTTTAGGTATTATCCTCTGAATTACAAAATAATTCAGATCAATATTTGAAATAAAAAATAACTAATTCAAATACCTTGAAAAAGAACAGAAGCATTGTATAAAAAATAAAACACTTATATTTAAACTACTTTTTCAAATCCATGATTAGATAAGGAAAAAGAGGTCGTGGTTTTTTTTTCTTAAATAGTTAGTTAAATGATTTGAAAAGATAATTTTTGCATTTATTATACCCATAAGCTCAAATCAATAAGCATCATGTGCCTTCCGAGAGCTGTCTTTGTTAAGAGTTTATAGTTCTGGTCAACATATAACTCTTCCTCATAATGAAGGAGGTGGTTGGATCGAAACCGGTTCAAACAATTCTACAACTTCTCTATTTCTGAAAATCGATAATTTTCTTAATTATGAGAAGAAACAGGCATCTTTCTAAAAGTTCAAAGGCAAAAGGTGATATCGTTGAATTCAACCCAACTTTATGGTAACAATCATATCCAATGATTTTCTTTGGAACAACGAGTTACAGGTTTATAACAAAAGCTTCTCTCTTTCTAAATTCTCATTTACTAAATTTTATATGTAATTACAGAGGTCAGCTTAATAACAAAAGTTCTGTAGGTCTAAAATCCTTTCACTTTATAACAGCACTTAATGACTGCATTAAACAATCAGTGTGTTGTTTTTGATATTAAAAAGTAGCAAATTAAGGTGCTAACAGCATTTAATGACGGCAGTGTATTGTTTTTTATATTTAAAAAACAGTAAAATTAGAGTGCTAACAGTATTTAATGACTGCATTAAACAATCAGCTTGTTGTTTTTGATATTAAAAAGCAGTAAAACTAGGGTGTCGATCTTGTAGACAAACGGTCTATAGACAACTCCAACGTAAAATTAGGGTGTCGTTCTTGTAGACAAACAGTCTATAGACAACTCCAACGTAAAACTAGGGTGCCGATCTTGTAGACAAACAGTCTATAGACAACTCCAACGTAAAACTAGGGTGCCGATCTTGTAGACAAACGGTCTAGAGACAACTCCAACGTTAAACCTGGGTGCCGATCTTGTAGACAAACAGTCTATAGACAACTCCAACAAGACACGAAAAGTACATTAACAACACATTAACAGTCCAGTCTATAATATCAAAAGCAATTAAGAGTGATATTGGTGTTGTTTTGATTACATATAATGATTTAATTATGTCGATTTCAATGTTTAATTTTTAATATTTTGTTGTTGCAAGAAACGAGGATCCACAAATTTGGATCCATACGATGTTCAGTAATTCTGGTTATTCAAGGTTTGTTGTTTTTACAGATTGTAGGTTGGTTTTCTGTTAAGTTTCAGCTGATTGTTTTTCCAGTTTTGTGTATTCTACTCTTTTTGATTGTTTCTCTTTTATTATTCATTGAGACCTTTTCAACACTTTTTTTATTCTTAATATTTTATTTGTTAATCAATTCTATATATAGGAGACTTGATTAGTATGAAAAATTATTATGTTGAGTGGTCAAATTAAGGTAATATATTTAAGCTTGATCAATAAATAGTTCATTTGTTTTTAAAATACAAAAATGGAATACCCTATTCAAGCTTAATCAATTGTTTATTTGTTTTCCAAAGATAAAACTTTCAAATATCCCACAATCTCATTATGAATGTTTAATCATATTTTATTATAAATGTTACCTTTTCATTAAGATCTAATTTTATTTTGTTGGATTTTAAAATTAGATGAAAATAATGATGATGACTTTTAATGACTTTTGAAATACATCATTTAAGTGCATTTAAGTGCATAATCAACTTGATTATGATGTACAACTTAATATTATGAAAGATTATCTTATTATTAGTTATATTTCTATAATCATCTATATTTGAAAAAAATATGATAAGAAAAAATTATGTATGTAATTGGTATTAAAAAGTACAATCTTTATGCTTCTCCTTATCCTAATGTGTCATTGAATATATTAAAAATACCCTAAAAAGAAATATCACATAATATAGTAACTATAACTATTCATTTACATAGAGAAAATAAATGAAAATAAAACATTCTTTATAGCATCATTTTTTATATTGAATATAAGGCAATAAAGGTGTTTATATAAAATTGTAAGAAACAAGTTCTTGAATTTTTATGAAATTGGGTGAATTTGCATCCATTTGTAGGTTTTATGCATTAATCATTACTTTTTAAAGTTAAAATATTAATAAAATAATTTTGGTCATTCAATATATTTTAGTTAATTTAAATTGTTTACAATATCATCATTTTTTTTTATTAATAGATTTAATATTTTTTTTATAAATTTATATAAATGTTTACAACATCACAATTTCTTTTTATTAATAGATTTAACATTTTTTTGTTGTAAATTTAAATAAATATAAAGTTTGATTTAATAAACATGTTGATAGGATTATCATTTCTAACTTAATCAATATTTGATGTCTTTAGTTCACCTTTTTTAAGTTGATGATGACTACAAAGTGATAATAGAAAGTCAATAGAGTTCTAGCAAAGAACCTAATGTTTTTTAGACAAATTTCAAGGATTTAACATTACTTTTAGAATTTTTTATTTTTTTATTTACTAAATGGTAAGTGCTACCATAAGGCGCAGCTCCCTTCTATTAGTCATAAAAAATAGATTACATAGCCATCTTTCACAAGTACTTATTAGGATAAAACATATGATGAAAATAGGGCAACCAAATGAGAGAGCGGAGGGGTGGGGTAGGAGGGGGGGGTAGGGTGAATTAGTTGTCACCAAATTTTACAACAACTTACACAAATCTCAGATATGATAATTAATAGTGAAAGCATAAATCAACAACACAACATGAACACACATAACACCAAGATTTTTGACGTGGAAAACCCGGTCAAGGGAAAAACCACAGTGGGAACATACCCACAATATGATGATACCCTATTAGAAGTATATGAAATATTACAATGGGGAATGCACATACATTCAAGCACACTACCTAGAACTCACTGCTCAAAAACAAGGAAGGGCTACAACCCTGGGAAGACTCATAGTCTTACAAACACATTCGGATTGCATCCAGAAGATCATGAACTGAGAAAATAGCATGTTCTCATGCTTGGTTACAATTCCAATTAAGCACATACAACTTCCTCTTCTCATACTTCTGCTCTTCTATCGAATGATTGGGTCAGTGCAAGAAGACGAGTCCACTTTTTGGCCAAAAAGTGGAAGTGTTTTTCCTGATTTTCAGATTTTGTCTCATTTGAGCTTAAATTTTGAAATACTTAGAGATTGAATCTTGGAAAAATTCAGTAATATAAAAGATAGCACTCTGAGTGTACTTTCCAAATATGTAATTTATTTTAATACCCACATAATAAAATATAACTTTTTGAATGGAGTTCTGAAAACTATATTTTAAAAATGCTCGTTTTAGGACCATACCATGCATGTGTACGACCCACACTTTTTGACACAATTAAAATTATTTTCTCAAACCATTTTGGGAAATGGTTTGTAACACATTGAAGATTGATGAGCATATTTTTCTGTATTTTTTTTCTAATATTTTTTTAATTAATTTTTAATGGCCGTAATTATCTTTTTAAAAATTTGACGTGCACGACCCACATAATTGGATGTAAACTTAACTTTTTTTGATTTTTTTTTTTAAATACAAAAGAATTTTGTGTAGATTGATGACATATAATTTTTTTTTCAAAATTCTTTAAAATAAAAAAGTTATTAAATTAACAAAATTAGTTAATATTTCAAATTTATGGACTCGATTTAGTATGAATTAAATGAAAAATAGTTAAAATAATCAAATTTTAAATAAATTTACATATTTAGAATCTAGATAGTATAATCTGAAATGGGTTTTTTCTCTGATTAGAGGCACGTAAACTATTTCAGAAGTTCATAATTGTGCTTTCATTCATGGAGATTTGAATTTGCAGGTCCATGTCTCAAGTGTGGCCATCCCAAGCCTATCCCGGGTGTAATCCCGAGCCAAGTGGCGGGTTGTGGAATCAAATTCCACAAAACGGGCCCCCATTTTCAAACAAGGGCGACTTGTGGAAAAAAAAAGAAAAATGCAATTTAGAAACGGGGGCCCATTTTGTTTAAAAGCAACCCCTGTTTTAGAACAAAATGGGGGCCCGTTTATTTTTACTTCGGGCCCCCGTTACCTTTCATCTTGAGAGCCCAGAGCATAAACAGGCCCCCATTTATAAGAGCACGTTTTCCAACGCATGAACTTCCACGAATTTGTGACTCATTACCTTGCACTTGCCCGATTAATACATTATTCACACACTTACATATATCCGCAACACACTCAATTACAAAGATATTAAAAATATTTATACATGACATCATTGATCCAAGGTCATCAAAGTCAGCTCAACACATATCACCTAATTATAAAAATATAACCATACACACTACAATATCACATGCAGAGCAAAACAATGCCGGCTAAGACATAGCATGGACCAAAATAACCACCTTGAATATGAAACACCTTCAAGAATTATGCATCAACCATCCACAGCATGCTACAATCACCATGTTAGCCAATAGCATGAAGAATACCACCGGATCAAGGAAAATCATCAATAACGTGCTCACCGATCAATGCAGACCACCAACACGAATATCACATGATCTAGAAATATCCAAAAGCATCATGAATTACCACCACAACATCTGCACCAACTCAAATTACTATAATTATATCACCATTATACCTTCAAGAACATTAACTAAACTAATTGTCAAACTGGAAAAAATCACTTGTGGAGCTCCAAACCATGAACCACTTGAATTGAAGACACACATCAATGTCCCAAACATAATCCAAAATCCACACACCAAGATATTACAACGCGAAGAAATGTAGATCATAATACTGAATACTGACAATATTGAACAATAGAAAAACTGGCCACAACATCGATACTCATAACACACTCAAATATTCATGCAGATCCCTGAAACTTGCACTGAATCAACTAGATATATCACTCTACAAACCCTTTAATCCACAAACACTGATCATCAATATACAACATAAACAAACTAACTGAATTCAACTGCAACACTATACACCAAACAAAGAAAATATGTTGACAACAATGACAACACATCTCTCAGATATCATTAAGGAAATCACCCAAACATCCAACAATATACCAACAATCTCCCCCTTTGGAATTGATGGAAACATATGATGTAATCTCCCCCTTTGGCATTGATGGCAACATATGATGTGAAAAACAATCAATGTCAAAGAAATTAACAACTCTCTTAGAAAACTTTTTCCCTTTGCACAACTAATCTCTCCCCTGAAATTAATATATGATTATTGACATGAATGTCTCCCCCTTTGACATCAATGACATAAACACATATTTTCACCACAAAAAATGACAAGTCTGAACATCTGACTACTCCCCCTGAGTAGCAGCCACCACTCATCAATCTAGATCACAAGATATGAATGTTAAATGCACCTTAGTTTTGATCAAGAGGGGAAATCACCCCTAACTTCTCTCTAAGATACTCAAAAGTATCCTTAGGAAAAGGCTTCATGAAAATATCTGCAATCTGGTCCTTTGTAGACACATATTCCAACCTGATTTCTTTCTCATTTACCTTCTCTCTCTGAAAATGAAACTTGATAGATATATGCTTGGTCTTTGAATGCAACACCGGATTCTTAGAAATGTTAATAACACTTGAATTATCACAGTAAATAGAAGTAGGCTTGTCATACACAAGTCTACTATCTTTCAACATTTGTTTCATCCATATTACTTGAGTACAATTGCTAGCAACAACAATATATTTTGCCTCTGCAGTAGATAAAGAAATGGAATTATGCTTCTTACTCAACCATGAAATCAATCTCTTACCCAAGAAAAATGCACCACCACTAGTACTCTTCCTATCATCAACATCACCTGCCCAATAAGCATCTATATAAGCACTCAAGTAAAATCATTATCTTTAGGATACCATAAACCAAAATCAACAATTCCCTTCAAATATCTGAAAATTCTCTTAATAGAAACAACATTAGATTTCTTAGGATCATCTTGAAATCTAGCAACAAGACAAAAAACATTCATGATATCCGGTCTAGTCTGAGTCAAATATAATAATCCACCAATCATAGATCTATATCTGGTCTGATTTGCTTTAGGGGAATAATCATCCTTAGTTAACTTACATTGGGTCACCATAGGAGTACCAACTGGCTTTGAATCTTCTAATCCAAACTTCTTCAACAATTCCTTCACATACTTTGACTGAGATATGAAAATTCCTTTTTCTGACTGTGTAATTTGCAATTCTAGAAAGAATTTCATTTCACCAATCATAGAAATCTCAAATTAATTTTTCATTTCATCATCAAAATTCTTGCACAAACTATCATTACCTCCAAAAATAATGTCATCAACAAAAACTTCAACAATGAAAATGTTATCACGATCTTTCTTGAAATATAGATTACTATTAGCAGTACCTTTGTTGAATCCAAGCTTCATCAAATACTTATCCAATCTGGGGGCTTGCTTAAATCCATACAAAGATTTCCTCAACTGGAAAACCATATCCTTTTCATCAGTCAATTGAAATCCATCCGATTGCTCAATGTACACTTCTTTTTCCAACTCACCATTAAGAAATGTTGACTTGACATCCATCTGATAGACTGTCAAATCCTTGTAAGAAGCATAAGAAAGAAATGATCTAACAACTTCAATTCTTGCCACCAGAGCAAAAGTCTCCTCAAAATCAATTCTTTCCATCTGAGAATAACGTTTACAAACAAGTCATTCTTTACTCCTAACAACTTCACCTTCGTCATTCAATTTATTCAGAAAGACCCATTTAGCTCCAATTACATTCTTGTCTTTAGGTTTGGGTACTATAATTCATGTATTATTCTTTTCAATATGATTCAATTCTTCTTCCATCGCTTTAACCCAATTTTTATCTTTACATGCTTCACTTACATCCTTAGGTTCAATCTTAGAAATAAAACAATACTCAACCTGTTCTGCTGCAATTCTTCTCCTAATCGGAACACCTTTATTCTTATCTCTTATAATCTGATTTTTTGAGTGATCCAATCTTGCATACCATAGAATCTTAGGGTTTTCTTGAACTTCTGACTCTTGTGTTCTTCCTTCAGCACTTGCAATTTTTCCTTCACCTTGGGTCACTGGATTCATTGGAGCAATCTAAACTTGATTCTAATTCTGATTTTGCTTTCCTTTGTTAGAGCTATCATTCTAATCATCTGAATCATATTTGAAGCATCTGGGTTGTCGCTGCACACATTCATCAACTTTCAAATTATAACTCTCAACTATTTTCCTCAATCTCTTATTATAGCACCGATAGGCCTTGCTTTTAGTGGAATAACCAAGAAATATTCCTTCATCACATCTAGCATCAAACTTTCCTAAATCTTCATCTCTTTTGATATAGCATTTTCCTTCCAAAAATTCCAAAATATCTAACAGTAGGAGTATGACCAAACCATAACTCATAAGGAGTCTTACTGGTATCACCTTTGATATGCACTCGGTTAAGAGTATAAACAATAGTACTCACAACTTCTCTCCAATAGATATGCCGAACATTTCCTTCAATCATCATTGTCCTTGCAGCTTCTTGACTGGTTTTGTTCTTCCTTTCCACAAATCCATTTTGCTGAGGGGGTCTCGGAGCAAAAAACTATCTCTTTATCCTATTCTCTTTACAAAATGAATTGAACTCACCGGAGATGAATTCACCAACTCCATCAGATCTCAGACACTTCAACTTTAATCCTATCTTTGTCTCAACCATAGCTTTGAAAATCTTGAATTTCTTTAAAGCTTTAGACTTCTCCCTTAAGAAGGTAACCCACATCATCCTTGAATAATCATCAATCAACAACATGAAATACCTATCTCCTTGCAAGCTATTGACTCTAGAGGGACCACACAAATCAGTATGCACAATATCTAACAATCCATCAGAAAAATGTTGTTTACTTTTGAAAGAAACTCTAGTTTGCTTCCCCAACTGACATTCTTTGCATATAAAGTTAGTAAGCTTCATCAATTTAGGAAGATCTCTTATTTCCTGAGTAGAAATTATATTAATCATGCTGTAAAAATTTGCATGACACATCCTTCTATGCCATAACCAACTTTCATCAATTTGAGCAATCAAACAACTTTTACCAGAAGCATTCAAGTGGAAGATATTACCTTTTATCTTTGTACCTGATGAAATCTCACTTTTGGAGCTACTCAAGATTGTACACTTCCCATTCTTGAATTGAAGATCATATCCCTTGTCAACCATATGTTCAAAACTCAAAATATTATTCTTTAGGCCTTCTACATATAAAACATCATCAATATTGTGCATACCATCAAGAGAAATAGAACCTCTACCACGAATTATACCAACTTTCTCATCACCAAACCTTATAACACCACCATCATACTTTTCCAAGCTCACAAAATTTTTCTTATCATCTGTCATATGATGAGAGCATCGGCTATCAATCACCCATTCATATTTCTCTTCAACTTGTGCATCCAAAGCTCTTTCCTCGTTAATGCAACTAGTAGAATTGGTAGGTTTTGGATCATCTTCCTTGATAAAATGTACACCCATTCATTATCACTTGAATTTCCCTTGTCAAATTCATCATCAGTCACACCTTCATCAACAACATAATAACATTTCTTTTGATATTTAGGCTTGTATGGTTTCTTACGAACTCTTTCCAGACACCTTGAAGCAAAATGTCGTATTTTATTGCATGAAAAACATTTAAGATGCAATTTTCCTTCATACTTACTGGATCCTTTACATAGTCTCTTAGCAATTAGTGCTTCAATCTCCTCAAGCTCCTGCTCTTCTTCTTCAATCTCCATCTCTTTCTCACATCTAGATATCCTCCTTGAAGAAATTTCACCTAGATCAAATCTTTTCTTGTATTTTCTGAAAATAGAGGCTTTGAATGCAAGTTCCACCTTAGGAAGAGAATCACCAAATTCAGTCAATTCAAAGGAAGATAACTTACCAATCAATATGTCTCTGGTCATATCAGTCATAGTTCAGATCTCCTAAATAGCAATAACTTTGTGTTTGTAGGATGTGGGTAAGGATTTGAGAACTTTAGCAACAATCTCTAATTCTTCCAACTTTCCACCATCACATATGATATTGCACACAGGCTCATTCACCTTATGCATAAAAGAAGTAATATTCTCATCTTTGCCCATTCTCAACATCTCATACTTTCCTTTCAGGCTTTACAATTTGGCAATCTTCGCATAATTGTGTCCTTCATATAGGGTTTCCAACTTCTTCCAAATCTCATGAGCAGTCTACAATTCCATCACATTTATGATTTTTGAATTAGTCAGAGCACTCAACAATGCTTCCTTAGCCTTGATATTGTATTTAGATTCCTTAATCTCATCCGGAGCCAAAGGACCATTTGCAGGAACAATATATTTGTCTCTAGTAACTTTCTAGTAATGTTCACCAATGCATCTCAAGTGACACTCCATCTGGTTCTTCCAAAGAGAATAATTTGTTCCATCAAATCTCAGACTCTCCTTCTTGTAAGTCGCCATCCTGAATCACCTCAAGTTGTTAAAGTTCTCTAGAGGAACTAGCTTTGATACCAATTGATGAAAATAGGGCAAACAACTGAGAGGGGGGATGAATCAGTTGTCACCAAATTTTACAACAACTTACACAAATCTCAGATCTGATAATTAACAGTGAAAGTATAAATCAACAACACAACATGAACACACATAACACCAATATTTTTGACGTGGAAAACCCAGTCAAGGGAAAAACCATAATGGGAACCTACCCATAATATTATGATACCCTATTAGAAGTATATGAAATATTACAATGGGGAATACACATGCATTCAGGCACACTACCTAGATCTCATTGCTCAAAAAAGAGGAAGGGCTACAACCCTGGGAAGACTCACTCTCTTACAAATAGATTCAGATTACATCTAGAAGATCATGAATTAAAAGAATAGCATCTCCTGATACTTGGTTATAGTTTTGGTTAAGCACATACAACTTGCTCTTCTCACACTACTGCTCTGCTATTGAATTATTAATACATTATTCACACACTTTCATATATCCGCAACACACTCAATTACAAATATATTACATTTATTTATACATTACATCAACCGATTGATCCAAGATCATCAAAGTCGACTCAACACATATCACCTAATTACAAATATATAACCATACACGCTACAATCTCTCATACAAACAAAAACAATGTCGACTAAGACCTAGCATGGACCAAATTCACCACCTTAAATATGAAACACCTCCAAGAATTATGCATCAAGCATCCACAACATGCTACAATCACCATGTTGATCAAGAACATGAAGAATACCATCAGATCAAGAAAAATCATCAATAACACACTCACCGATCAATGCAGACCACCGACACAAATAGCACACAATCTAGAAACATCCAAAAGCATCATGAATTACCGCCACAACATCCACACGAACTCAAATTACTAAAATCATATTACCATTATATCGAACTTCAAGAACATTAACTAAATTGACTGTCAACCTAGAAAAAATCACTTGCAGATGTCCAAACTACAAACCACTTGAAGTGAGGACACACATCAACATCCCAAATCCACAAACACAGATATTACAACACAGAGCAATGCAGATCAAAATACTAAATACTGGTAACACTGAACAATAGAAAAAACTGGCCACAACACTGATACTCATAACACACTTAAATCTTTATGCGGACCCTTGAAACTTGCATTGAATCAACTAGAGATATCACTCTACAAACCATTTAATCTGCAAATATTGATCATCAACATACAAGATAAATCAACTAACTAAATTCAACTTCAACATTGCACCAAACTGAGAAAATATGTTGACAGAAATGACAACACATTTCTTAGATATCATTAAGGAAATCACCCAAACATCCAACAATATCCCAACAAGATATTCCAACAAATATATTAAACAACCTATATATTTGTGCTTGAGAGATCACACCAGGATTGGAATCAATAAAGGCAAGGTTTTTTATGCTGTTCTTGTTCAATCCTTTTCTAAATAGTGACCAGGCTTTCTTCATGAATCATTTCTTGCCTTTTTCCTCCATGTTGAATATCTTCACTAGCACTCTAGAAATTAACAGTGTAAGGCAACTCTAACAAATGCTAAAAGCACATTAACAACACATTAACAATCTAGTCTATTATATCAAAAGTAGTTAAGTGTAATATTATTATTGTGTTGGTTACATATAAAGATTTAATTCTGTCAATTTCAGCATTGAATTTTTCGTATTTTGTTGTTGTAAGAAATAAGGATAGGCAGATTTGGATCCATATTCTTGATGTTCAGTAATTCTGGTTATTCAAAGTTTGTTGTTTTTGCCTATTGTAGATTAGTTTGCTGTTAAGTTTCAACTAATTGTCTTTCTGAATTTATGTATTCTAGTCTTTTTGATTGTTTCTCTTTTGTTATTCATTGAGACCTTCCCAAAACCTTTTTTATTCTTAATATTTTATTTGTTAATCAATTCTATATATGGGAGACTTGATATGTATGTAAAATTATTATGTTGAGTGGTATAATTTAAGATAATATATTTAAGCTTGATCAATAAATAATTCATTTGTTTTTAAAATACAAAAATCTCATACCATATTCAAGATTAATCAATTGTTTATTTGTTTTTCAAAGATAAAAGTTTCAAATATCCCACAATCTCATTATGAATGTTTAACCATATTTTATTATCAAATGTTACATTTTTCGTCAAGATCTAATTTTATTTTGTTGGATTTTAAAATCAGATGAAGATAATGATAATGACTTATAATTTCTTTTAGAATACATTATTTAATGCATATGTAGACACTTAAAAATAATTATTTTAATTATTTTTAATTCCTCACATAATTAATTAATTAATTATGCTAATTCAAATTCTCCTCAATATTAATTAAATATAATTAATATTGTCACTATAGCATGTGATTGATTTATTTAATAAATCAATCCCTTTCTTTATTCTTCTAAAAAAGCAAATCCTCACAAATCTCTCTCTTAGCTAATTAATTTCAATTAATTAGTTAACCCCCATGATTCCTAGAAATCATCTTCTTAATTCATCATTAAACTAATAAATTCTTCTAGAAACTCTTTAAACTCACTTAACCTTATTCTTCTAATTTTTAATTCCCTCCACTCATTCTCTCTCTTAGTCAAATCCTCCTACAAATCCTAATCCCACCTAACACTTCCTCTAATCCCCTTCATAATGAGTTGCTAGTGACTAATCATCATGATTAGTCACAAAGTCAACCCCTTGTCCCTTCCATCCAACCACTAGCTTTAAATGCTCTTTTCCTAGGTGAATGTGAGATTTTCAAGATCTCACATTCCTCTAGGCATTCCCTCTCCCAAGGAATTTTTAATTCCTTCTTATTCTTCCAATCCCTATGCTTATCCCTTTTTGGAGAATTTTTAATTCCTCTTCTCCATTCTCCAAGGAATGTCACATCCCTTGCTCTTCTCAAGGCACATTGGGAAGTCTTCACAATGCACCTTGTTCTTCCCAAGGTACCTTGGGAGTCTTCCTAGTGCACCTTATGGAGTGTGGAGACAAGAAATGCCTTTAAGGCATATCTCTTGGTCTCCACACCCTCTCTTGGGCCTTGTGTGAGCTCACAAGAAATCCTAGCCCTTCATCTTGAATCCATCCTAGCCATCCATTCTTCCTCTCCTCTTCCTATAAATTGAGGACTCCATCTCTCCATTCATCATCTCCAAGTTTAATAATCTTATGCTGCCCATTTGAGTTCAAAAAAAAAAGTCATCAAAGCATCCGAATTATAGCCAAATCCATACTCATCCATCACTTAGTCACTTATCCATCCGTCTCATCCTCCCATCAATCATATTGTGCACATTTGGAGAGCCATCCACATCAAGCAAGGAAGAGGAGCCCATCTGATCAAGTTGAAGAGAGAGGTGCCATTCAACTTGACCAAAGGCTCAATCCGAAGGAGAAGGTAAAATAGCAAGGTGAAATGGTCTCTTCATCATAGTTTAGCATTTTTCATGTTTATGTCATTATGTTTTGATCATTTTCTCTTTTGGTCTATTTTCTCCTCTTCATTTTGGCACGCCCGGTGGGACTCACGTCCCTAAATTTAACCTCTTTTTGCAAGTTTTTGTGAATTTTTGTTGTAGATTCCGCTTCAGCACGAAAACTACTAAGAAAACTCGTAGGAGCCTGCAGAATGAGTCATATTTGTTTATGTTTCTGTTTACTTGTATAAAAAAAACAAAAAAAAACAAAGAGCTTTCTTTTTTAGCAGTTTTTAGAGAGTTGTTGTTTTTGTTTACTCGTATAAAAAACAAAGAGTTTACGAGTTGTTGTTTCTGTTTACTCAAATTTCAGGTTTTTTTTTCAGGGTCAGGAGTTTTCTTTTTTTTTGGATGTTTTGACAATCTAACAAGTGTTTGCAGATCTCATTTGTCAAAGGATTCGTCAATCAAATCTACGCTTGTCAAATACTTCATTTTGAAACTACTAACCAAGTGGTGTTGCAAGTTGTGTTTTCGATTTTTAGATACTTTGGCTTAATTAGGGGAACAAATGAATCATTATGTTTTGAGGAAAGTGTGAAAGTAGGAGAGTATGCTCGTCTATCTAGAGAATTAGAAATCCAGACCTTTGGCACTTTTCTATTTGTTTAGCGCGACTGTTATCTGCTTTGTTATCTATTATGTGCTTTGTTATCTGTTACTGTCATTTGCTTTGTTATTTGGTCTGTTATTTGCAACTGTTATCTGCGATTGTTATCTGCTCTGTTTTTGTTTGTTGTTTTATTTAACACTTTTTAAGACTAATTTCCATCTTTTTAGTTTTGCAGATTAATCCGACCACCTGCTAATCAGCGCGACTACTTTTTTTTGTTTTGTTATTTGTCTGTTTATAATTTTTTTGTTTCTGTTTAGATTTTTGTTTCTATTAAAAAAAAAAAAACAAAAAAAAAAATAAATTATTCTATTTTTTCGCCATATCTACTTTGTCTTCACTCCATTTTTCTCCAAACTTCACTAGATCCCCCGCATTGCCATTTTGCACATTTCCTTCCTTGGGGGGCCTTATCCCAAAATCCACTTTTTGAAGCCCAAAATCCCACATTACTCCATTTTTAGGGTTTGCCATAACTCCTTCCCCTTTTATCCAATCACCTCCAAATTTTCCCATATTGTCCACCTCCAATTTTCGCTTCTTTGTCCCTCTTGGACAAATTTTTCCATTCCTTCATCTCTCCTCCAAAATCCCCATTTTGTTGCTTGCTTATCCCTTGGAAAGTAGCAAAAACCTAGTCAAACCCCATTTACCCATCAAAGCTTCCTCCAAATCCATGTTTGTCATTAGTAAAAAAGTTTTTATTCATGTTTTTCTACGTATTCCCAAAAAACAAAAAAAGTAATATTTTTGTCATTTTGTTGTCTTTTGTAGGATGATTGTTGAAGACTCCATTTTTCAAACTACTAATCAAGTGGTTTTGCAGGTTGCCTAGCTGATTCAACCAAACATTGTGCATGTATTTAAATTAGGCACCTAGATATTAATTAAAATGGAATGAACCATTGTCCTATGTGTCTTTAAGAAAAGCATAAAGGTAGGAGAGTATGCTCTCGTCTAGCTAGACGATCAGAAATCTAGACTCTCCAACCTTTTCTTGTTTGATTGTGTGTTTACCTCTAGCGGGCCTGCCCTCCCACCTTTCTCTTTGAGAAGGTAAGAGGGGAATGACCCAAGTGAGTACACCTGGACCTAGGGTTCCCAACTCACTATAAAAAATAGGCCATTAACTATGAAAGGGTTAATGGTTGGGGCTATATGAGAGTTCACTCTCACATTGGGTGCTTAGTAGGATCCTATAGATCTCAATCACGCTTGCGTGACTACTAGGTTCTTGGTGCTTCATTGGGCTATAGGCCTCAATTGCGCTTGCGCAACTTCCAAGGGTAGCTCCTCACGGGAAGACTTACTAAACACCTTGTTCATAGTGGCCAAAAAACTTCTAGTCATTGGTGCAGGAGGTCGGACCTCCGAAGCCGCCCATATTTTTACGGCCCTTAGTAGAGACACAAAGTTCACCATGAGGAGTTTTCATGGGAATTGATGCTTGGCTACCACGAGAAGTGAGTGCCGTGGAGGGGAGCTAGTTCCAATGACTATTGTCCTTGCCAACCTTAAGAATGTTGTAAATGAGCATGAGTGTCTTTGAGATAATATGCATTTGATCATTATGTTTACTTTTTTTGATACATACTTGCCAAGAGAAGACTAAAAACACATCACTATCCCTAAAACACTTTGCAAAACACTTGTCAAGACACAAACAATTGTCCAAGTCATTACCCACACAAAGTCCAAAATTGCGTCAAAACTCCATCCGTCCCATGTTTCATAAGTCCAAGAAAGAAGCTAAGAGTTCATCCTCTCCATCAACATTCAAGTTTGTCCTTTGAAACACCTACTATCGTCCAAATCAAGGTGGTCGTATCCCTTCATACAACTTGCTATTTGAATCGACCCTCCATTGAGTCATGTTCATGCCAAGAACAACCTAGTCATCAAAGTTTCTTCTAAGCCATCACTACCATACCTCCTCCATCAATCATCCTCAAATTTCCCAAGGACTTAGCACATCAAATCAATCTCCCTCCATTATCAAATAAAATATCAAAATCCAAATCCAATCATCCTCTAATCCAATTTAACCTCACGTTAAGGTTGCATGCCTTGTGAAATTCCATTTAGACCTCATCATCAATCAATTGGCTCTCGTACTTGAAGGAGAATCCTCTCCAAGTGCCTTTTGCCTAATCCTTTTTGAGTTGATCAAGACTCTTAACTCACGTCTTTACTTTGCTTAGGGTCATTAGTCAACACTTGGTATAAGAGAGGCTTTTTGATCATCAATCCAAGGTCTAAGTTCTACCCAACTTGGTCATCATCTTGCTTATGGTTGCATCCACCACCTAAATCCTCATCCAAGGACTAAGGTATCAAATCCTCATCAAATCCAGGCTCTAATCCAAGAACCCCACCAATCAACGAAATTCCTTATCATTGAAGACAAAATCCAAAATTCCACAAATATCTTGCAAAGTCCTTTCATCACAAATTTCCTCCTCCAAACGTTTCTAAGGTTATTCGTGTATGGTCACAACTCGATCCCAAAAGAGAAAGATGACTGAACAACAATATGGCATGCCAAACATTAGTGTCCTATATGAAGATCCCATGTAGGATCCTACACAAAGTGGACAACCTAGTAATCAAGATCAAAGTCAAGATCCTAACATGGTTAGCCAAGACGAACTCTCTCCAAAAGTGCAAAATTTCCTAGCAGATGCTTATAACCAAGAGATGATGGAAAAATTTATTCAACACAATCCTACTGCACTTCTAAAAACTCTCCTTGAAAATGGAGCTCAACTTCTGCCTGAATTTCATAGATCCACTCTTGGCCAACAACCACAAGGAGACCTTGTTCCCTCACAAAGTGCCGCACCTATTATTCAAAATCAATCAATCACAGCTCCATCAATCAGCCAAGCTCAATCAGTGCCATCCATGACACCTCTCACCGTATTATCCATCCCACCTTCTTTCTCCTTACCATCTATACCATTATCAAACCCAATCCCATCTACTCTCCAAGATGCTTCTGTGCCATCTCCTTCCGTTCAACCGCATATTTCTATTCCACAAACTTCCATTCCTACAACAATGTCGCAAATTTTATCTAGGCCATACTCAATCCTATTACAATAGTTCGTGAATCACAACCAACTATCACACGAATCCCTATGACATCGCCCCTCACATCTCATGTTCCCGCCTCTTCCTCATATCAATATATTGGTGGTGGTGCACCTTATTTTGCTCATCCAATTCTTGGGGCAAATACAATTCATCATTATCAAAGTCCACAACAAGATCTCATTAAAGAAATTCAAGACATGAAGAGTATCATTAAGGACATGAAATAAAGGACTAATAAAAGAAAAACTTACTCGTTTGAAGAGTTTTGCCCTTATCCTTACGACCCATCTATATTAGTTGCAACCTACCCCTCAGGATTTGAGATCCCCAAATTCACCAAGTATGAAGGCAAAGGAGACCCCCGCGATCATGTCCAAGAATTCCACATCCTATGCCAAGAAGTCTCCTTTAGTGACCTTTATCTTTGCAGACTCTTTCCCAAGAGTCTCATGGGAGATGCCCTATCATGGTTCTCATCTCTACCACAAGGTTCCATTGTCTCCTTTCCAGACTTGGCAGAAAAATTTGTGGCCCACTATACTTACAACATGGTTAATGATGTTTCTATGATGGACCTATGCAATATAAAACAAAGGCTTGGAGAAACCTTCGCCACTTTCCTACAAAGATGGCGACATCTTATCAAGAAATTCCAGTGGGACATGCCAAAACAACATCAAATTGAGCTATTTCAAAAGAACTTGGTGCCTAAACTTTCGAGACCCTTAATATCTCAATGTATCAAATCCTTCCAAAAATTGACCGATAAGGGCGTCGCCCCCGAATGTGTCTTGTTGGAGGAAGGGACCTTGAAACATTACCAGAAGTCAACACAAAGTTCTTCTTCTTATCATAGTGACAAGCCAAAATTCTGGTCTAAAAACAAAAACATGGTCAATGATGGTGTAACCGATGCAAAGTGGGTCCAAACCGTGGCCATTCCCCCGAAATCCACCACCAATAATCATCAATTCAATCAAAATCAATCTCAAAAACTGCATAACAATGTCTCAATCCAAGGACAACCACCCCGATCAAATAATAGGACTCCAAGGGACTTCACTCCTTTGGCTGAGCCTATTGAAAAGGTGCTTCAAAAACTTGTCCAAGCAGGTGTAGTGGTTTTTCCAATCACTCGCATGTTTGACCCCAATCAACCTAAACCAAGATGGTACAATGAAAATGAGTATTGCGAATACCATCTTATCAAGGGACATGATACACGAAAGTGTATGAAGCTCAAAATCTACATACAAGATCTCATTGATAGGGGTGAGATTGAAGTAGCAAACGCGAAACCTAGTAATAACAATGACAAACTTAAAATCTACCAGGAACCATTCTAGAAGCATGATAAAGGAAAAGGCTCATCATCCAACGCAATGGGTTATGACTACGCTAATCACATAATCGGCTTTGATTTCTTAGTAGGTTGCATTGAACCTACATACACTTGTTTCAATGTCATAACCATCCAAGGAGTTAATCCTCCTTCTTCCCAAAGCAGACCAAATCCTGCTAGGATAGTCATCCAAGGTGCCACGCCTTCCACCTCCCATTTCCAGAATGACTGCAATGTAACTACATGCTGAGGTAAGGTCACCATCCAAGGAACCCCTCCCCCACCAAACCCCCCGCCCATGTCTTCCACCCGCTGATATGACCTCCTGGACCAACTTGGGAAGACCCCTACACAGATTTCCATTCTAGAACTTCTCAAGACTTCCCCGGTCTATAAAGAAATTTTGGAACAAGCCCTTCTTGAATCACGCATTCCTGATAACATCAACGCCACCCAATTCCAAGCCATCATTGGAAACCTTGCTGCCAAGCAGCACCTTGTTTTTACCTCCAAAGATGCTCCTTAACATAAGGTCAAACGTATCCTGATAGACGGTGGATCTGGGCTTAATCTGTGTACACATAAATTAATAAAACAATTGGGACTTTCTGGGGATCTGGTAGACACATCAGGAAGGATCACAATAAAGGCATATGATGATGCGGAAAGACTTTCAAAGGGCACGATCACCTTACCTCTTCAAGTGGGCCCCATTACAATTGAAACCCCTTGCCAAGTACTAGATCTTGATCTCCCCTACAACATTCTCCTCGGGCGACCATGGATTCACTCCTTGAAGGCTGTACCCTCCACCTATCACCAATGCATCAAATTCCCCTTCAATGGAAGAGAGATAACTATCAAAGGCGATCCTCAACCTTTTCAATATTATTATTAGAGGGGAAGCATCCGTATCATTGTCCACTAAATATAACCTCACCAACGCCTCCATCTGACACATCAAATGTTGCCTCCACATCATCCCAACCAGATAATCAAATCAAGATCTTGGACAATGGCTGTGGAGAATACAAATTGGAGGATGTCTTATTAATGGGCAACCTCCCTCTCTCTCCTAAGTCATTTGGCAAACCAAAAGAGCTCAAAAAGGACCCAAAACCAGTCATGCAATACCAAAATACCACCTTCCAGCAATGGGGCCCACTTAATGAGGAGAACCTTGAAGCAGATGTCTCTTCCTGGTTGTACCGGGAAGAGGATGATGATCCAACAACAATATCCAAAAAAATGTACACAAAAGCATTTTCCATAGTTGAAAGAATGGGTTACAAAGGACATGACCTGGGACCAGAGGAAAAGGGAAGAAAAGAACCCATAAATCCTATCTCCTACAGATACAACAGAGGCTTGGGGTACACCCCAGTGCCTAAGATTACTATCGCTGGTGCCCCTTCTAGTCCTTCTTCGGATATCAAAAGCGCTGACGAAGAGGAATTCCACGAAATGCCTTATGAATATGAGAAAGATATCTTCTTTGACACTTACATCAATACCATCACCCCCGTAACCCCTCCCACTTCACACGAGCTACATCTTGTCCATCCTGAACTCATTGACTGGGGCCAACGATACAAACCCACTTTAGATATCTATACCGACAATAATGCTCTCATAGCTCTCCTGACGGCATGAAACCTGGAAGATAGTAACAAAATCGAGGGTATTCAACTACACGAAAAGGGATACTTTGGTAGTCAGGTCAATGCCCTTAGCCACAAAAAAGATAATAAAAGAAAAAGACATGATTCCCTAGGTGAAAACCTCCCTGAGGCACCTTTGGATGAACAAAAAATAAAAACAAAGGGCGTATCTGAAAGTGAAAACTTGGAAAAGACACTTGACGATGAGGGACTTGACCTCCCTACCATTGGTTACCTTCCATAGGACAAATCAAATTTGCTAATAGAAGAAATAGACAACATCAACATGGGCACCAAAGTCATTTTGAAAAATGTGCTCATTGCCAAATCCCTCATAGAAATAGAGAAACTTGACTTCATCAACTTCCTTACAGAGGTAAAAGTCAATTTTGCATGGTCCTATTCCGATATGCTAGGGTTGGATCCTGCCTTGGTGGTTCACAATCTCGCCGTCCGTCCAGATGCAAAACTTGTAAAACAAAAATTACGCAAAATGCACCCACATATTGCTCTCTTGGTCAAGGTGGAACTCCAAAAGATGTTAGATACAAAATTTATCAAACCAGTAGATTACACTGAATGGGTCTCCAACATTGTACCTGTCGCCAAACTTGTTGGGGGCATCCGCATCTGCATAGATTTTCGAGATCTAAATAGAGCTTGTCCTAAAGACGATTTCCCGCTCCCAAACATAGATATGATTGTGGACCTTACAACAGGACATGAGATGCTGTCGCTTATGGATGGATTCTTTGGATACAACCAAATCAGGATTGCAGATGAGGATCAACATAAAACTGCATTCACAACACCATGGGGGACTTTCTATTATCGGGTCATGCTTTTTGGTCTCAAAAATGCTAGAGCTACATACCAACGTGCCATGACAACAATTTTTCATGACCTCTTACACAAAATTGTGGAGGACTATGTGGATGATCTGCTAGGCAAATCTAAGACAAGACAAGAACACATCCCCATTCTAAGGCATATCTTTGAAAGATTAGAAAAATACAAACTACGACTGAATCTAAAAAAGTGTGTGTTCGGAGTCACATTGGGAAAACTATTAGGATTCATTGTTTCCCGCAGAGGCATCGAGGTCGATCCTGCAAAAGTAAAAGCTATCATGAAAATGCCTCCACTAAAAACTCTTAGACAACTGCACAGTCTCCAGGGAAAACTCCAATCTGTTAGACGTTTTATTTCACAACTAGCATTTAAGTGCCATCCATTTGCACACCTCCTATGCAAGGACATGAAATTCAAATGGGACTGCTTATGCCAAAAGGCCTTTGAGAAACTAAAGAATATCTAGCATCACCTCCAGTGTTGATGCCTCCTACTCCTGGAAAACTCCTTATTTTGTATATATGTGCTACAACAGTGGCATTGGGGGCATTATTGGCACAAACAGACGACCAAGGGAAAGAACATGCCATTTACTACATTAGTCGAACTCTGGTAGGATATGAACTCAATTATACCCCCATTGAAAGAGCATGTTTGGCATTAGTGTTCAGCACATAGAAACTACGACACTATATGCTAAACAACAAGACAAAACTAATTGCTAAAATTGATCCACTTAAATATCTCTTGTCAAAAGCTTCTCTCACTGGAAGAACCGCCAAATGGGTCATGCTCCTAAGTGAGTTTGACATCGAATATGTAGACAGAAAGGCAATCAAGGGACAAGTCATTGCAGATCAGTTGGCTGAAGCTCCACTTCTAGGTGACCATCCTATTCTCACAGAATTATCAAATGAGTTCATTATGACTGTTTCTATATCCTCCACATGGCAATTATACTTTGATGGCTCCTACACCCAAAATGGATCGAGGGCATGAATATTATTGGTCACACCTCAAGGAGATGGCATCCCCAAATCATACAAGATAGCCTTTGCATGTACCAATAACATAGCAGAATACGAGGCACTCATCACAGGTTTACGTCTAGCTATCCACTGGAAAATAAAGGATTTACAAGTTTATGGTGATTCTCAGCTTGTTATAAAACAAGTCAATGATGAGTACCAAACAAAAGATGATAAACTCCTTCCTTATTGTACCATGGTTGAAGATCTTAAGAAACATTTCGCAACAATCACATTTAATCAAATCCAACGAACAAACAATAGGGCTGCAGATGCAATGGCCACCATTGGCTCCCTCCTTCAAATGCCAGCACACAGTCAGAAGTGCAAGTTCTTCGTCGAGCAATTATTTGTACCAACATATGACCTACCAGAGTCTGAAATAGTGTGTGTTCTCGTTGGTCCTGAGTCCCCTTGGTACCAAGAAACCTTTGCTTTCCTCAAAGACAACACCATTCCCCCACATCTCACCAAAACCCAACAACAAACCTCCATCCGTCGATGTGCTCGTTACACCATCCTCGGACACACTCTATTCAGAAGGCATTTTGATGGTTCCCTCCTAAGGTGCTTAGATAAACAAGAGGTAGAATGGGCATTACATGAAGTACATGAAGGTATCTGTGGGGCACACTCAAGTGGGCTCACATTGGCTAAAAAACTTTTGAGAACAGGATACTACTGGCCTAAAATGGAAGAAGATACATATAACTATGTTAAGAAATGCATCCCTTGCCAGCAACATGGTGACAAGATTCATGCACTGTCACAAGAATTGGAGCCATTTATTACACCCTGGCCCTTCTCACAATGGGGGCTTGATCTCATTACGAAAATCCACCCTTCATCCTCCAACGGACATAAGCTCATTATAACCGCCACTGAGTATTTCACCAAGTGGGTAAAGGCTATCCCTCTTACTTTTACCACTGGTAAGCAGATATCCAAATTCAGCCTGAATTACCTGATATGCCCATATGGCATTCCAAAAGTTATTATCATAGATAGTGGCAAACAATTTAAAAACCAGGATGTCAAAGAACTCTGCCAAAAATTTAACATCCAACATCGCTTCTCCACCCCATATTATCCCCAAGGCAATAGCCAAGGTGAGGCTTCTAATAAAACCTTAATCAAAATCCTCAAAAAGACAGTCAATGAAGTTGGCCACGATTGGAACCTCCAACTCCATCCTTCTTTGTGGGCCTACCACACCTCCATCCGCACCCCCACATGCGCCACCCCTTATTCCCTGGTCATTGGCTCTGAAGCCATCCTTCCCCTTGAGATCAAAATCCCCTCTCTAAGGGTATCGCTGCAAGACATCCTACCAGAGGAAGAATACAGAATTGCTCACTTACAAGAGCTAGAATTGTTAGATGAAAGGTGCCTCAAGGCCTTGAACCATCTCTGGGTATATCAGAACTGCTTGCAGATGAGTTATCACAAAAGAGTCAGAACCCAAGAATTCCAAGTTGGTGATCTTGTCCTCATGGAAAATCAAAAAAATCTACAAGAAAGAGAAAAGAAGGGCAAGTTTGAGCCTAATTGGCTGGGACCATATGTAATCACAACAAATTATGGATAAGGAGCTTATCAATTGGCTACTCTTGAAGGCGATCCTTTGGATGAACCAATGAATATCATGCACCTCAAAAGATTTTATGCCTAATCCTCAGAAAGTCTCAAATTGTCAAAAAACCAAAAAAAATTAAAAAATCAAGAAAAATACAAAAAAAAAAAAGAAGAGAAAATCAAAAAAAGAAAGAAAAACAACTCACCCATTAGTGAAAACCACTTTGTGGCACTATGGACAAGTACCTTGGTGAAAACCTCCATGCAGGCGCTAAGGTAAATAACCGGATCCACTGTCTATCCGATCGACACTGAAAATAACCCGCCATCCACTCCACCCATTCGCAGCATTCCTTCTCTTTCACCTCCTAATAAAATGCATGTATGATGATGAGTCATCACCCAAGTCATGAACAAGGAATGTCCCATTAAACTGAGCTTCTACGCCTGTCTGTAAACTTCAAGAAGTCTTGAGAAACAATCCCAAATCCACTAGTCACTCCAAAACCATAGAATCACTTGCCTAATCCAAAAGTCCACTTTGCCCTAGGGATGACTCGTTCCCTCACCTGGAAACCTAATCCTTCATCCTAGTTCTACTCTTGGCAAGAGGTATCATTTGGTCGTAAGGAAGTGACTTGTTAGATTTTGTTAGATCTTTTCATATAGACTTGCATATTTTGCCCTATGACTGCCACTATTTACGACCGCCTGGGTTCTTCCATATCTAGGTACATTATGATAGGCGCATACTGGGGCATATTTCATAGTATGGCATGTTTTGGATCCCTCTTGTATAAACCGGTGACCTGGTACTAGTGTTTATCAACACTTACCTTCTTGTGTACAAGAGGTATTGGTGTGTTTGAGGGTTTCCTTGCACGAATCCACAACTTTGTACTAGTGTTTCTTAACACTTGCATTGTTGTGTGCAAGAAATTCCCACTTATCTACAAAGTTAGTCCATGCCCTGGGTTTCTCATGGCATCCTGATTTCTATAATTAGTGGTGCAAGTCACTTAGGGCAACATCAAACTAGGTTGGCTCTCCACATTTGTTGTGCACAAAATCTCACCATCATTCCATCAAAACCCAAAACTCAATAATCCCATAGAGTTCTCAATGGCCCCCATTTTCCTCTGTGGTCTCGCATCTCGTATTCTTCTTTCCAAATACTTCACGACTGCTTCATATTTATTCCTCATTTACCCCTTCCACCCTAATTTTTCTTCCTCTATTTCTTCCTCACATAATCAATTTTGATTCTGATTCATGTCTTATATAGGATGTATCCTTCTTGAAACCAGATGCTCTGATCATGTCTTATACAAGATGAATTCTTCCTGAAACCAAACATTGTGATCAATCATGTCTTATACAGGATGAATCCTTCCTAAAACTAGACATTGTGATCGATCATGTCTTAGACAGGATGAATCTTTCCTAAAACCAAACGTTGTGATCAATCATGTCTTATACAGGATGAATCCTTCCTGAAACCAGATGTTGTGATCGATCATGTCTTATACAGGATGAATCCTTCCTGAAACCAGACGTTATGATCAATCATGTCTTATATAGAATGAATCCTTCCTGAAACCAGATGTTGTGATCGATCATGTCCTATACAGGATGAATCCTTCCTGAAACTAGATGTTGTGATCAATTATGTCTTATACAGGATGAATCCTTCCTGAAACCAGACGCTTTGATCATGTTTGTCTTATATAGGATGAATCCTTCCCGAAACCAGACTGAATCTAGATCTTATTAATCAAATAAAATCAAATCTATTGGGAAATCAATCTCGCAAAACTCCAAAGATCAATTACCTCAATTGATCTCCTGAGGGGGCATCACCATACTTTAATTTATCAATCAAGAGATGGGGCATCCTATCAAACCAATATCAGCACCAAAACAAGATTATTCTTTGAATCAATGCGTCATCACACCTTGCTTCAAAGAGGGGCAAAATGTAGACACTTAAAAATAATTATTTTAATTATTTTTAATTCCTCACATAATTAATTAATTAATTATGCTAATTCAAATTCTCCTCAATATTAATTAAATATAATTAATATTGTCACTATAGCATGTGATTGATTTATTTAATAAATCAATCCCTTTCTTTATTCTTCTAAAAAATCAAATCCTCACAAATCTCCCTCTTAGCTAATTAATTTCAATTAATTAGTTAACCCCCATGATTCCTATAAATCATCTTCTTAATTCATCATTAACCTAATAAATTCTTCTAGAAACTCCCTAAACTCACTTAACCTTATTCTTCTAATTTTTAATTCCCTCCACTCATTCTCTCTCTTAGTCAAATCTTCCTACAAATCCTAATCCCACCTAACACTTCCTCTAATCCCCTTCATAATGAGTTGCTAGTGACTAATCATCATGATTAGTCACAAAGTCAACCCCTTGTCCCTTCCATCCAACCACTAGCTTTAAATGCTCTTTTCCTAGGTGAATGTGAGATTTTCGAGATCTCACATTCCTCTAGGCATTCCCTCTCCTAAGGAATTTTTAATTCCTTCTTATTCCTCTAATCGCTATGCTTTTCCCTTTTTGGAGAATTTTTAATTCCTCCTCTCCATTCTCCAAGGAATGTCACATCCCTTGCTCTTCTCAAGGCACATTGGGAAGTCTTCCCAATGCATCTTGTTCTTCCCAAGGTACCTTGGGAGTCTTCCCAATGCACCTTGTGGAGTGTGGAGACAAGAAATGCCTTTAAGGAATATCTCTTGGTCTCCACATCCTCTCTTGGGCCTTGTGTGAGTTCAGAAGAAATCCTAGCCCTTCATCTTGAATCCATCCTAACCATCCATTCTTCCTCTCCTCTTCCTATAAATTAAGGACTCCATCTCTCCATTCATCATCTCCAAGTTTAATAATCTTATGCTACCCATTTGAGTTAAAAAAAAAAGTCATCAAAGCATCCGAATTATAGCCAAATCCATACTCATCCATCACTTAGTCACTTATCCATCCATCTTATCCTCCCATCAATCATATTGTGCACATTTGGAGAGCCATCCACATCAAGCAAGCCAGAGGAGCCCATCCGATCAAGTTGAAGAGAGAGGCGCCATTCAACTTCATGAAAGGCTCAATCCGAAGGAGAAGGTAAAATAGCAAGGTGAAATGGTCTCTTCATCATATTTTAGCATTTTTCATGTTTATGTCATTATGTTTTGATCATTTTCTCTTCTAGTCTATTTTCCCCTCTTCAGCATAATAAACTTGATTATGATGTACAACTTAATAGTTGTTGGGAATGTGAAGTCCAACGGTCACATGACCCTTTGCGTTCTCCCAACTGTTCATTTCATATCTGAATATGATTATATAATGGTTGTGTGCAACCCAAGTATTGAGAGTTGATTAATAGAAGTTATTCCCTGCTTTGAGTGTGGATGTAGGCATATTTGCCGAACCACGATAAGTTGTGTGTTGTCTCTTCTTATTGCTTTTCTATTTCTATTATTGTTTTCTCTGCTCATTCTAATCCTACAATTGGCATCAGAGCCATGTTAGCTTGAGCAGAGATGGAGGAAGAAGGAGAAGGTAAAACTTATAACTTCTATGGTAGTTTTACATTTCATGTAAAACTATGCTTCAAACACCGCGTACATTGGTAACAATCTGATGGAGTTGTTTGATGATGAAAATAATGCCATTGTTTTGTTTCTTGTAAGGTCTGAGTTTTATGTTTGGATATTAGAATCCAGTAATTGTGAATCGGTAGATATTCTGTTACGGGGGAGTTCAGGTGATGGTGATGAAGAAATGTATTTTAAACTGGGACAAAGTGGTGTTTTGGTTTTTGGCATAATGGGTGAGTTTGTGTCTGATAGAGTTTTTAACTCTGCTTTGATTTGGAAAAGGCTGATTCAAAGTGTATGTGAACAAGAGTTCACGAAGCTAAAATCTCGCAGGCTGGTTTTAATGTGAATTTCAAAAATGGAAGCAGGGATGCTAGTGCATGGCTGTGCCAATTGGCCTTCACGGGGGAGATTGTTGGGAATGTGGAGTCCAACGGTCACATGACCCTTTGCGTTCTCCCAACTGTTCATTTCATATCTGAATATGATTATATAATGGCTGTGTGCAACCCAGGTATTGAGAGTTGATTAATAGAAGTTATTCCCTGCTTTGAGTGTGGATGTAGGCATATTTGCCAAACCATGATAAGTCGTGTGTTGTCTCTTCTTATTGCTTTTCTATTTCTGTTATTGTTTTCTCTTCTCATTCTAATCCTTACAATTGGTATCAGAGCCATGTTGGCTTGATCAGAGATGAAGGAAGAAGGAGAAGGTAAAACTTATAACTTCTATGGCAGTTTTATGTTCCATGTAAAACTATGCTTCAAACACCGCGTACATTGGTAACAATCTGATGGAGTTGTTTGATGATGAAAATAATGCCATTGCTTTGTTCCTTGTAAGGTCTAGGTTTTATGTTTGGATATTAGAATCCAATAATTGTGAATCGGTAGATATTTTGTTATAGGGGAGTTCAGGTGATGGTGATGAAGAGATGTATTTTAAACTGGGACAAAGTGGTGTTTTGGTTTTTGGCATAATGGGTGAGTGTAGTACCCCTACTAGTTTGAACTCATTAGACTCATATTTTATTATTGGTCATTTTTCAGTGGATACATTACCATGACATATTATTCAGATTTTTATGACATTATAGTTTATTTAGAGATGAGAAGTATAATTTATTTGCAGTATTTTAGTACTTGTGATTTATGGCATTTTATGTATTATTGCTATGAACTGACATTTTACTTTATTTATGCAATGTGGAATTATATGTTGTGTGTTTGCGAGTGTATTGGATGCAAGGGGACGATTTTCCTTCACTCATTTCGGTGAGATAGGGAACGTCGTGATTCTCCTTCATCGGTGTGTATGCCATGTTTTCTATATTATATATATGCATGTGTGGTTCGGTGATGCAGGATATTGTAGGTACAAGTATCGGGTAGGTACGGGGTATCGTCTCCATCTGGCTTCATAGGTCTGAGTGTGAATTATATTTTCCGATGGAAGTGGAGGAGATAGTAGTTGACCCTATTTTACTCAGTTACACTCGTATGAGTGTCGTCAGTTAGTTGATTTGTCAGTTAGTTCGGTCTTCGTATTTTGTCATTTTATCTTTTATGGGTAATTGCTTGAGATTTGTTTAATTTGAGTGTTTTAGTGGATTTAATTAATTAATTAATTAAGTTTATGAAATTATCTCATTATTGTATTGTTTATGCATTGAGATTATAAATTTAGTTAATTAAAGAAATTATTAAATTAAGCTGCATGGTATTAAAAATATATTTTTATTTTAAAAATAAATTAGATTAATTGTATTTATTATTTTCTAAAGTTATAATTAAATAAATGAATAAAAGGATTAATTGGAATTAAAGTATTGTTTTAATTCTTTATTTAGAAAATTAATCAATTGGAATTAAAGTATTGTTTTAATTCTTTATTTAGAAAATTAGTTAATTAGAATTAAAGTATTGTTTTAATTCTTTATTTAAAAAATTAATTAATTGGAATTAAAATATTGTATTAATTCTTTATTTAGAAAATTAATTAATGTGCATGAGAAAAGAAAAGAAAGAATAATGTTTTTTAATTATTGCGTGTGATAAATTTAGAAAATAAAATAAAAAAATTACTATTATTCTAAATTTAGGTTTTTTGTGAAAAAGCTATTGAACCTAGAATATTAGTTTAAATAGGGGTTAGGTCTTTATTTTAGTTACACATAGGGACACATAGGAACAGGTCAAGAATTTAGGTGAAGGAATTTATTGGAAGTTATTGAAGGGATTAAGGGCTCTTTTACAGATTTCTTCCAGGAAAGCTATACTAGGTTGGATGATTTCTTAGTTGTGTGTTTTATTAAAAATATTTCTATTTGTCTCTGCTTGATGTGTGTGTAAAATAATTGTCAAATTCAAAACCCTCTTCTGGTGAATTCAAGTTTTGTTTGAAAATTCATGCCTGATGTGTATTTCTTGTTTGTGGGAAGAATGTAATTTTGTGAAAATTAGGAAAATTGTTATAGAAAATTTGTCGGATTTTAGGATGCATGGAAATTTGCAAGATTTGTGAGAAAGGGTATTTACCTGAGAAATGGTTTTAATTACCTTAAGAAAATAAATTTAATTACACATTAAATTTATTTGGGTTAATTAAATTTAAAAAAAAAAAAGATTGAAATTTTATTAAAATGAAATTATTGAAAAAGTATTGTTTTTTATTGTTCTGTTTAAAAATATATATATATAAAAATAAAATTATTATATATAAAAAAATTATTTCACCCTTTAGTTGCCTAGTTGTGTTGTTTTCCTTTAGGGTTCCTGGCGGGGCATTACATTTGGTATCAGAGCCAAGTTTCAACACTGGGTACTCTGGGTTTGTGGTGTGCCTTTCATTGACCATCTTGCTTAGGTCATAAATGTTTGTATCTCTCAGGACTTATCCTTGCTATGGATCTGAACCTTTTTCTCTTTTATGGTACCAGGTCATGTTTTAGAAAGATAGAGGAGGTGGCCGTACGGGTGGTCACCAAGGAGGCAGAGGTGGAGGACGGGGCCGTGGTTCTGACCACCATATTTCTTCACCACCACCCACTCATGTGAGTGTTGAGCAAGAACAATCTGTTCATCAGAACTCTCAGCATGCAGGAGAACATGTTATCGAAAGGGAAGAGCTGAGACAGATGTTTCAGGAGGTTCTGGCTAGGTTAGGCCAAAGGCCTGAGTTTGAGCAACCAATTCATGCTCAAGTTGAGGAGCCGCTTCAACAGGTTCCAGAGGAAAGAGAGAGAGAGAGATCACCAAGGCGAGGGGAGATTCTAGCTATCCGAGATCCACCTTCCTTAGGTCACATAAAGGACTTGATGAGGTCCAATCCTCCTTACTTTGATGGTATGGGTACTGGTCTTGAGGCAGAGACCTGGCTTATCGGCTTGGACCGATGTTTCGCTATGTTTCCTTACAACAGTAATGCCAAGGCAAGATGTGCTATTATGCGTCTAAATAAACTTGCTTCAATCTAGTGGAGATTAGAGGAGGAGAAGATCGGTGTATGCATTAACACCATCACATGGGAACTATTTTTGGAGAGATTTAGGGCACGATTTCTCTCACCCCAGTGGAGGCAGACTCGAGCAGATGAGTTTTATATATGTGTTTATATATATATATATATATTTAATATTAGATATGTTTCTTTTGGTAGTTATTATAATATTTTAAATGTTATTTAAAATATTATTTAATTACAGTTTGCAATGTTAATTTAAATAAATATGTTGAAAATACATTAGGAGAATTATCTGTATTTTAAATCTTTTTGGACAAATGACAAAGTGGATGTTTTTGGTATTAAAAAGTTGTAAATTCTTGTTATCTGGAAATTTGTAAATTGCATGTTATTTATGCTTTGGCTATTTTTAAGGAAAGATTGCCTGTAATAGGATCTTGCGTATATTGTGTTCTCAGTCAAGTTTTATTTCATTGCAATTTTGGTTAAATTGTCATTGTGTCCTATGTTATTATTTCTCCTAGACCAGGTGTTGTTGTATAACCTATTTGATATGAGCCATTGTGTTTTTTTGTCCAAATGGTCAATCTTGGGTTGGTATTTGTGTATTCTTCACCTGTGCTTGTCAGGATTGTTTATGGTTGCCTGTTTTGCCATAGAGTTCTCGTAGAGAGAAACATTTCCTGTTAGTGTCCTAAGAGAGAGAGAGTGGCTTTCGAGCGGGGGCCATGCCTGAAGTGGATGACAGGATAACCCGTCGAAAGTTAGTTAAAAAGTGATAATCTAATAATTGATTAGGGGGTGGGTAGTTTAAATATTAATTAAGATAAATGTGCCTCATGCATAGGTGAGTGCTTGTACAGGGCTCATGATGTTACGAGAAGGCCTGGAATGGCAAACTTATCACCTTGTCTTCACGAAAGGATTGGTAGGGTCCGCATGAGACTTAGTTGGAACCGGAGGCTCGGGAGAGGTTACCAAGAGAAACCCGAGTATGGGGGCCGAGACCTATGGAGGCTGTACCATGGTAACTATCAAGCTATGTGATGACACTGTCTTCTTAGAGTCACTAGTGTTTTGTGAGTTGTGTTACATGGATGGTTGCAGAGTCTTGTAGTCCTTTTGTACTTGTCTTACTTTGCTTGCTTGAGGGTTTTCTACTATCTCCTAGCACGGTGGGGTGGTTCCATTTCGGGATCACATGGTCGGGTGGTAGTGCCACTTCCCATCGGATGTTCTGGATTGTATCTTTAGGTGAGGAAAGGCTTCACTGGTGTTTCTTGGATCATGGTTTATGTACCAGCTCTTGTTCAAGATCATTGTTCAATTGAGACCTTGTGGTCATTGTATCAGACTTTTATGTAACCTTGATATTGTATCTTTGTAACCAGTGGTATTATTGGAAGCCATGCATTTATGGATATTGTAATATTAGTATGCCAGTGAAATGAATGTTATTGTTTTGATCTTATATTTAAATGGTTTATGGAAATTGGATACATTGGAATACTTTTATTTCTTTATTGTGAAATTTGGATGTATGTGTGATTTTAAACTTAAGTATTCAATTTATCTAATTAAATGGATTAACTGTGGTGTTAATATAATCTATGAAATTAATCTTCGTTGGTTACCCTTAGGAAAACTTATGATAGACTTCCGCTGTGTTGTTAAACGTGCAATGATTATAGTATTACACTTAGTCTTTAACAAAAAAAAAATTATTTCACCCTTTAGTTGCCCAGTTGTGTTGTTTTCCTTTAGGGTTCCTGGCGGGGCATTACATTTGGTATCAGAGCCAAGTTTCAACACTGGGTACTCTGGGTTTGTAGTGTGCCTTTCATTGACAATCTTTCTTAGGTCATAAATGTTTGTATCTCTCAGGACTTATCCTTGCTATGGATCTGAACCTTTTTCTCTTTTATGGTACCAGGTCATGGCTAAGAAAGCTAGAGGAGGTGGCCGTATAGGTGGTCACCAAGGAGGCAGAGGTGGAGGATGGGGCCGTCGTTCTGACCACCACAGTTCTTCACCATCACCCACTCATGTGAGTGTTGAGCAAGAACAATCTATTCATTAGAACTCTCAGTATGCAGGAGAACATGTTTCCGAAAGGGAAGAGCTGAGACAGATGTTTCAGGAGGTTCTGGCTAGGTTAGGCCAAAGGCCTGAGTTTGAGCAACCAATTCATGCTCAAGTTGAGGAGCTGCTTCAATAGGTTCCAGAGGAAAGAGAGAGAGAGAGAGAGATCACCAAGGCAAGGGGAGATTCCAGCTGTCCGAGATCCACCTTCCTTAGGTCACATAAAGGACTTGATGAGGTCCAATCATCCTTACTTTGATGGTATGGGTACTGGTCTTGAGGCAGAGACCTGGCTTATCGGCTTGGACTAGTGTTTCGCTATGTTTCCTTACAATAGTAACACCAAGGCAAGATGTGCTATTATGCATCTAAATAAATTTGCTTCAATCTGGTGGAGATTAGAGGAGGAGAAGATCAATGTATGCATTAACACCATCACATGGAAACTATTTTTGGAGAGATTCAGGGCACGATTTCTCTCACCCCAGTGGAGGCAAACTCGAGCAGATGAGTTTTATGCCTTGCGTCAATATGGGATGACAGTAGACCAGTATGAGCATAGGTTCTATGGGCTCAAACAATACGCCATAATTGGTAATGATGAGGCTATGCTTGTCCAACATTTCCTAAGAGGTTTGAACAATCGTATCAGTGGAGGTGTGAGGGTATTCAAGCCAGCTTCAATGGAGATAGTCGTGGCAAAGGCCAAATTAGTTGAGCTGAACCTTATTCATGCACTTGGTGGTCAGACAGGTGTGTAGATAGGAAGTGCACCTACTAGTGGAAATAAAGCTCAGGGAAATCAGTCCCAGTCAACTGCACCATTCAGAACTCCTCAAGCACCTGCTAAGAGTGGGAAACAACAACAATAGTCAAAACCTAAACAATTCTAGGGCCAACAAGGTGGAAATTTTTAGTATAAGAAGGGTAGGAACTGGCAGAGGGGCAAATAGGGCCCTATAGGGCGGGCCTCGCTGAGTGCATCTTATGCCCCTAGCTAGGGAAGTTTCTAGCAATCTAGTGGACCAACATGTAATAGAGGAGCTTTCTTCTCTTGTGGGCAATTTGGTCACAGAGCTGCACAGTGCCCTCAAAATGTCCACAACATAGGTAGTTAGAGACTAGTAGCATCTAAACCTATAGTAGGAGATGTAGGGAGGTCCCATAGACTATTTGCAGCGGTAGATGACCGCCAAGCTGATCATCAGGGTACAGTCATTGAGGTAGCAGGTATGTTGCATGGAACCCCTATCTCTGTACTTTTCAATTCTGGAGCTTCTGATTCTTTTATTTCTTCATCCATTGTGGAGCAGTGCAGACTTACATCTGCTAAGCAGGCAGATAGGTGGCAAGTAGAGTTGGCTACAGGTGTCTGTGTTTCTGAAGATGCATTTATTCCTAGTTGTGAGTTGAAATTAGGAACCATAGTTACTTCAGTGGACCTTCGGGTTATTCCTTTGGGATCTTATGGAGTTGTATTGGGGATGGATTGGCTATCATCTCACAGTGCTCATGTAGATTGTCACAAGAAGACAGTAGAGTGCTTAGATGACCTTGGCAGAGAAGTGGAGATTGTTGGAGTTTAGAGGCTGATATCCCTGTGTATGATCTCCGCTATGCAACTTAAGCAGTGCATGTGTAGAGGATGTCAACTTTTTGCAATCACTCTTGAGGAATTGGATGAGTCAGAGAGGTGAGAAATCACTCTTGATGGTCACCCTATTCTTAGAGAGTATGCAGACATGTTTCCATTGGATATTCCTGGTATGCCTCCGAAGTGAGATATAGACTTTCGTCTTGATTTGGTTTCTGGCACAGAACCTATTTCAAGAGCTCCATATCGGATGACTACTCAGGAGTTAAGCGAGTTGAAATTGTAGATAGAAGAATTATTGGCCAAGGGATTCATTCATCCTAGTATTTCCCCTTGGGGTGCACCTGTTATCTTTGTCAAGAAGAAAGATGGTTCTCTTTGGTTATGCATTGATTACCGATAGCTGAATAAGGTAACCATCCAGAATAGATACCCATTGCCTCGTATAGATGACCTTTTTTATTAGGTTAAGGTAGCCAAGGTGTTCTCTAAGATTGACTTGAAATCTAGATACCATCAGTTACGCATTTAGGATGCAGACATTCATAAGACAGCATTTCGTACTCGTTATGGTCACTATGAGTTCACAGTGGTGCAAATTGGGTTGACGAATGCACCTTCAGTTTTCATGAGCTTAATGAATGGAGTTTTTCACACCTATCTTGATTGTTTCATCATTGTATTCTTGGATGACATTCTGATTTATTCTAGATCTGTGGAGGAGCATGAGGGTCACTTATGTCAGGTACTGCAGTGCTTAAGGGAAAATCAACTTTATGCCAATTTAGCAAAGTGTGACTTTTTCCAGACTGAGGTGAACTATCTTGGTCATGTGGTTTCGGGAGAAGGTATATCTATGGATCCTTCAAAGATCCATGCCATTGTTGATTGGCGAGTGCCGACCAACGTTTCTGAAGTTAGGAGTTTTATGGGTTTGGCTGGATATTACCATTGCTTTGTTGAAGGCTTTTCCCAAATAGGACACCCTATTACTTCTCTTCAGAGAAAAGGGAAGAAGTTTGTTTGGTCAGAACAATGTGAAGCAGCTTTTAAAACCTTGAAGGAACTCCTTATCAGCGCTCCGATTTTGGCAGTTCCTGATCCATCTGGAGATTTTCTGGTATGCACAGATGCCTCTTTGGAAGGTATTGGTGCAGTACTTATGCAGGATGGACATGTGGTTTCTTATGAGTCTCACAAACTCAAGAACTATGAGTTGAACTATCCAGTTCATGATTTAGAGTTGGCAGCTGTAGTTCATGCTTTGGTTCGATGGCGGCATTTCCTGTTAGGGCATCAGTTTGAGCTGCATAGTGATCACCGCGGTTTGCAGTATATATTCACACAGCCAAACTTGAATGCTCGACAACGAAGATGGATGGAATTTTTCTGCAAATATGATTTTGAGGTTTGTTATATTCAAGGGAAAGAGAACGTAGTAGCAGATGCTTTGAGTCGTAGGCGGCATGAAGTTTAAGCATTATCCCTTGGGGTAGACTTGAGAGAGAATTCTTGGAGTTCTTCCTTAGGATACTTGGTATCAGGATGTTAGAGCTGTGATAGAGTCCGGAAGGCCTTTAGAGGGTAGATTTTCTGGGTATAACCTTGAGGCAGATGGACTTCTTCATCACCATGAACAGATTTATGTACCTCCTTTGGAGGGTCTTCATGTTTTGATCATGACTGAGGCCCATCGTGCACCTTATTCGACACATCCTGGTGTCAAGAAGATGCACACAGACCTTAGATAGATTTATCATTGGGCAAGTATGAAACATGACATTGCTGATTTTGTGTCAAAATGCTTAAAGTGTCAGCGAGTGAAGGTAGAGCATCAGCACCCAACAGGGCTTTTGTAGCCTAATCTAGTACCAGATTGGAAATGGGATATCATTTCCATGGATTTCATTGTTGGTTTGCTTGTCTCTTCACATTGTCATGATGCCATCATGGTCATAGTTGATAGATTGACTAAGGTTGCTCATTTTGTTCCTATTCAAGCTTCCTACACAACAATAGTGGTGGCATGAGTCTTCTTAGAAGAAGTACTGAGATTGCATGGGATTTCGAGGTGGATCATATCTGATAGAGATCTTGTCTTTACCTCAGCATTATGGACCTCACTTCAGCTTACTTTGGGGACTCAGTTGAATTTTAGTTCAACTTATCATCCAGAGATAGATGGTCAGACATAGAGAGTAAATCAGGTATTAGAGGACATGCTCCGCATGTATGTGATGGACCAACAATCACATTGGGAGGACTATATATATCTAGTGGAGTTTGCTTATAACAATGGATATCATAGCTCCATAGGTATGTCCCCCTTTCAAGCATTGTATGGTCATCCTTGTCGCACTCCTTTGAGTTGGGATCGGTTAGAGGACAGGGTGCTTGTAGGACCGGATATTCTTCAAGAGATGGAGCAATAGGTAGATAGGATTCGTGAGCATTTAGTAGAAGCACAGGATAGACAGAAGAAGTATGTAGATGCTCATAGGGTAGATCGTCAGTTTTCTATTGGTGATCATGTGTTCTTGAGAGTGCGTTCGCAGAAGAGTCCGATCCGTTATGGAAAGGGATCTAAGTTGGCGCCTTGGTTTGTTGGACCTTTTGAGATCCTTGAGAGGATAGGACCTGTTGCCTATCATCTTGCTTTGCCACCGAGTCTATCCCACATCCATGATGTATTTCATGTTTCAGTTGTTTGACCTTATCATCCAGATGTGACACATGTTCTTGATTGGAACTCTTTGCAGGTCGAGGACGGGCAACTTTCCATGGAGCCAGTGCGCATTCTTCAGCGTCGGGATTTGATCCTCAAGGGTCATACCATTGACCAGGTAAGGGTCCTATGGGACCCAAATGATGAGGCCTTGGTGACTTGGGAGGATGCAGTAAAGATGAGAGAACTGTATTCTTATTTATTTTAGGCTTCCAGGAGTAAGCTTAGTTTTGGGGGGGAGAATGTAGTACCCCTACTAGTTTGAAGTCATTAGACTCATATTTTATTATTGGTTGTTTTTCAGTGGATACATTACCATGATATATTATTCAGGTTTTTATGACATTATGTTTTATTTGGAGATGAGATGTATAATTTATTTGCAGTATTTCAGTACTTGTGATTTATGGCATTTTATGCATTATTGCTATGAACTAACATGTTACTTTATTTATGCAATGCGGAATTATATGTTGTGTGTTTGCGAGTGTATTGGATGCAAGGGGACAATTTTCCTTCACTCATTTCGGTGAGACAGGGAACGTCGCGATTCTCCTTCATCGGTGTGTATGCCATGTTTTCTATATTATATATATATATATATATATATATATATATATATATATATATATATATATATATATATATATATATATATATATATATATATATATATATATATATATATATATATATATATATATATATATGCATGTGTGGTTCGGTGATGCAGGATATTGCAGGTACAAGTACCGGGTAGGTACGGGGTATCGTCTCCACTTGGCTTCACACGTCTGAGCGTGCCTTATATTTTTCGATGGAAGTGGAGGAGATAGTAGTTGACCCTATTTTACTCAGTTACACTCGCATGAGTGTCGTCAGTTAGTCATTTTGTCAGTTAGTTCGGTCTTCGTATTTTGTCATTTTATCTTTTATGGGTAATTGCTTGAGATTTGTTTAATTTGAGTGTTTTAGTGGATTTAATTAATTAATTAAGTTTATGAAATTATCTCATTATTGTATTGTTTATGCATTGAGATTATAAATTTAGTTAATTAAAGAAATTATTAAATTAAGCTGCATGGTATTAAAAATATATTTTTATTTTAAAAATAAATTAGATTAATTGTATTTATTATTTTCTAAAGTTATAATTAAATAAATGAATAAAAGGATTAATTGGAATTAAAGTATTGTTTTAATTCTTTATTTAGAAAATTAATTAATTGGAATTAAAGTATTGTTTTAATTCTTTATTTAGAAAATTAATTAATTAGAATTAAAGTATAGTTTTAAATTTTTTATTTAGAAAATTAATTAATTGGAATTAAAATATTGTATTAATTCTTTATTTAGAAAATTAATTAATGTGCATGAGAAAAGAAAAGAAAGAATAATGTTTTTTAATTATTGCGTGTGATAAATTTAGAAAATAAAATAAAAAAATTACTATTACTCTAAATTTAGGTTTTTTGTGAAAAAGCTATTGAACCTAGAATTTTAGTTTAAATAGGGGTTAGGTCTTTATTTTAGTTACACACAAGGACACACAGGAATAGGTCAAGAATTTAGGTGAAGGAATTTATTGGAAGTTATTGAAGGGATTAAGGGCTCTTCTATAGATTTCTTCCAGGAAAGCTATACCAGGTTGGATGATTTCTTAGTTGTGTGTTTTATTAAAAATATTTCTATTTGTCTCTGCTTGATGTGTGTGTAAAATAATTGTCAAATTCAAAACCCTCTTTTGGTGAATTCAAGTTTTGTTTGAAAATTCATGCCTGATGTGTATTTCTTGTTTGTGGGAAGAATGTAATTTTGTGAAAATTAGGAAAATTGTTATAGAAAATTTGTCGGATTTTAGGATGCATGGAAATTTGCAAGATTTGTGAGAAAGGGTATTTACCTGAGAAATGGTTTTAATTACCTTAAGAAAATAAATTTAATTACACATTAAATTTATTTGGGTTAATTAAATTTTAAAAAAAAAAAGATTGAAATTTTATTAAAATGAAATTATTGAAAAAGTATTATTTTTTATTGTTCTGTTTAAAAATATATATATTAAAAATAAAATAATTATAAAAAGAAATTATTTCACCCTATAGTTGCCTAGTTGTCTTGTTTTCCTCTAGGGTTCCTAGCAGGGCATTATAGTGAGTTTGTGTCTGATAGGGTTTTTAACTCTGCTTTGATTTGGAAAAGGCTGATTTGAAGCATATTAGAACAAGAGTTCGCAAAGCTAAAATCTAGCAGGCTGGTTTTAATGTGAATTTCAAAAATGGAAGCAGGGATGCTAGTGCATGGCTGTACCAATTGGCCTTCATGGGGGAGATTGTTGGGAATGTGAAGTCCAACGGTCACATGACCCTTCGTGTTCTCCCAACTATTCATTTCATATCTGAATATGATTATATAATGACTGTGTGCAACCTAGGTATTGAGAGTTGATTAATAGAAGTTATTCCCTGCTTTGAGTGTGGATGTAGGCATATTTGCTGAACCATGATAAATCGTCTGTTGTCTCTTCTTATTTCTTTTCTATTTCTGTTATGGTTTTCTCTTCTCTTTCTAATCTTTACAATAGTATGAGAGATTATCTTATTATTATTTATATTTCTATAATCATTTATATTTGAAAAATCTTGATAAGAAAGAGAGTGGTATATGTGATTGGTATTGAAGTACAATCTTAATGCTTCTCCTTATTCTAATGTGCCATTAAATATGTTGAGAATATCCTAAAAAGAAATATCACGTAACATAGTAACTATTCATTTACATAAAGAAAATAAATGAAAATAAAACATTCTTTATAACATCATTTTTATATTGAATATAATGGCAATAAAAGTGTTTATATTAAATTGTAAGATACAAGTTCTTGAATTTTTATGTATAGTGAAATTCTGTGAATTCGCTTCCATTTATAGGTTTTGTGCATTAGTCATTATTTTTTAAAGTTAAAATATTAATAAAATATTTTTTTTCACTCAATATAATTAGCTAATGTAAAGTGTTTATAGTACCACAATTCTTCTTATTTTAATATTTTTTTTGTAAATTTAAATAGATATAAAACTTGACTTTATAAACATGTTGATAAGATTGTCATTGCTAATGTTACTACATCAAAATCAATATTTGATGTCTTTAGTTCACCTTTTTTAAGTTGATGATGACTAATACATAGATCAAAGTGATAATAGAAAGTTGATAGAGTTCTAGCAAAAACCTAATGTATTATAGACAAATTTCAAGGAATTTAAAATTAGTTTTGGAATTTTTTATTTTATTTTATGAATGGTAAGTGCTACCTTAAGGGGTAACTCCCTTCTGTTAGTCATCAAAAACTAGATTACATAGCCATCTTTCACAAGTACTTGTTAAGATACGACATATCCCAACATATATATTAAACAACCTATCTATTTGTGCTTGATGTAGTGTCCCTCCTAGACTTGCATTTTGATTTGCATACTGATAGACTTATTTAGTCTTATGATGGTTATTTGGATGGTTTTTTATGACTTTTCGGTTATTTTAGATGGTATTTGTGATACTAGGACCTTATGTGGATTCATGGTATTTGTGATGACTCTTTATGATTGGTGATGCGAGACTTATTATATGCTATTGATTCTTATGGATGTTGGTTTGAAATCTCCTAGATGGATGGATTTATATGACTCATGGATTTACATATTATTATTGTTTATATGGATTATGAGATTGAAGATGATACTAACCCTACTTCATAGTGATGATTTTATGTGTTGTTTTGGTATTATATTGCATGACTCTCTTCGTGAGTACAGATGATGCCATATCACTCATTGCGAGGGAGATATGTCATCACAATTCTCGATCACTTGTTTAATTTTTTTGAGGTATATGTATTGTATATGTTGTGTTGGATTTTGATGCAGGTTTGTAGGTACCAGACATCGACTCCACCTAGTTCCACAGGTCTGAGCGTGTCTTTATCACAATGGCAAGTTGTCGGAGATGACATAGTTTCCCTCACACATTCTAGGTCTAAGATGTATACCTTGTTAGATTATCCTGATGTCTTTTGCTTGGTTGATTTTCCTTTAGAGTCAACATGGAGATGTGGTTTCTCGGTTAAGTCTCTTCAACTTTTTTCTATAGGTTGTGAGGTCAAATCTCTTTGGCTTCTTATTTTGCTTAGTTGCGGTTTGGTTATTGGATTTACTTCATGATTGGATTATTCATTTTATTATGAATTTAATTGGGTAATTAATTCAATTTATTGAGATTTAATTGACCTTTATTTATTGTTTAATTATCTAATTTGTTTGATTTATTGTTGAAATGACTTTTATTTATTTATTATTTTAATTTAATTATTTATTTGAGCTTTATTTTATTTTATTGGTGTTAATATTAATAATGATAATTAATTATAAATTATTATGTGGGAATTATTTAATAAAATAAGGGTAAATAATATTATTTTTACCTACCATCTAATTTTTTAGAAATATTTGTATTTCCCAATTAATTTTCATATTTATACTAAAGTAATTGAATTTGATTTATTTCTACCTACCTTTTTTTGATTGGTTGGCGTGATTGAGTAGGTAAGAAATATATATTTATACTATGGCTTTTTCAAACTTTGTAAAGGTAAGTAAGATATATGATTTTTGGAATTTTCCATTTGTCGAGAAAACTATAGTTTTAAATTTAATTTTCCTATTTATTTTGGCTTGCTGGTCTGTGCATGAGTTAATCATTTGGCAGATCATTGCAAGATGATTTTGGAATTTGATTTCAAGTTTGGATTGCGATTTGGATTGGGGAAGGCTTGACAATTTGGGACTTCAACTTCAATGTTGGTTTTGCGAATTGCAAGCTGGTGGCTCTTTTGCATTTTCTTTCTGGAAAAGTTTGTCTTCTCTATGCCTGTAATTAGGATTTCTCTTGGAGATTTATTTGATTGTGGGAAATTTCTTCCTTAATGGTTTTCAATTTGTTATGCAAGTTTGGAATGGGGAAAGTGCAATTTGGCTTCCTGTCTTCATTGTGATTATTGTGTTTTCTCTGTGACTACTCTGTGGGAGTGTGGACTATTCCTTCCACTCATTTTGGATGCTTTTAGATCTTGTCTAGATTTCCTGAGTCACTTTTTGTTGATTGTCTCTCTATCTCTATATCTCTGCCTCTGTCTCTGTCTCTGTCTCTGTCTCTCTCTCTCTCTCTGTGTCTCTCTCTGTCTCTGTCTCTGTCTCTGTCTCTGTCTCTCTCCGTCTCTCTCTCCCTAGTGGTCTAGGATTCATATTTCTCAGTTTATGCTTAGTGGGAGAGAGATTTTCTTCTACGTCTTTTTACTAGGAAGTATGTGATGAGTATGTAGGTTGTCCTTGATGTTTTTTGAGTGTTTTAGACCCTCTATCTGCATTAGGAGGGCCATTTTTGGTTCCTGAGACCCTCTATGCCCCTTCCTTAGCTACAAGACTAAAAAAGGCTCAGTTTTCCACACTTCTTTGAGAAACGCTATGGAAACACCTAGGAACGATGCTGAATCTACTAGAAGCACACCAACCTGCATGCTATAAATACCATTGTTCATCCCAGATACTCCAATGTTCATACCATATGCTTTGACAAACTTACCAAGAGAGTTGAGCTCCTGACCAGAAACACCATCGTAGAGACCAGAAATGGAATCACACTAACCAAAAATTCTATCATAAATGATAGAAATGCTACCATACCTACCAGGAATTCTATCCTAGGTTTTAGGGGAGTTGAGCTATCCCGAGGGTCTCCAGAAGTCAGTTTTTAGCTTGTTTAAGTGCATTTTTGATTTGTGTGAATACTCCAGAGGCTTGTGGAGTATGTATTGACATTTTTAGAGTTGATTAATTTTTTTTTTGATCTCATATTTTGTTTCATGTTCTCCTATAAGAAGGTTCATGCCTTACTGATGAGGTGATTCCTATGAGATTTGACGCTCTGACGTGAGGGAGAATGCCTCGCTATTGAGGGATTGATTTAATGACTCAAGTGGGATGTGCTATACCTTACTTTTGAGGATTTGATGTTATTTGGACCTCTTTTATGATTTTCATCCATGATTGGCTTATGTTGATGTTGCACTTGTGAAGGTCTCCTTCTTTGAGTTGACTCTTGAGTCCTTATTACTTAGGTTGTGTTCAGTTGATGATATAGTTATTGTATCTTCTTGAGATTTCAAGATTGTGTTATTTGTTCATTTGATACGTATCTTTACCCTATGGCCTTGGTTCATGGATGGGGGAGTGGTCTCTTGAATTTGTTGGATCTAGGTTATGAGTACTAGACCTCTAGGAAGGGGGTCTAAACCTAGGAAACCACATGAAGAGTTGATGGTATACTTGCAAGTGATAACATAATAATAATTGATTAGTGGGTTGGGTATTAGGAATACACCTAATCAAGATAAAGAATATGGTATAGTATGCCCCAATTGGATGGACCCAGGGAGGTGTTTTTGGGATCCTAGATTGGGAAGACCATTGGAGCAGTATACTCGATCTCCCTTGAGTTAATCCAAGGTGGAGACATATGCCACATGAGGCTAGCATGTGATGACACTCTACCCCACATGTATCCATTGTCCATATGCCTTGTTTTTTCATTGTGCCTCTGGAAGATGATTGCATTGATTTAGCCATTTGTTGTACTTTGGTATTATATTCTTATGTTTGGGTTTCGTGGAGTCATGTTGTATCCTTTGGTTGATAGGAGTCAGCTTAGGTCTTAAGTGTCGGTCAGAACCTTTGTCATCTCATAGCATGGGGGGTGGTTCCTTGATTAGTTCCACATGGTCGGGTGGTTGATTTCCTTCTTCCATTCGGATACTCTCCTTGGTGTTGCGTGCATGGATTGGATTCCTCATGAGATTGCACTATTGGATTCCTATGTTTGTGAAAGGAAGACATTGTATCATTAGGAAATATGTATGCAAAAGAAATGATGTATTCTTATATTGTATTATCATGTATTTGAGAAGAATGTTGTATTAGGTCTTAATGTTAGAATTAGGTATAGATCTATGGTTATTTCACGATGTAAAAGGTTCTTGTTAGGAGTTAAAGTAATCATGTGAAATGGATTAGATTATTTGTACTTGATATGTATTACATTCATGTGATGGATGATATTATGTTATGCTATAAAATGAATGATAGATAAATGGAATGGATAGCATTGGTCTATATTTGAGTAACTTGGTGATCATGGACACTAAAGGTTAAATGATTTGTATAATGCTATGTGTTTAGGACTTGGCATAAGATGATAAAGATGATTTGACTATGTAAGGGATTATGTATCTTTGTGTTACATATCTATATGTAAATATGGAAAGGACATGATGTAGAAGTTAGAAAGAATGCTTTGATGATTCCTTAATGTATAGAATGATCAATATATAAAATGTGCTTATGGATTTAATGTGATTGTAAGATGGAGTGGTCAAATGATTTAGAGTTATTTGTATATTCATGCTTTGGAATTGAGTTATGTCATGCCTTAGAATGATTGATGGAAAGAATAGAATAGTTGCATTGAAGCTTTACTTGAGTAGTTAGAAATTGAATGATTAAATGTAATCTATGTTGTTTCATGGGAGATTACTAAGTGAAGGAATGCATATGTAGTGGTTATGCTTTAGATGCATGAATGGTAATTGGTTAGAGGATTAGGAGAGTTGATATTCTTAATAAATGGATGTTGTGATAGAATATTGTTAAGTAGTGATGTTAAGATACCCTAGGGAATAATTGTGTTGTAAGAGTATATTCAAAATATGTTAATGTTAGAAAGTTCAATCTGCTTGCATGGAATGGGTTTATAATGTTTCTATTTGATGTTACATATGTTCTTGAAATTGGTTAATGTTGTATGGATATATGTTAATGTTGGATTAATGTTTGGATGTATTAAAAAAAAAATTGTTCATAGTTTCTAGATTATTTCTCTAGGGTATTTTGGCAGGTATTACATCTGTTATTAGAGCCCATGTTCATACACCAAGTACTTTGGTTTTATATGAGCTCAATGTGCAAGTTAGCATATGTAGCATGGGGTAACCCAATGGTGTATCCCTTCTTGTTATTGTTTTACTTATTTGTGATAGATTCTAGCTCATAGATTCTTTTGTGTCTTGGATAGACAAGATGCCTACTAGAGGTAGAGGTCGTGGCCGTGGTCATGGTGGTCGCATGGGTACTCATTGGAATCCTCGCCTGAGGTTTTTGAAGAGTCACACTATGAGGAGCAACAAGATCAACATGACGAGGAGGAGCAACAATGGGATTAGGGAGGTGGTGATGCGATTCCACAGCTGGTTATGAAACTTCAAAATCTTCTTGATTGTCTAGGTCTAGTGCGGTAAGAGAATTGTTAGGAGGAGTCTCATCATTCGGGTCATGAGGATAGAGTTGAGTATTAGGAGAGTGAGAGGGAGCGTTCATGTTCACCTCATAGGAGAGCAAATTTTATAGTGGATCAGAATGTAGTTGCTGCTAGTCATATGAGAGACCTCCTTAGGGCCCATCCCCCTACTTTCGATGGTTCTGGTGGTGGATTGGAGGTAGAGACTTGGTTTATTGACTTGGGTAGGTGTTTTTCCATGCATTCGTATGGTAGTAACACCAAGGCCAGGTGTGCGATTGTGCATCTTCAATATTTTTCTTCCACTTGCTGGCATACGAAGGAGTAGAAGCTCCATTTGGATATTGTGACAGTTTTGTGGGAGTTATTTCTTGAGCGATCCTATGCTAGTTTTCTGTCAGATCTTTGGAGACAACGTAGGGTTGATGAGTTCCATGATTTGAGGCAATGGGGTATGACAGTTGAGTAGTATGAGGAGAAATTCTTTGAGCTTAGACAGTACTCAAGGATTGGAGATGATGACCTGATGCTTGTGCAACATTTTATCAGAGGTCTTAATGACCACATTGGTGGTGATGTTCGTGTTTTCGAGCTCATGACTATGGAGATAATGGTGGAGAAGGCATGACTAGTTGAGGAGAAGTTGTCAGCAGGAGGATCAGTAGTTGCGAGGTTTGTGAGTACTCTAGTTGCAGGAGCAGATGCGAGAGGTGCTCTGTCACAGGGTTCAAGTTTTGCTAGAAGCTACCCTTTGGCTTTCAAGGGTAGACAATGATCTTGGAAGAAGTTTGTTTGGAGTCAGAGTGTTTCTTGAGGTTCTAGATATCAACAAGACCAAGATTACAGTAGAAAACAAGATAGGCGATTAGTTCCTAATAGATGGCCAATTTCCTCTTAGCTAGCACAAAGTGTTTAACAGTCTAGTAGAGGCAATGTGCAACAGTCTAGTGCCTCACCAGTTACATGAGGTTTCACTTGTGGCTAGTTGGGTCACTATGCATCTTAGTCTCCTCAGAGGTCTACATAAATTTTTGGATAGAGACCCGCAACTTCAAAGCTCACAGTTGGTGATGTAGGTAGATCCTATCATGTGTTTGCGGTAGTGATAATTGCTAGGCTGAGCATCAAAGCACTATTGTTGAGACTACATGAGGGATAGGTGGTATCTCTTGCTCAATATTGTTTGATTATGGTGCTATTGATTTGTTTATTTCCTCTTCTTTAGTAGAGGGATGCGGGCTTGCTGTGGCAAAGTAGGATGATAGGTGGCAAGTTGAGTTGGCCACGAGATCCAAAGTGGCTATGGATTCCCTTGTGTGTGGTTGTGCTCTCTACCATGATGGATCTTCGTACGATATCTTTGGGATCCTATGGAGTGGTTTTATGTATGGATTGTCTTGAGTCTTATCAGGCTAGGATTGATTATCGGGTAAGAGAGTGTAGTGTAGTGATGATAGTGGTAAGAGTGTGGAGATAGTAGGTATTCAATGACCTATCTCTTTGTGATGGATATAAAGTGTTGTGTGCACAAGGGTTGTCAGCTTTTTGTAGTTAGAGTGGAGGAGTTGGATGAGGGTGAGAGTAGGGATGATGTCTTTTCTCATCATCCTATTTTGTAGGAGTTTGCAGATATGTTACCGAGTGATATTCTAGGTATGCCGCTTAAGCTTGACATTGACTTTAGGATTGATTTGATTCTAGGAGCAAAGCCTATATCTAAGGCTCCTTATCGGATGACCACTCAAGAGTTGAGTGAGTTGAGATTGCATCTTGAGGAGTTATTGGAAAAGGGATTCATTTGGCCTAGTGTTTTTCGTTGGGGTGTGCTAGTGTTGTCTGTGAAGAAGAAGGACGGGTCTCTTCGGTTTTGCATCGATTATAGATAGTTGAATAAGGTGACAGTGAAGAACCATTATCCTTTGCCGATGATCGATGATTTTTTTGATCAAATCAAGGATGTGAAGCTCTTCTCCAAGATAGACCTCAAATATGGGATCATTAGTTGCGGATTTATGAGGTATACATTCATCGTATAGCTTTTTGCATGAGGTATGGTCATTATGAGTTCAAAGTGGTGCCATTTGGATTGATGAATGCTCCATCAGTTTTCATGAGCTTGATGAATGAAGTGTTCAGGACCTATCTTGATAGATTTGCTCTCATGTTCCTAGATGATATTTTGATTTATTTGAGGATAGAGGAGGAGCATGGGGAGCATATGCAGCTAGTCTTACAGTGTCTCCATGAGAATCAATTATATGCCAATGTGGTGAAGTGTGATTTTTTTCAGACCGAGGTGAAATACCTTGGCCATGTCATTTTAGGAGAGGGTATCACAGTGGATCCCTCTAAGATTTAGGTGATTATGGATTGGCTAGCACCCACTAATTTGGGTGAGGTACATATTTTTATGGGTCTTGTAGGCTATTATCGGAGGTTTGTTCAGGATTTCTCTAGGATTGCACATGATCCTATCACTTCTCTTCAGAGGAAAGGGAAGAAGTTTATTTGGTTAGAGTTATGTGAGACAACTTTTTGGATTTTGAAGGAGTGTTTGACCAGTGCACCTATCTTAGCAGTTATAGATCCTTTGGGTGACGTTGTGGTTTGCACAGATGCATCTTTGGAGGGCCTTGGAGCAGTTCTCATGCAGGATGAATGTGTGATTTCTTGTGAGTCATGTAAACTCAAAGATCATGAGTTGAACTAACCTACTCATGATCTAGAGTTAGCGATAGTTATTCTTGTATTGGTTAGTTGGAGTCATTCCTTCTTGGGCATCGATTTGAGTTGCACAACAATCATCACAGTTTGATGTGTATCTTCACGTAGCCAAATTTGAATGCTAGGCCATGGCATTAAATGGAGTTTTTGTGTGAGTATGACTTTGAGGTGAGGTACATACATGCTAAGGAGAATGTGGTAGCAGATGCATTGAGTCACAGAAGGCATGAGGTTTCAACAATGGTTTTTAGTGTTGATTTGAGGAGTCGTATTCTCAGTGTAGTTCCAACAGATGCTTGGTATCAGGAGGTTAGAGAGGAGATTGCTTCAGGGAGGCCTATGGATGGTAGGTATGCAAGATATCCATTGGATTCTGATGGCCTTCTTCATCATTTGGGACATATCTATGTTCCACCATTGGATGGTATTTGAGCATTGATTCTATCAGAGGCTCATCGTGCACCTTACTTGACACATCCAGGTGTTAAGAAGATGCACGCGAACTTGTGATAACTATATCATTGGGAAGGCATGAGGAGAGACATAGAGGATTATTTATCATGTTGCTTAGAGTGTCAGTGGGTGAAGATAGAACACTGACATCCAGTAGGTTTGTTGTAGTCGAACCTGATTTCGGAGCGGAAATGGGATATGATATCTATAGACTTCATCATCGATTTTCCTATGTCTTCGCGACGTCATGATGCTATTATGGTCACTGTTGATAGGTTGACAAAGGTAGCTCATTTATTTCTAGTTAGATATTCCTACACAACAAAGTCAGTGGCTCGTATCTTCATGAAGCAGATAATGAGACTACATGGTATTACTTGACTAATCATATTAGATCAAGATCTAGTGTTGACTTTAGCATTCTTGAGAACCCTTTAGCATGATTTGGGAGCACAACTGAACTTTAGTTCAGCATATCATCCAGAGATAGATGGTCAAATGGAGAGGGTTAACTAGGTGTTAGAGGATATGTTGAGGATGTATGTCATAGATCAACAGTCTAGATGGGAGGAGTACATTCATTTGGTTGATTTTGCCTATAATAACAAGTATCATAGTTTGATAGGTATGTCTCCCTTCCAAGAATTATATGGTCGGCTGTGTCAGACACCCTTGAGTTGGGATAATTTGGAGGACAGAGTTCTCCTTGGATCAGAGATGCTGTAGGACTTGGAGCATCGGGTGTGGCATATTAGAGAGTATATGGCAGCAACACAGGATAGACAGAAGAAATATGCAGATGCTTATCGGGTTGATAATCAGTTTTTAGTGGGTGACATAGTGTTTTTGAGAGCGCATCCATGAAAGAGTCCCATTCGATATGAAAAAGGCTCTAAGTTGGCGCCTCTCTTTATGGGACCTTTCGAGATTTTGGAGCGGACTTGTCCTATAGCTTATCTCTTAGCCTTGCCACGTAGCTTGTCCCGCATCCATGATGTGTTTCATGTATTGATTTTGAGACCTTATTATCCTAATGTGACACATGTTTTGGATTGGCATTCATTGCAGGTAGAGGATGGGCAACTTTCTCTAGAGCCTGTATGCATTCTTCAATGTTTAGGATTGACCCTTAGGGATTGGGACATAGAGTAGGTAAGGGTCCAATGGGACCCAAATGATGATTCTTCGGTGACTTGGGAAGATGTTGTGTGGATGAGAGAGTTATACCCCTATTTGAGTTGGCATTATGTGAATCGGTATGAGGACATAATGATAATGTATGTTGTCATTGATGTCAATATGTGATATGAAGTGAACCGACATATGTGAGAATCGGTATATATGTCAAAGTGAAGTGGTATATTTGTTCATGGTGAATCGACATGTCAAGGTGAACCAACATGTTGTTATGGGAACTGGTACATGGAACCCTTGTGTGACTACTGGTTGGTAGTGTCAGGGTTTTCGGTTGAAGCACCTCAAGCCTGTGTGACTCAATCAGTGATCTTTGTGTGATGAGTTAGCATGGTAACAAAGACCAGATCATGTTGCAATGTAAGCCCTGTGCGCGTGAAGGATCTTGCATGAAGAAGACTATCCCTATCTACCTCAAGAATGTGCGAAGTTTGTAAATGGTGATAACGCGTGATGGGTTATTAGCCGCCATGAAATTGGTTCAAAATGGATAATGGAGAAAGTCTTGAGATTGGATCAAGAACTATTGCATTTAATGTAGTATGCTCAATGGTCAGGATTGAACTATTTGAATTGCTTAACCTAATAGGTTTAGGGTTTAGGGTTTATGCTTTTGACTTGTCTGTTTCCTATAAGGTTGATGTTGTGTTTCTTTCTAAAGTTGTTGGCAAAAGTTGTGTGTGTGTATCCAAGAGAAAGGATACGTGATTCTTGCCAGGCTAGAGGAAAGAAGTGATACCTGTAGAGTGTAAGTGCAGAAGGTGAAGTGGAGCTTAAGTGGATCTGCATTAGCATTAAGTGCTATGATCAGATCATTGTTATACTTGTTGATCTTTAACCACTTCAATAGTTGTGAAATCCCTTAACAGGGTAGCTTTAACCGGCTTGCTGTAAATCCTTTAACAGGGTAACTTGGAGCTATTGAGTTAGTGAAATCCTTTAGCTATTGAGTTCTTGAAATCCTCTAACAAGGTAACCTTTAACAAGATTTAACCCTTAACCGGGTATTCTAGCCATCCCTTAACCGAGTGATCCCTAACAGGATCGGTTCCTAGCAGAACCTATTGTAATGTCTCTAACCGGACAAGGCTCCTAATAGAGCGGACTTCTAAAGAGTTCAAAACAACTTGTGGGTATTCATCCCCACCATGGTTTTTGCTAGTTGGGTTTCCATGTGAAAAATATGTGTGTCATGTGTGATGCTTTTATCTTGTGATGCTTTGTTATTGTTTGTCAAGCATGTGATGGTTCTGTGTTTTATGCCTTTCAATAAAACATGTTGAACTAGCTGTTATTATGTTTTGATGATAGATTACCTATTCATTCATAAGGATGAAATGGTAGTGTAGTTTTGAGTTGTGTGGAAAGCTAAGTGATTAACCGGTTAATGCTTGTCTCAGTCACTCTTAGCTTTACCGGTTGCACTCTGTCTCAAACCGGTATCACTGTTTACTAGTCATTTGGAGTGTCTGTTGTCAAACTGGTTTAAGAGATATTTTTGCTTGTATTGATTCACCCCCCCCTCTCAGTACCGATTTGGTACTATTCATTCATCATTGAGTTATTAATTGGTATTAGGGTGTCCTCCAGGTCCTCTGTGTTGTAAGCTTAACCACTTGAGGGAAAGATCTTGTTGTAATGATGAAGAGGGAAGGTCCAAAGTTTAACAAGGAAAATTTTAGTATATGGAAAGACAGAATGAAGATATACATCAGAAGCATGGGTGCTCAACACTGGAGCTATGTTGAGAATCCCTATGTTGCCCCTACCGGTACTCTCACTGATGACCAAAAGAGAGAGATGCAGGAGAATGGGCAAGTCATGGAAGCCCTAATTAGTAGTTTATCTGACATTGAGTTTATTGATGTCCAAGATAAGGTAAATCCCAAAGAGGTATGGGATACTCTTGAAAATATCTATGGAGGTGATGAGCATGTAAAACAGGCTAAGGAAGAAAGCCTTAGAGGGAAGTTTCAAGACATGTGGATGGTTGAAGGTGAAACCATTCAACAGTAAGAATCAAAACTGTTGTTGGAGATATCAAGAGTGCAGGTGGTAAAATGGAAGATTCCACTATGGTAAGCAAAGTCCTGAGGTCCCTATTGCCGGTCTATGCAATAAGGGTTGCTGCTATTTAGGAGTTGAGATCAATAGACAAGACTAATGTATCCCTAGACTCTATCATTGCTAAGCTGACAACCTATGAGCTGAATAGTTTTGATGGAAGTGTTTAAAAGACTAAATCAACTTTTAAAGCCTCTACAGTACCATCCGGGAAAGGAAAATAAGCAAGCACCAGTGATGAAATAAGGCAGAGTAGAGTGATGGATGATGAGGAGTTTCTGATGGAATTTGAAGCTCTTCTTGCCAGGAAATTTCCAAAAGGAACTGGTAAATACAATGGTAAGCTCCCTTTGAAATTTTTTCTTGTAACCGGATAGGACATATTGCTATGAACTGTCCTAATAGTGACAACAAGGGTAAACCGGAAAGGTTCAATAAATTCAAAGGAGGAAACCAAAGAAACTGTTTTCTTGCAGTTGATGAAGGTGTCACAGATGAGGAATCAGAAGATGAAGAGAATGAAGACATGTGTTTGTTGCTGTAAAGGAAGATGTGTTAGACAAGAAGGCTCTTGTCTCCCGCTTTGATAATTCCAATGAGTGGATTATTGACAGTGGCTGTTCTCACCATATGACTAGTGATCGGAGCAAGTTTCTATCTTTGGAAGAATATGATGGTGGTGTGGTTTGTTTTGGCAATGATGCACCATGAATGGTTAAAGGAAAAGGGTCCATCTCTTTGAATGGAAAGAGTAGTGCTGACAATGTGTATTGGGTTCGTGGTCTCAAACACAACCTTCTGAGTGTTGCCCAGCTGAATGACAGTGGTCTCACTTTGGAATTCAAGAATGGAGTGTGCAAAATCAAAGGAAAGAATGGTGAAATTGTGGCTACCGATATGTAGACCAAAGGTAACCTGTTTCAATTGAATGCTAATATCAGTACCTGTCTTATGGCTAAGTTTGATGATAGCTAGATATGGCATAGGAGACTCTGCCATATAAACTTTGATAATATTGTGAAGGCCAATAAGATCAAGGCAGTTAGAGGGTTGCCGGTGCTAAGCAAACCAGATAATACCTTGTGTAGAGAGTGTCAATTGGGGAAAATGTCTTTCAACCTTTAAAGGTAAATCTTTCAGTGCTGACAACTTGCTTGATCTTGTGCATACTGATTTGTGTGGTCCTATGAAAACTAGAAGTGTGCAGGGTGATAGGTACTTCATGATTCTCACTGATGACTGCTCAAGAATGATGTGGGTCACATTCTTGAAAGACAAGTCTGAAGCCTTTGTGAAGTTCAAAGCTTTCAGAGCATTAGTGGAGAAGGAAAGCGATAAAAGGATCAAGTGCCTCAGAACTGATCAAGGAGGGGAATTCACTTCCAGTGAATTCAATAAGTATTGTGAAGAATTTGGCATCAAGAGGCAAGTGTCTACCCCCGGGACTCCATAACAGAATGGCCTAGCAGAGAGGTATAACCGGACTATGGTTGAAGTAGCTAGAACCATGTTGATTCAAGGAAAGGTAGCTCATGCTTTTTGAAAAGAAGCGGTGAGCACTATAGTCTGCACAATGAACCGGGTACTCATAAAGAAAGGTAAGGATAAAACTCCTTATGAGTATTAGACCGGTAAGACACTTGTGGTTAGCTACTTTAGGGTATTTGGTAGCAAATGTTACATCAAGAGGAGTGAACATTAGGGCAAGTTTGAAGCTAAATGTGATGAGAGAATATTCCTAGGATATTCCACCAAGAGTAAAGCTCTCAAGTGTTTCAACAATAGGACTCAGAGAATCATGGAAAGCATCAATGTGAGAGTTGATGAAACCTCTGAGAAACCAGAGGAAACCGATAGTGAGAAAGCTGCAAATAAACTGGTTGCAACCTTTTGGGAACTGGTTGTTAGTCAACCAAGTACTAGTAACAGTGTTCCTGAACTGGTAAATGCTGATGCTGATGAAGATGAGGATGAAGAGGAAAAGCAAGAAGAACTAGTCAAGACTATTCCTCGGTATGTCAAACTGAATCATGATCCTAAGAAGATCATAGGAGATAAGGATGAAGGAATCCTTACAAGAAGGAAGATCAGAGAAAACTCATGTATGATCTCTGAACTTGAGCCTAAATCATTCAAAGAGGCACATAAAGATGAAGACTAGATCAAGGCAATGGAAGAAGAACTTGATCAGATAGAGAAAAATGGTACATGGTCCTTGGTACCCAGGCCGGAGCATAAAAATGTCATTGGTACCAAATTGGTTTTTAGAAACAAATTGAATGAGGATGGCACAATGATTAGAAACAAAGCCAGATTGGTGTGCAAAGGATATGCCCAAGAAGAAGGAGAAGACTATGGAGAAACCTTTTCTCCCATGGCCAGATTAGAAGGAGTTCGTATGCTTCTTGCATATGCAGTTTTTAAAGGTTTCAAGGTATATCAAATGGATGTAAAATTTGCATTCCTAAATGGTGTACTTGAAGAGGAGGTGTATATAGAGCAACCAGATGGGTTCTCCCTATCTGAAGATAGTAATATGGTGTGCAGGCTACATAAAGCCTTATATGGTCTAAAGCAGGCACTTAGAGCTTGGTATGAACGTTTGCATTCCCATCTTGTGAAGATTGGATTTGAGAGAACAAGTGAAGATAGCAATATCTACTTGAAGTCTGAAGGAGATTAGATCCTAATCTATGAGGTTTTTGTTGATGATATTATCTTTGGTGGAAATGATAAGATGAGTCATGAGTTTGCTGATGAGATGAAGATAGAGTTTGAGATGTCACTCATAGGGGAGATTAAGTTCTTCATTGGACTGCAGATCTAGTAGATGAAAGATGGAATCTTTATCACTCAGTCCAAATATGTCAAAGAGGTGTTGAAGACCTTTGGCATGGAAGATAGCAAACTGGTTGGTACACCAATGGTGACCGGTTGCAAATTATCAAAAGAGGATGATTCAACATTGGTTGATGAGAAGGAATACCGATCAATGATTGGTAAGTTGCATTATGTAGTGCATAGTAGACTGGATATTGCACATGCAGTTCGCATTACTGTAAGGTTCTAGAAAAGTCCAAGAGAATTTCACTTGGTTGCAGTCAAGCGGATTCTTAGGTATCTGAAGGGAACTATTGACTATGGATTGTGGTACCCATACAACAATGATTTCAACCTGAAAGTATTCATAGATGCTGATTGGGCAGGTAATGTGGATGACCAGAAGAGCACAATCAGTGGTGCATTCTTTCTCAGTGGTAGACTAGTCTCATGGATGAGTAAGAAGCAGAGTTGTATCTCTCAGTCTATAGTGGAAGCAGAGTATGTTGTAGCTTTCATGAACCGCACTTAAACAATTTGGATGAAGCATGTATTAAATGGCTTCAAAGTTCCTGTATCTAAACCGGTAAGTATGTTTTGTGATAACACAAGTGATATCAATATTTCAAAGAATCTGGTTTTACATTCTAGAACCAAGCATTTTGAGCTTAAGTATCATTTATTTAGGGAAAAGGTTCAGAATAAAGAGATTGCACTAAAACATGTTTCCAGTAAGGAGCAGTTAGGAGACATATTCACCAAGCCTCTCCCAAAGGCTACATTTGTGTATTTAAGAGGTGAATTGGGGGTACTGCCCCTTCAGGAGGTGAACTAAAAGTATTTGTTCTGCATCAGTCAGGTATTGCATAGTCAAATTCTTGTTGATTGTTGTGTTGAAGGATGCTACTCCTTAGGGGGAGTAGCATAATGGACCAATGAAGCTTGTGCCTCCACTTTGGCATTGTTGTCAAAGGGGGAGAAGATGTGAAGTGGAGAAGATATCTACAAAAATTGGGGGAGAAGATGTGAAGTGGAGAGATATATTTGTATATTGTCATCAATGCCAAAGGAGGAGATTGTTGGCAATATGTGAACGGGTATGAGGACATAATGATACTATATGTTGTCATTGATGTCAATATGTGATATGAAGTGAACTGGCATATGTGAGAACCGGTATATATGTCAAAGTGAAGCAGTATATTTGTTCATGGTGAACTGGCATGTCAAGGTGAACTGACATGTTGTTATGGGAACCGGTACATTGAACCCTTGTGTGACTACTGATTGGTAGTGTCAGGGTTTCCGATTGAAGCACCTCAAGCATGTGTGACTGAATCAGTGATATTTGTGTGATGAGTTAGCATGGAAATGAAGAACAGATCATGTTGCCACATAAGACCTGTGCGCGTGAAGGATCTTGCATGAAGAAGACTATCCCTATCTACCTCGGGAATGTACGAAGTTTGTAAACAGTGATAATGCGTGATGAGTTATCAGCCGCCATGAAATCGGTGGAAAATGGACGATGGAGAAAGTCTTGAGATTGGATCAAGAACTATTGCATTTAATGCAGTATGCTCAATGGTCAAGATTGAATCATTTGAATTGCTTAACCTAATAGGTTTAGGGTTTAGGGTTTATGCTTCTGACCTGTCTGTTTCCTATAAGGTCGATGTTGTGTTTCTTTCTAAAGTTATTGGCAAAAGTTGTGTGTGTGTATCCAAGAGAAAGGATACGTGATTCTTGCCAGACCAAAGGAAATAAGTGATACCTACAGAGTGTAAGTGCAGAAGGTGAAGAGGAGCTTAAGTGGATCTGCATTGGCATTGAGTGCTATTATCAGATTATTGTTATACATGTTGATCTTTAACCACTTCAACAGTTGTGAAATCCCTTAATAGGGTAGCTTTAACCAGCTTGTTGTAAATCCTTTAACAGGGTAACTCAAAGCTATTGAGTTCTTGAAATCCTCTAACAAGGTAATCATTAACAAGGTTTAACCCTTAACTGGGTATTCTAGCCATCCCTTAACCGGGTGATCCCTAACGGGATCGGTTCCTAGCAGAACCTATTGTAACGTCTCTAACCAGACAAGGCTCCTAAGAGAGAAGACTTCTAAAGAGTTCAAGACAGCTTGTGGGTATTCATCCCCACTATGGTTTTTCCTAGTTGGGTTTCCACGTGAAAAATATGTGTGTCATGTGTGATGCTTTTATCTTGTGATGCTTTGTTATTGTCTATCAAGCATGTGATGGTTCTGTGTTTTATGCCTGTCAATAAAACATGTTGAACTAGCTATTATTATGTTTTGATGATAGATTACCTGTTCATTCATAAGGATGAAATGGTAGTGTAGTTTTGAGCTATGTGGAAAGCTAAGTGATTAACTGGTTAATGCTTGTCTCGGTCACTCTTAGCTTTACCGGTTGCACTATGTTTCAAACCGGTATCATTGTTTACCAGTCATTTGGAGTGTCTGTTGTCAAACCGGTTTAAGAGATATTTTTGTCTATACTGATTCACCCCCCCCTCTCAGTACCGGTTTGGTACTATTCATTCATCATTGAGTTATCAATTTGTTCTCAGGATTCTAGGAGTAATCCTAGGCAATGGGGAGGGGGATGTAGTGTCCCTCGTAGACTTGCATTTTGATTTGCATACTGATAGACTTATTTAGTCTTATCATAGTTATTTGGATGGTTGCTTATGACTTTTCTGTTATTTTGGATGGTATTTGTGATACTAGGACCTTATTTGGATTCATGGTATTTCTAATGACTCTTTATGATTAGAGACTTTGATTGGTGATGCGAGACTTATTATATGATATTGATTCTTATGGATGTTGATTTGGTATCTCCTAGATGGATGGATTTATATGACTCATGTATTTACATATGATTATTTTTTATATGGATTATGAGATTGATGATGATACTAACCCTACTTCATGGTGATGATTCTATGTGATGTTTTGGTATTATGTTGCATGACTCTCTTCATGAGTAGAGACGATGCCATATCACTCATTGCAAGCGTAATATGTCATTGTAATTCTGTATCACTTGTCTGATTATTGTGAGGTATATGTATTGTATATGTTGTGTTGGCTTTTGATGTAGGTTTGTAGGTACTAGACATCAACTCCAGTTGCCTCCACAAGTTTGAGCATGTCTTTATCCCAATGATAATTTGTCGGAGATGACATAGTTTCCCTCACACACTCTAGGTCTAAGATGTATACCTTGTTAGCTTATCTTGATGTCTTTTGCTTGGTTGATTTTCCTCTAGAGTTAACTCGGAGATGTGGTATCTTGGTTAAGTCTCTTTCATTTTGTTCTATAGGTTGTGAGGTCAAATCTCTTTGGCTTCTTATTTTGCTTAGTCGCGGTTTGGTTATTGGATTTATTTCATGATTGGATTATTAATTTTATTAAGAATTTAATTGGGTAATTAATTCATTTAATTCAATTAATTGAGATTTGATTGAGATTTATTTATTGTTTAATTATCTAATTTGTTTGATTTATTGTTGAGATGAATTTTATTTATTTATTGTTTTAATTTAATTATTTATTTGAGTTCTATTTTATTTTATTGGTGTTAATATTAATAATGATAATTAATTATAAATTATTATGTGGGAATTATTTAATAAAGTAAGGGTAAATAATATTATTTTTACCTACCATCTAATTTTGAGGAAATATTTGTATTTTCCAATTAATTGTCATGTCTATACTTAAGTAATTGAATTTCATTTATTTCTACCTACCTTTATTTTTGATTGGTTGGGGTGATTGAGTAGTTAAGAAATATATATTTATATTATGCCTTTTTCGAACTTTGTAAAGGTAAGTAAGATATATGGTTATTGGAATTTTTCTATTGGTCGAGAAAACTATAGTTTTAAATTTAATTTTCCTATTTATTTTGGCTTGCTGGTCTATCCATGGGTTAATCATTCAACAAATCATTGCAAGAGGATTTTGGAATTTGTTTTTGAGTTTGGATTGCGATTTGGATTGGGGAAGGCTTGACAATTTCAGATTTCAACTTCAATTTTGGTTTTGCGAATTGCAAGTTAGTGGCTCTTACTTTTGCATTTTCTTTTTGGAAAAGTTTGTCTTCTCCATGTCTGTAATTTTGAATTTGGATTGCTCTTGGAGATTGATTTGATTGTGGAAAATTTCTTCCTTAATGGTTTTCTATTTTTTATGCAATTTTGGAATGGGGAAAATGTAGTTGTGGCTTCCTATGTTCATTGTGATTACTGTGTTTTCTCTGTGACTACTCTGTGGGAGTGTGTAATCTTCCTTCCACTAGCTTTGGATTCTTTTAGATCTTGTCTAGCTTTCTTGAGTCACTTTTTGTTGATTGTTTCTTTCCTCTCTCTCTCTCTCTCTCTCTCTCTCTCTCTCTCTCTCTCTCTCTCTCTCTCTCTCTCTCTCTCTCTCTCTCTCTCTCTCTCTCTCCCCCTAGTGATCTAGGCTTCATATTTCTTAGTTTATGCTCAGTGGGAGAGAGATTTTCTTCTGCATATTTTTGCTAAGAAGTATGTAATGAGTATGAATGTTGTAATTGATGTTGTTTGAGTGATTTAGAGCTTTTGTCTACAGTAGGAGGGCCATTTTTGGTTCCTGAGACCCTCTGTGCCCCTTCCTTAGCTACATGACTCAAACATGCTCAGTTTTCCACACTTCTCCTAGAAACGCTCTGGAAATACCTAGGAACACTACTGAATCTTCCAGAAATGGAACCCTTCATGCCAAAAATGTCACTCTTCATTCCAGATACACCACTATTCATACCATATGCTCTGACAAACTTACCAAGAGAGTTGAGGTCCTGATTTGTAGATGCAAGCATAATGACCAAAAACACCACCCTAGAGACAAGAAATGTCATTATACTAACCAAAAACACTATCATACATTGCAAAAATGCTACCATACCTACCGGTATCTCTAGCCTAGGTTTTAGGGGCACTGAGCTATCCGAGGGGTCTCTGGAAGTCTGTTTTTAGCTCATTTCAGTGCATTTATGATTTTTGTGAATACTCTAGAGGCTTGTGCGATATTTATTGAAAATTTAAGACTTGATTATGAGGTTTTTTGATCCCATATATTGTTTCATGTTTTCCAGTAAGAAGGTTCACGCCTAACTGATGAGGTGATTCCTATGCGATTTGACTCTCCGGTGAGAGGGAGAATGCCTAGTTGTTGAGAGATTAATTTTATGACTCAAGTGGGATGTACCATGCCTCACTATTGAGTATTTGATGTTATTTGGAGCTCTTTTATAATTTTAATCCATTATTGGCTTATGTTGATGTTGCACTTGTGAAGGTCCCCTTCTTTGAGTTGACTCCTAAGTCCTTATTGCTTAGTTTGTGTTCAAATGATGATATGGTTATTGTATCTTCTTGAGATTTAATGATGGTGTTATTTGTTCATTATTTTTATATTTACCCTATGGCCTTGGTTTATGTATGGGGGAGTGGGCTCTTGCATGTGTTGGATATAGCTTGTGAGTACTAGACCTCTAGGAAGGGGGTCTAAACCTAGGAAACCACATGAAAAGTTGATGGTATAATTGCAAGTGATAACATAAAAATAATTTATTATTGGGTTGGGTATTAGGAATATGCCTAATCAAGATAAAGGATATGGTATAGTATGCCCAAATTGGACGGACCTAGGGAGGTGTCTATGGGATCCTAGATTAGGAAGACCATTGGAGCGATATACTAGATCTCCCTTGAGTTACTCCAAGGTGGAGATAGATACCACATGAGGTTAGCATGTGATGAAACTCTACCAAGATGTGTCCATTGTCCATATGCCTTGTTTTTTTTGATGTGCCTCTGGAAGATGACTGCATTGATTTAGCCATTTGTTGTACTTTGGTATTGTATCCTTATGTTTGGGTTTCGTGGAGTCATGTTGTATCCTTTGGATGATAGGAGTCAACTTAGGTCTTGAGTGTGGGTTGGAACCTTTGTCATCTCCTAGCACAAGGGGTGGTTCCTTGATTGGTTCCACACGGTCGGGTGGTTGATTGCCTTCTTCCATTGGGATACTCTCCTTGGTGTTGTGTGCATGGATTGGATTCTTCATGAGATTGCACTATTGGATTCATATGTTCATGAAAGGAAGACATTGTATCGTTAGGAAATATGTATGTAAAAGAAATGATGTATTCTTATATTGTATTATCATGTATTTGAGAAGAATGTTGTATTAGGTCTGAATGTTAGAATTAGGTATAGATCTATGGTTATTTCATGATGTAAAAGGTGCTTGTTATGAGTTAAAGTAATCATGTGAAATGGATTAGATTATTTGTACTTGAGATGAATTACATTCATTTGATGGATGATATTATGTTATGCTATAGAATGAATGATAGATAAATGGAATGGATAGCATTGGTCTATATTTGAGTAACTTGGTGATCATGGACTCTAAAGGTTAAATGATTTGTATAATGCTATGTGTTTAGGACTTGGCATAAGATGATAAAGATGATTTGATTATGTAAGGGATTATGCATCTTTGTGTTATATATCTATATGTAAATATGGAAAGGACATGATGTAGAAGTTAGAAAGAATTCTTTGATGATTCCTTAATGTATAGAATGATCAATATGTAAAATGTGCCTAGGGATTTAATGTGATTGTAAGATGGAGTAGTGAAGTGATTTATAGTTATTTTTTATATTCATGCTGTGGAATTGAGTTATATCATGTTATAGAATGATTGATGGAAAGAATATAATAGTTGCATTGAGGCTTTACTTGAGTAGTTAGGAATTGAATGGTTAAATGTAATCTATGTTGTTTCTTGGGAGATTACTAAGTGAAGGAATGCATATGTAGTGGTTATGCTTTAGATGCATGAAAGGTAATTGGTTAGAGGATTAGGAGAATTGATCTTCTTGATAAATGGATGTTTTGATATAATATTGCTAAGTGGTGATGTTAAGATACCCTAGGGAATAATTGTGTTGTAAGAGTATGTTGGAAATATGTTAATGTTAGAAGGTTTAATCGTCTTGTGTGGAATGTGTTTATAATATTTTTGGGTGAACTCACAATAATGGTTCCCACTTTTTTGCCACTTTTGACACTGAGATGAACAATTTTAAAATAATCTTAAACTTCTAACAACTATATCTTTTAAACTATTAAGAATTTGAAGATGATGTAAATTAGTGATTTGTAGCATTTTGTGTGTAGATTCTATATATATTTTTTTCAAATTTTTTTAAAGGATTTTTTTAAAAAAATTTCCATCTCCCTCGAAAAGTAGTTTTTTAGAACAAACTACATTTTTTAAGAGTGATGTGCCTCCCGAAATGCATAATTTTTTTTCTATAAATGATAAAAACTCAATTATTTCAAATTTTGGTTTGTAACATCAATATATAGGGCTTGCAATTGGTTTGATAGTGATATGTTTAATATTTTTCATTTTATTAAGTTTTGAAGTCCGACTAGTCATAATTCAGACATAGGTTTAAGTTTGAACACATAACTTGTTCTATATATATCGAAATTCAATTTTTTTTTTTGTTAGAAAGAAGAAATGAATACTTGGGGCTTAGATATTTTTCAGATTTTTTTTTAATTAGTTTCCTATTTTTCCCAATGCATTGAACAGAGAAGTTCATGTTAGGTGAAAAACCTATGTTTGGTAAAATTAAAAAAACAAGTTCATAATAAACTCAATATGTAATAAAATTATAGTCATTGGAAAGCTTTCTTCGAGGATTAAAATAATTCATTTTGGTTTGTCAAGATCATTCCATTTGAGCCTTCAACCAGAGGTTTCAAGGCCAAAAATTTGCAAAAAAATGTAGAAATCTTCAGAGAAGTGTCAAAAAAGGGGTTCGAACAAAGGGGGGTTCGAGCGAACCCTCCTTTTTAGGGGGGTTTGAATGAAAGGAGGTTCGATTAGAACCCCCATGCTATAATTGAAAAATGACATAAACAAGCATTAAAGGTGCTTCGCTCAAACCCCAAAGGGTATTTCGTTCAAACACCCCCACTTCGCTTGAACCCCCCCTAAATAAAATTCTCCACTTTCGCCAATTTCCTTCATTGGCAAAAGTAGGAACCATTAATGTGGGATTACCCTTCTATTTGATGTTACATGTGTTCTTGCAATCGGTTAATGTTTTATTGATATTTAATGTTATGGATGTTTTAAAAAAAAAAATTGTTAGTAGGTTTTAGATTGTTTCTATAGGATATTTTTGTGGGCATTACACTTGAGAGAATAGATCAAGATTGGCATCAATAAAAGACATAAGGTTTTTTATGTTGTTCTTGTTCAACCCTTTTCCAAATAGTGATCAGGCTTTCTTACTGAATAATTTCTTGCCTTTTTCCTCCATGTCTAATATCTTTACTAGTACTCTAGAAATTGGAATGACCACTACATTGTCCATTGCATCCATTACCATCTCTCTATCATCCCAAGTGATAAATAACCTGCTGAAGTGGATGTCTCATAAACTATCACCCAATGACTATATCATTACAATAGAAAATAATATGTAGATCAACCCATCATGGGCATATGCCCCTACGATCATTTTAATTATCCAACCACCACTTCCTTAGCTTTTTCCTCCTAAATTTTGTAGATCTCTATCCTCTTTCAAATCTCTTGTGATTATAGACATACCATATCATGTCTACTTTGTTGTTTAGTCATACCATATTGTGCCAATTGGATATGGAGAACAAAATCACATGGATTTTTAATCAATGAATTGAACCTCATACTTCTAACATGAAATATTTAAATACTCTCTAATGTTTCACACTTGAACACCTCCTATAATTTATATCTACCACCTCAACCACATCTTGTCAGACTCCAAAATTTGCAAGCAAAACTATGGCCCTATTAGCTTCTCTATAAACATGTAAAATTGTAAAGTTTCCCAGATAGTCTAAACATTCTAGAAAAAAAATTGTACCCAACATTTGAGCTTCCAATTGTGTGTGTCCCTCTTAATTATTTCTTGAATTCATAATATTGAATCAAATTCTATATAAATATTACTAATATTTTTTTTTCTTTGAATAGCCAACAACCTAATGCAAGAGCCTCTATTTCAGCCTCCTTGTTCATTGTAAAACCATCATTTCACAAGGAGCCCAAACACATCTCTCATTACTATCTCTATAGATACATTAGGCCCCAATAGGGCCCGGATTTACTTTTTTTGCCTTGTCAAAATTTAACTTTAGTATTCCATGCTATGGATCTGACCACACAACCTCTTGTCTTTATTGGGTCTTATCTTTGAACACCCTCACGAGCCTCTCTAGTTCTTTCTAGTGGCTCAAAATATTCTCGTCCCATATTGTGAAGATTGTGCTAGAATTTTGGTTGAATGTTGACATTCATCACTTTCACATATATTGTCTTGATTTTCCTTTTGAAATTCTTCCACTTGTAGGTGAGTACCATTGAAAATCATTCTATTTCTCTCCTTCCCTACCTACTTTACTAACAAAGATGGAGATATAATCCATACATATTATCCCACATTTTTTTTTAACCAATAGATCATTAGCTTTAAGAGATCTTCCTGTCAAGGACCTTTCTAAACCAAAGGAACCTAGAACCAATCCCAATATTTTGATGCAAACGAGCAACCTAGGAGGATATGGTTTGTAGTTTCACAATATGAAAAACACAAAGGGAATCTTCTTAGGATGTTAATACCAATTGACATGATTTAGTCCATTGTTAGGATACATTTATGAAGCACCATCCAAAGGAAAGGTCCAACTTTGGGCAAGATTGAGGAATACCAACACATGATTGAAGAATACCAATAGATGATTGAAGGACAAGAATAATTAATTTGGATTGAAATTTGTATTTCATTTTTTATTCTAAAAAAATATTATCCCATTTTTTATCCACACCAAATGATTTCATTTGCTTGTTGTGTAGTTTGATTCTTGATTTGACAGTTCAATTTTAATTCTAGTTTTGCCTCCTCAAGCATTGGAAATATCAACACATCAATCTATTTGAATTGTTCTCCAACAGCACCCATTACCTTGGCAACATAATCAAAAAAACTTGTTCCAAACAATTCCTAAATTATATTATAATGGTGAGGAAATAGGGTTCACTAATCCAAACATGAAAATTAGGAATCAAACCCATTCATAATGACATCACATTAAGGTGAATAAATCTAAGAGGCCCAACTTCAAGCCTATTGAAAGAGTTGGACGTACTATTGAATTTAATACCATCTTTTTATTAAATTGTTACAATTGGATAAGATAGAATAATTAAAACATATAAACTAGTGCCAATGATGTAAAATTGAGAGTAATTAGTATAAACAAAAAGTTTTAGAACAAATATGTAGACTTCGACTATAGGTTTGGGAATGGGAAATAGAAGCGAGCTCATGTCTACAATTTAGACTCAAAAATATTGGACTATGGGTCTAGGTGACCTAGTCTTGAAGGTAGATGTGGATATCAAAAATAGTTTTGGGATAAAAGGGTCACATAGAAACTCCTAAAATTTTGTTGGAAAAGTGTCAGACACTATTCAATGATTGCCACTATCCAAGGTTTTTTGCCTCTTCGAAATATGGTTTTGTTTGTCTCAGTCTATACTTTATTGGATATGTATTCCTTCTATTTTGAACCTATAGCCTACATGTACACAAGAGAGAATTTTTTTTATTGGTTTAATAGTGGGCCTAGGTTAAATTTTGAAATTGGAAATAACACTTTGATGAATGAAATAGAAAGGAGATATTACTCTTGTATGTTCAAGGCTAGATCTAGAAATACATGCCAAATTGAAATGTTATACCTTTGTTAGGCCCAATATGGAAAGCTAATGTACTGAGAGGGGAGGGGTGAATCAGTACTTCAAAAATTTTCTTCAACAATAACTTTACTATTAAGCATTAACTGAATATTGTTGTAACATAATATAATGCTAAAACAAATAAATAACAATCATACATGATTCACTCCATAACACATATATTTTGGTTACGCAAAAACTCTTGGTTAGAGAGAAAAATTGTGGTGGGGATGGCACCCACAACTTCACTACTGCAATAATAAAGGTTGCTTAGTTAGAGCTACATGTTTAGCTATTTTTTATAGCTTACCATGTTAGGAGTATCAAGATTTGTTAGATCTACCTTGCTAAAGGAATTTACAACACTTATTCTAAATGCTGCACCTGGTTAGAGGCTTTACAATTTATAGACTTAGTTAGAGTCTTTTACCCTGTTAAAGGTTTCTCTTACCACTTCAAAATATTACAATAAAATCATTACAAATATCTGCAACTTTACATCTAGAATGTTATAGCATATTCTATGTGCTCAAAATGAGATTACCTTGCTTATAGCATACCTCGGTAATCCATAGATTAACTTGGTAAACCCTTCTATTTACTCTGTTCCTTGACTATTCTCTGAAATCCCTCTCAGTGACCTCTATGTTTCTCTGTCAACTGTAACAGTCATAACACTCTGTGATTTCTCATGATTTTCCTTTTTCGTACAAGCCTTGCTTCATACACACATGCACACATATCTTTAATCCTTAACTCATGCTGTATAAATAGATCTCTTATGTTGGTGATTTGGTTCATGCTTCGATCTTACAAACATGATTTCTCAAATGAATAACCATACAAAAATATTTCATTGTTTAGATCACCTCAAAATCATACACAATCTTTAAGTGCAATTTCCAATGTGATAACAGTTACTTGTTCCTTGATCTTTGTAACACGTTTCCCATATATGTCCAGGTTCAATGAATTTGGTAACACGTTTCACTTGGTGTGTGTTTACTCAGTATATCATTCTTGCTGCTCATTAGACATAGAGTGTTACTCGGTAGATAGCTCGGTGTATACTAGGCTTTGAGACTAGTTTCATCTATAACTGACTGCACTGTGCTTACCGACTGAATGATTCGATAGTAGTAACCGACTAGAATAACTTTGAACATAAGACTAATGGCAACTTAGTGAGTAGTAACAATCTCCCCTTTTGACATTAGTTGAGATGTTTGACAAAACTACTTTCAAAGTTATACCTCAAAAATCTATATACTTACAAACTTTGACTAAACTGACAGTATATACATTTGTCAATGAAATAGTATATTTAGATATACTCCCCTTATCAATATACTGTACATAACTCTAATTTTGGCATGTTCGGTGATCAATATTCTGTGTATTGCATGTGTTCTTTGCTCTTTGATTACTGCTCTGTTCACTGCTCGGTTTACTGCTCCCCTATCGAATTCAACTGAGCATTGAATACTTGGCTCGGTATACTACACTCTGTATACTACACTCCCCCTATATACTTTGACACTATATCACTCCCCCTTTTTGACAAACATCAAAATTTAGTTACCATTCGGTGGTGGCAACTGGTCAAAAATGGATTTGTACTTTGTTTGTGCGTCAGTAAGAGCGGCAGAGAGGGCATTCTTGACACTGTCCGTTAAAGAATTTTGAGCTGTAATGTCAGGTAACAGTGAAATTAGGCCATCTAAGGTGCTTCCCTCTTGCTGAGTGGATAGGGAGGTAGCCTTGTTAATCTGCTCTTGGATGGATGAAAGATGAGGAATGAATAATGTTTGAAGAGTCATTATATCCATTCTTATCTTGTGCTCTTCATTCCTGAGTTCCAATTGTTGAGCCATGAGCTTTTGCAACTTTGTATAGAAATTCTGAACAGAATTGGGCTCAGTGGTCAACTTATTTGAGAGATTGGAGATCTCTTTCTAAATTACTTCTGTTTTATTTTTTATATCTTTAATGAATAAAGAGAATGTACAGAGTTTCTGAAATAAATAAAGAATGTGCTTGAGTTGAGGGGTCAACTTAGCAATAAATTTGACAAGTTTTACTTTGCCAATAGCAATAGCTTTCTGTACCTCTTCAATCATTTTAGTAGTGATCTCCTTGTCCTTTAAATTGCTCAAATATTCAGATGCATCTACTCCAGATGTCTCTATCTGATTGAGGAGTTCATCGAGTTGAATATGGATGGTTGAATCTATTGACACTATAGCTTTAGATAGCATATCGGTTAAGAGTGCTTTCACCTTTTGAAGTACTTTATTTTTCTTTTGAATAGCCATTTGTTTTTCTTGTTCAGATTTGGCTTTGCATAGTTCACTGAATTCAATGAGTGCTTGCCCTTTTAATTTAGATATGTCTACATTTGGCAACACTATTGGTTTCGATAAATCTACCTTGAAATTGTGCTTTTTCATTTTCTTTTCTTTAGATTTTGTCGGTTGAAATAGTACAATAGCTTGGGAGGCTGGTGCATCCTCGGTAGGTTGCTCGGTAGAGGCAACACTTTTGTCAGTTTCTTTAGCCTCTGTAGAGTCCTTTGGTGGTTCATTGCTCTGGGTCTTAGTTGTAACATTTTTCAGTGTTAGAGGGATCCCGAGAGGTCTGTTCCCTGGTGGCATGAGGAGTAGCTTCTCCTTCTGTAGACTTGTGAACCTCTACACCTTGTTCAGTATCGTGAGGGGCCTCAGTTGTAGTAGATTGAGTGACTGGAGGATAGGGCTGAACTTGTTCCAACACTGACTCACTGGATACCAGTTTTGCATATGCATTCCCTTCTATCATTTCTTGTTCTGGTGCCTCGGTGTCCATAATATCCTCACCAAGTTGTATAGTGTTAGCTAGGTCTTGCTTGGTGATATCCACTATTTCAACTTCACTTTGCTCAACAACACTCGAGGTTCGAAGGATTTGTTGCCACTGTTCTTTTGTTTCCTTCTCTACATCAATATAGAGGCCATTCATCAATTTTAGGGCTCTCTTCTTGACTAGGAAGTTAGAATGGTAGTTTTTCAGATGTTCATTTATTTCAACTACCGACATGTCTATAAAGAGATGTACTAGACTTCTTTCTCTAATCTATTTTTCTGATTCCATGGCATATTTCCACCTATTATCAATATGCGAATATAATTCTTTTGGAAGAGAGTTAGATACTTCCAATGGGACCAATCAGAATTTTAGAAGTGTGCAGATGACAACTTCTTCAATTTGTCTCTTTTCATCATCAGATCTGGATTCATACTTGACAAATCTGAATGATCCAAATCCATCATATTGTTTCAAATTTGCACAATTTTTTTTGACACTATGTACATCTACCTTTTTGCTCTTGACAATCTGAAATTTGTTAGCATCTTCAAATTCTATGTCATTGGACTCTTTAGTCAAAATGAGTCTCTGAGTAGATTTCTTATAAGTTTTTGTTACCTTTGGAATAGTAACATTCTTTGGTTTCTTGCTTGGTGACACTGCAGATGATCTTGTGTTTGGGTGCTTCACTGAGGAAGTCGGTGATGCCTTTGATGTGTCCTATTTCTTTCTTTTTAGAACTTTCCCTTTAGGCAATTTGGTACTCAATGTAATAGCTACCTCTTGGGCTTCAGATTCCTCCTCGGTGATGACTAGAATGCCCTTGACAAATGTGGAGGAAGAACCTTCTCCAAATTTCTCTGATAATGCCTTAATCATTTTTGTTGCTTTTCTTGTAGCTTTTGGTACTACAATGCTCATCTTTACTTTCTCTTTCACTTCTTCATATGTTCCATACCTCAGCTCAGTAGCATGCCTTGTTAATGTAAGAAAAGCATCTATCTGCTATTATGTGATGTCAAAATCAATCTCATAACCCATAGGTGGCAAAGATTGAGTTCTTGGTTCTACAACATTCACATAATAGTAGTTGGTGTCTACTTCAAAGCATATCTCATCCTTGTATTTCTCCACTAGCTGGGGTGGAATTCTATACCTATTATGCATCTTCTCTTGAAACTTACTAAAATAATCATCCATAATATCATTAAAGTTATCACCTAGACGTTTGATAAAGTCATTGATTTTATGGGTGATTGGTCGGTGTAGCTCCCAAACTACTTTACCGACAGTTGGAAAGAATTTTTCAAAATAGAAAAACATGCATACTAATAGTGATCCAAACTTCAGTGTATTGGCCAATTTGTTCTTCTTCGTCTTTCTTATGGTGTTTAGATTCTCAAATAGGTTTTTCAACAATACTTCACAAAGATCAATTTTCATTCCCTTTTTCACAATTTTGTATGCTAAGTCGACTGCTGCATAGGGTACACTATTTTCCCTTGCTGATTGGAAGAAACAATAACCTATTACTCTAATAGCAAATTTTAGCTTTGCATCTGTCACATTGTTCAATTTCAATCCTCTGCAATTAGATTCCACTCTAGTTAAGGTGATCAATTCTTTTTGTGATATCATTTTCTGAGCTCGGGCATGATCAAAAATAGGGTAACCGGTGATCAGATGAATGATTTCCTTGGTGATTTTAAATGGTTGCTCCTCTAACCACATGAAATCATCGTGAACTCTTCTCAGAACAAACTTGACCCATTGGGGTTTGAAGACATGGGGATAGGTTAGGGCTTCAGTGAATCCCTTGATCTTAATGTGCTCATACTTGCTATCCAATTTTCCATCGGTACACAGTTCATCATAGGTGTCTTTGATTTCAACATGACCTAGTTCTTCAACTTGACATTTGGTGAAGAATATGACATCCTCAACTAGTAAAACTCTATCTGGGATGAGTGAGAATGTAGTTTTATCATCCGGTTCTGATGTTACTTTGGGAGTTAGAGAGTATTTCAGTGAGGGCTTTTCAACATTCTTAACAACAATGGGCTCTTGGATCTTAGGTGCCATTGCAGATTTCAGATAAAAATTAACAAAAGATCCTTAGGGTTTGAAGATTTTCAAATGACAGATGCTTCACACTTAGCAAATGTAAAATAGATAATCACACCTGATATGATCAGTAAACTAGCTTAACAATGCATTGAGATTGATGTAAATACCTTGAATTTTTCTTCGGAGGAGGTTTGATCACCTTTGAATTGCTTGCTCTTCTCTCTTGAAAAATTGGTAAGTGTAAAATGACCGTGTAAATGCTTTAAGTACACAATATACCTTATCGAGATCCATGCAGGTTAGGTCAAAAACATTAAATGCACTCGGTTCCACTAAACCTTCTTTCCTTTTTGCACTTTAACTGAGTAGCCAGATTTCCTTCATTTACCAACTTGACAGGCTTCCTATATTCACCGACTTGATAGGCTTCCTGTATAGTGCTCCAAAAGACTTTGATAGAATTTCAAACTTAATAATACATCTTAGCTATGCAGATTTTGAATTTAGTACACAATAAAATAGGAACTGTTAAGATTGAACCTTGAGAGAATGTAGTCCCTTCATACCTTTACTGATTAATTTGGAATAGGTACACCTAACTCGGTAGGTAAGGTGCTTTCTTCATTTGACACAATTTCCTTCTTTTTCCAAATCATCTCTAATTTGTCTTTTATTTCTTCAGTGTCTCCTCTAGGTTGATCTCTGCAATCTCCAGCCAAGTGTCCAACTTTGTGATAATGAAAACAAGCCATACCAGGATTTTTCCATGATCTTCGATTGTTCATTCCAAACCTTATAAAATAGTTGGCACTTATGTGTCCATATCTTCCACAACATTCACACCATATCCTTGTATTGTAATCCCATGGTACTGCTGTATATTATCGGTTAATATCTCTGTGAGTTCGGTAGCTTCTAGTATTTTCTTGGTGTGCAGACCACATATAGTTCTTTTGCTTAAACCAACACTTCTCGGTACTATGTCCATATCTATTACAATTTTTAGAAAACCCTTTGAATTTTGCCTTCTTACAATTGCTAGCAGACTTTTTCCTACATTGGTTAAATGTGTGACCATACTTATTTCAATTATAACAATAACCATTAGACTTAGTGACATTCGGTTGCTTACCTTTTCTGAATTTGGCACATGTTAGCAGTATGACCTTGATTTCCATAGTAGTTGCAAATGGGCTTCTTTCTTTTGATGTGCTTCTTGTTTCCAGCTTGCTTTGATGATTCTCCTCTCTCGGTAGTGTGGATTCCCTTCTCGGTAGAGTCTTTTCCTTTCTAACCGGGTCCTACATCTTTGTTGGGTCTTCTTGTATTCAGTTGCTCATCCAACATCTTTGATGCTTCATAAGTCTTCTTCAGTGTTTCCTTGGATTTCTTCTCTATCTCAAGTTCATTGGTCAACCTTGATACTTCAAGTTTCAATGTTTGATTCTCATCATCTTTCAGATTTGCTTCATGATGTGCATAACCTATTTGATCTGACAGATTTTGTTGAATCCTAGTCAACCTTATGTTTTCATCATTCTTTTCAGATACTAATGCTTCAAGTTGTTGTTTCTCTCTTTCTAGATCTCTTACTTTATCCTTGGCTATCCTCAATGCATCAAGATTTTCAGTCATCCGTGTGCTGAAATGTTCATGGTCTCTTTTCATTGCTTTTAGTTGATTAGCCAGTGCTTTGTTCTTTTCTTTCAATACTCCAATCATTTCTTCAGTCTCTTTAGATATACTGTTCTTAGATGATGTCTCAATTTGTTCCACCAGCTCTTGAGAGTCCTGCAAATCATCAGACAATCTTGTTCTAACTTTTAGAGATTTTTGCATTTGTCTTTGCATGTCTGCAACCACTTGATTAGCATAATCCAACTCTTCTTGCAGATACACAATCCTCTGAGATTGTTTATAGCCTTCCATTGATAAGATCTTTCTCTTTAGGCTATTAAACCCTTTTCCAAGATTGAAGCTTTGATACCAATTGTTAGGCCCAATATGGAAAGCTAATGTACAGAGAGGGGAGGGGTGAATCAGTACTTCAAAACTTTTCTTCAACAATAACTTTACTATTAAGCATAAACTGAATATTGTTGTAACATAATATAATGCTAAAACAAATAAATAACAATCATACATGATTCACTCCATAACACATATATTTTGGTTATGCAAAAACTCTTGGTTAGAGAGAAAAATTGTGGTGGGGATGACACCCACAACTTCACTACTGCAATAATAAAGGTTGCTCAGTTAGAGCTATATGTTTAGCTATTTGTGATAGCTTACCCTGTTAGGAGTATCAAGATCTGTTAGATCTACCTTGCTAAAGGATTTTACAACACTTATTCTAAATGTTGCACCTGGTTAGAGGCTTTACAATTTATAGACTTAGTTAGAGTCTTTTACCCTGTTAAAGGTTTCTCTTACCACTTCAAAATATTACAATAAAATCATTACAAATATCTGCAACTTTACATCTGGAATGTTATAGCAGATTCCATGTGCTCGAAATGAGATTACCTTGCTTATAGCATACCTCGGTAATCCATAGATTAACTCAGTAAACCCTTTTGTTTACTCTGTTCCTTGACTGTTCTCTGAAATCCCTCTCGGTGACCTCTATGTTTCCCTATCAACTGTAATAGTCATAACACTCTGTGATTTCTCATGATTTTCCTTTTTCGTACAAGCCTTGCTTCATACAGACATGCACACATATCTTTAATTGTTAACTCATGTTGTATAAATAGATCTCTTATGTCGGTGATCTAGTTCATGCTTCGATCTTACAAACATGATTTCTCAAATGAATAACCATACAAAAATATTTCATTGGTTAGATGACCTCAAAATCATACACAATCTTTAAGTGCAATTTCCAATATGATAACGGTTACTTGTTACTCGATCTTTGTAACACGTTTCCCATATATGTCCAGGTTCAATGAATCTAGTAACATGTTTCACTCGGTGTGTGTTCACTCGGTATATCATTCTTGCTGCTCGGTAGATATAGAGTGTTACTCGATAGACAACTCGGTGTATACTAGGCTCTAAGACTAGTTTCATCTATAACTGACTGCACTGTGGTTATCGACTGAATGATTCGGTAGTAGTAACTGACTAGAATAACTTTGAACATAAGACTAATGGCAACTTAGTGAGTAGTAACAACCTTCTTTATCAATCTCCTTTTCCTTGAAGTATTCATAAAAATATTGATGTTTTGATGTAGAACTAATGCATGTCTTTATGTAGAATTGATCATGACTACCATATTGATTGCTTGAAAATTTGAATACTTGACATATCCTTCACTCCTCCAATGAAGCTTGATTTCTTTCTAACTTGAATTTGAATTGATCTTGAGGAATTGGAATAAAAAGTTTATTTCAAATGAGGGGATACGACTTGGTTTTATACCTATCCTCATAAAACATGATTAAAATTATGAAGGTCGACATTGAAAATCATTTCCTGCTCAAAATTTTCCAACTATTAGAGGATTATGTTGGTGTAATTAATTATTCATCTTGGATATTATTACACCTTAAGTTTACTTAGGATAATTCATTTTATAGTAGTTTGGGTATGAGACACTTGGGTGTTTGTGCCACATTGAGATAGTGTGTGTAGGAAAATTTCTACCTTTTATGGTGTGATCTTGTTACTACTTTATCATATCCACTTATTGTGGAGTGATAATTCCACCTTCGGTGGGTGATCCACCTCATGTGGAATATTATATTGTTTCTCCTACCCACCACACCTATTTTATACTGACCCTTGTTTCTTATTGAGCCACATGCCATGTTTGTGTGCTCACATATCCATATAGAATTTCCTATATATTGAGGCTCATCTACATTGTATGTAACAATCATTTTTTATCTATTGATGAGAATACAGTTTATTCTTGTCCTACATTTTGTCTCTCTATTTTGTACTTTTCATTGAGCTCTTGATCTTGGTAAAATCTCATAGATTCAAATTGGGGCCCTTTAGATCTATACTATGGAAAATAGCACCATAGTCCAGAAAAACTAGGCATCCTTGTACAACCCATCTAGGCTAAAACAGGGTCCAAAAGTCAAAGAAGAGAGAAAAGATCATAGATTTGGCACCGGTGTGAGTAAAATCATGCATAATTAGGGCATAAAAGGTAGAAATTCTAAAGTGAGACACAAATGTTTATGAAATTAAGATACAACTTAGGAAATTATATTTAACCCCCAATTGAGTGGGAGGATTAACTTACTCTTATTAAAGTGTAGAATAGCATTGAAAGACTTTCACCAAGATATTAAAGAGATAAGAAACAACTAGCCCCTAGGGACTTAGGATCTCATTAGTCTAATATCAAGATAAAAGGAATGACACATGAAGAGAAGAGATATGGCTTCTACATCTAGTAAGGATATACTTACTATGAGCCATATGAAGAGAGAGAGAGAGAGAGAGAGAGAGAGAGAGAGAGAGAGAGAGAGAGAGAGAGAGAGAGAGAGAGAGAGAGAGAGAGAGAGAGAGAGACGTCACTTCTTTCTCTAGTACGGATTCGATTTTCAGAGAGAGAGATAGAGAGAGAAGACATCACTTCTTTCTCTAGTATGGATTTGATTTTTATGAGTCACGTTGGCACAAAAAAAATTACCAAGAAAATAACTGATTTGTTAAATAATCTAACAAAAGCTTGCTACAAAATGGGTGCTACAACATGCACCAAGCCCAAAGATTATTAAATAAAGCCTCTGTTGGATATTAGAGTTGTTGGAATGTGTTATTGTCATTGATGTCAACATATTCCTATGTTGCAGAGAATTCGTTTGTTGTAGAGAGTTGAGTTGGTTTGGGTGATCTGTTCTAGATGTGCTGATGCGGAATAATGGGTTTTGAGATATTTATCTCTAGTTGATTCGGTATGAGTTTCACTATTCTGGAAGGTGATTTGGTTGAGTTATGTGGTCCGATATGTGGACTATTTTTTAGTGTTCAGTATTGCAGAGTTGTGGTATTTGATCGATATTGCTCTAGAATGATTGTATCTTGAGTTCCAGATTTTGGAGAGTATTTGGGATGTTCATGTGTGTCCCCAGTTCAGATGGTTCATGATTTAGAACTTCACAAGCATATCTTTCAATTTTTTGTTGGTGTTCTTGAGATTTGGTGATGAAATAATAATGATTGTTGTTATCCAAGTTGTTGTGGTGGAATTCATGTTGCTTTTTGATGTTCTCTGATCACGTTCTATGTGTTTTGGTGGTCCATGTTGATTGTAGTGTGCACTGTTGGAGGTTTTATTGGTCTGGTGGTATTCTTCGTATCATGCAACACATTTGGTGGTTTAGCATGTTGTAGATGATCTTAGTGAATTATTTGGTGGTGTTGCATGTTCAAGGATTTGATTTGGGTCCATGCTATGTCCTTGCCAATATTGTATTGGTCTGGTTATTGATTTATGTATCATGTGATGTGAAATTATAATTAGGTCTTATGGGTTGAGCCGACCTTAAGGTGAAGGTTGATGATTTGTATAAATACGTGTTGTAATAATGTAAGGTGTGTTTCTGCGAGTGTCTCCAGTTGTATATATGATCTGTGAGAGTATTGTATGTGCGAACAAAAGAATTTATCTTTTGATAGTGGAGAAGAGTAGAGAAGTGTTCTGCAGATAGTGTGCTTAACCAGAACTGTAATCAGGCATTTGGAGATGCTATTCTTTCAGTTCATATAATTTGGATTATTGTCAGATGTTTGTAATGCACTGAGCCTTCCCAAGGTTGTAGCCCTTATTGTTTTGAGCAGTGAACTCTAGATAGTGTGCCTGAATGCGTGTGAATTCCCTATTGTAATATTTACACATACTACTATAGAGTATCGTCTTATTATGGGTAGGTTCCCACTATGGTTTTTCACTTAACTGGGTTTTCCATGTCAAAAATCCATGTGTTATGTGTGTTGTTGATGTGGTGTTTATCTTTTCTATTGATGTTCCTGATCAAATCTAAAGTTGAGATTAATTTGTTTGAGTTTGGTGAGAACTAATTCACCCCCCCTCTCAGTTTTCCTGCATTGATGCTGCCAACAATTGGTATCAGAGTTAGATCCTTTGGAAGGAGATTGACCGCTTACAGAGATCCAAGATGGAAACTGTTGTTTTCAAGGAGAGTCCAAGATTTTCTATAACTAATTACTCTATATGGAAGAACTAGATGGAAGCTCACTTGAATTGTCTTGGAGAAGATTATTAGAAGATCACAAAGAATGCATACATTGTTCCTCTGAATGGTCCTATTATTGCAGCTGAGATCAAGGATGTTGAACATAACATAAGAGTTAAAGAAGAATTATTGAGTGCCTTGATTGATGTAGAGATAACTAATGTGATTGGATTGCAGACATCACATGAGATTTGGGAGAAGCTAGAAACCTTGTATGAAGGAGATAAACATGTGAATTTTGCTAAATTGTAGAGCTTGAAAGGAAAGTATGAGTTGCTGAGAATGGCAGAAGATGATAATATTTCATCCTTTATGGCTAAAGTGAATGATCTCAATGTGTTGAACATCAAGTATTCCAGTGGAGTCCTTGAAGAATATGAGATTGTGGCTAAAATATTGAGATCTTTGCCTCATGCTTATAAGCACAAAGTTGTTATTATTGATGAGATCCAGACTGTGACAATTGTGACAAGAGACATGCTGGTTGGTAAGCTTATTGCTTTTGAATTGAGAGAACTTGGTGAATCACATTGCAAAACTGAGACTTTATTTAAAGCTACTGTATCCGAGAAGCAAAAGTATGATTCGAGAGAAAGTTCAACTAGGGTTTCCAGACATGAAAGAGAAATGAGAGAGATGGAATAACATGAAAGAGAATTGGAAGAGCTTGAAGCACTTATTGCCAGAATATTACCTACAAGAGCTGGTAAGTATGAAGGGAAGTTACCTTTGAAATATTTTTCATGCAATAAGATTGGTCATTTTGCTTCTAGGTGTCCTGAAAGAGCAGAAAGAGTGTCAAAGTATGATAAGCCTTACAAACCTAATCGAAAGTATAGATATCATAAGAAGTGTTATTATGTTGTTGATGAAGGTGTGATAGATGATGAGTCTAAGAAAGGGAATTCTGAAGATGAATTTGTGTTCATTGCTATCAAGAAAGAAGATCCAATATCTGATGATTTGTCAAGTTGTATTGTTGAAGAGAAATCCTTGGTTACTAAGATTGATGAGAAAGATGAATGGTTAATTGACAGTGGTTGTTCACTTCACATGACAAATGATAAAGGTAAATTTGTGAATATGGAGAAGTATGATGACAGTGTAGTGAGATTTGGAGACAACAAAGCTTGTGTAATCTATGGTAGAGGTTCTATTTCTCTTGATGGTAAGCATAATATTGATGATGTTTTATATGTTGAAGTTTGAAGCATAATATTTTGAGCATTGGAAACATGGTTGATAAGGGATATGATTTACAATTCAAGAATGATAAATGTAAGATCTTGAATAGCTTTGATATAGAAATTGCTTCAGGAACTAAAACTAAAGGTAATATATTTCATTTGAATGCTCATGAGAAAATTTGTTTGATTGCTCAGATTGATGAGAGTTGGTTGTGGCATAGAAGAATGTGTCATGCTAACTTTGTCTGCATAATTAAGATAAGTTCTACTCAAGCTGTTAGAGATCTGCCTAAGATAGTGAAGCCTATTAATCCGGTGTGCAAAGAATGTCAATTGGGAAAGCAAACAAGAATTTCATTCAAGAGAGAACTATATTCATTTAATGGGTTACTAGATCTTGTGAATAATAATTTATGTGGACCTTCTAGGGTGAGGAGCTTGTAGGGAGACAAATATTTTATGTTTCTAATTGATGACTATTCCAGAATGATGTGGGTCACTTTTCTAAGGGAGAAATCTAAAGCATTGGAGAAATTTAAAAAATTCAAAGCTAGAGTGGAGACAGAGACAAGATTGAAGTTGAAGTGTCTAAGGTTTGACAGAGGAGGATAATTCGCCTCTAGTGAGTTTAATTCCTTTTGTGAAGATCATGTAATCTAGAGACAACGATCTACTCCAAGAACCCCTCAGCATAATGGAGTTGTTGAAAAGAAGAACATAACTATTTTGGATGTTGCTAGAACTATGATGATTGAAGGAAATGTTACACATATCTATTGGAGAGAAATTGTTAGCACTACTGTGTACACATTCAACCGAGTGCATATAAAGGGTGATTTTAGTAAAACTCCTTATGAGCTATGGTTTGGTCATGTCCCTATAGTTAGATATTTCAGATTCTTTGGAAGCAAATGTTATATCAAAAGAGATGAGGATATAGGAAAAATTGATGCAAGATGTGATGAAGGAATCTTTTTGGGATATTATACTAAGAGAAAAGCCTACTAGTGTTACAACAAGAGATTGAGAAAGATAGTAGAAAGTGTGAATGTTAAAGTTGATGAGAATCATGAGAAGAAAATTAGAGCATGTAGATATGAATATGATGATCAGAATGTTACTTCAAAGCAAGTACAAACTCCAAGCATGAAGTAGAGTGATCCGAAAGAGATAGTAGATTCATATGCTATTACCAGTGAATAAGTTCAAGAGATGGAAAAATAAGAACAATCAGAAGACCCCCATGTATGTAAGATTAAATCATTCAGAGAATTGAATTATTGGTGATAAAAATAAAGGTGTAATGACTAGGAGAAGAATTGATGCTAAAGAGACATTTTTGATTTCTAAAATAGAGCCTAAAGATGTCGCTGAAGCTTGTAAAGATGAAAATTGGGTAAATGCTATGGAAGAAGAGTTAGATCAGATTGAGAAGAACAATACATGGGAACTTGATCCAAAACTTGAGGACAAGAAAGTAATTGGTACTAAATTGGTGTTCTGGAATAAGTTGAATGAAGATGGAGAAGTTTTTTAAAACAAAGAAAGACTGGTATGTAAGGGATATTCATAAATGAAAGGTATTGATTTTGAGGAGACTTTTGCTCCGGCAGCTAGAATTGAAGTTGTTAGACTATTTCTTGCATATGGTGCTCACAATAAATTCAAGGTATATTAGATGGATGTGAAGTCAGCCTTTTTGAATGGTGAATTGGAAGAGGAAGTCTACATTGAGAAACGAGATGCATTTTCATTGATAGATGAAGAAGACATGCTATGCAAATTGGAGAAAACATTATATGGACATAAACAAGCCCTTGGAGCTTGGTATGCCAGATTGGATAGGTATTTGATGAAGTTAGGATTCAGTAAAGGTTCGTACTTCAAGATTGATAATGACATTATTTTGATTGTTGAAGTCTTTGTTGATGACATAATTTTTGGAGGAGAAGATGATTTGAGTAAGAAGTTTGCTGATGATATGCAAAAATAATTTGAGATGTCTATGATAGGTGAGATAAAATTATTTTTGGGAATGCAAATTACACAAATTGACAAAGGAATTTTTATATCTCAATCAAAGTACATGTGAAGGAATTATTGAATAAGTTTGGGTTAGATGACTCCAAACCTGTTGGAACTCCTATGGTGATTGGATGCAAGATGACAAAAGATGATGAATCTCTGAAGGCTAACTAGACCCTGTATAGATCTATGATTGGTGGACTGCTATATTTGACTCACACTAGACATGACATTATGAACACTATATGTCTTGTTGCAAGATTCTAGGTTGATTCTAAGAAAAGTCATGTTACTGCTATGAAGAGGATATTCAGATATTTGAATGGAACAGTTGATTATGGTCTGTGGTCTCTGAAGAATGATGATTTCACTTTAAATTCTTATATTGATGTTGATTGGGTGTGATGTTGATGTCTAGAAGAGCACTACCAATGAAGCATTCTTTTTGGGAAAGAAGTTGATTTCTTGGGCAAGCAAGAAGAAAGATGCTATTTATTTATCTACTGTAGAAGCTAAATACATTGCTACTGCTAGCAACTATACTCAAGTACTTTGGATGATGAAAATGCTATAGGATATTAGAGTTGTTTATAATGAGAATACTAATATATATTGTGACAATTCTAGTGCTATCAATATTTCTAAGAATCTGGTATTGTACTAAGACAAAACATATATCAATCAAGTTTCATTTATTGAGAGAGAAGGTGAATGAGAAGGAAGTTAGATTGGAGTATGTATCTACAAAGGAACAGATTGCAGATATCTTTACGAAGCCTTTGCCTGTAGAAACATTTTTATATCTAAGAGAGAAGTTAGGGGTGATTGTCCCTTCTATAAACTAGATACATTGAGTTGCATCGATCCGTTGGACTTCATAGTCTTATTTTGTTACCCAGATTGGTGAGTAGGTGATTTTGTTTCGGGGGAGTAGTCAGTGTGTGATTCAGTTGTTCAAATTTATGAGTTTATTCTAAAGAGGAATGATTATCTGGTAAGGCGAAGAGTATAATGATTTGTATGTGTCTTTGACAGTTGGAATATGTTGTTGTCATTGATGTCAACATATTCCTATGTTGCAAAGAATTGGTTTGTTGTAGAGAGTTGAGTTGGTTTGGGTGATCTATTGCAGATGTGCTGATGTGGATTAATAGGTTTTGGGATATTTATCTCTAGTTGATTTAGTATGAGTTTCAATGTTCTGGAAGGTGATTTGGTTGAGTTATGTGGTCTGGTATGTGGATTAGTTTTTCAGTGTTTAGTATTGCAGAGTTATGGTATTTGATCCATATTGCTCCAGAGTGATTGTATCTTGAGTTGTAGATTTTAGAGAGTGTTTGGGATGTTCATGTGTGTCCTTAGTTTGGATGGTTCATGATTTAGAACTTCACACACATATCTTTCAATTTGTTGTTGGTGTTCTTGAGCTTCGATGATGAAATAATGACGATTCTTGTTATCCGAGTTGTTGCGATTATTGCGGTGGAATTCATGTTGCTTGTTGATGTTCTTTAATTGTGTTATATGAATTTTGGTGGTCTGTGTTGATCATGGTGCGCGTTCTTGGAGATTTTATTGGTTCAGTGGTATTCTTTGTGTTATGCGACATATTCTTTGGTTTAGTGTGTTACAGATGATCTTGATGAATTATTTGGTGGTGTTGCATGTTCAAGGATTTGATTTGGGTCCATGTTATGTCCTTGCTGACATTGTATTGGTCTGGTTATTGATTTATGTACTGTGTAATGTAATTTTGTAATTAAGTCTTATGGGTTGAGTAGACCTTAAGGTTAAGGTTGATGATTTGTATAAATAAGTGTTGTAAGCATGTAAGATGCATGTCTACGGTTGTATCTATGATCTATGAGAGTATTCTTTTTGTGAACAAGTGAATTTATCTTTTGGTAGAGGAGAAGAGCAGAGAAATGTTGTGCAGACAATGTCCTTAACCAGAACTGTAATCAGGCATTTGGAGATTCTATTCTTTCAGTTCATGTAATCCGGATTGTTGTCTAATCTTTGTAAGGTAGTTATCCTTCCTAGGGTTGTAGCCCTTTTTTTTTTGAGAAGTGAGCTCTAGGCAGTGCGCCTGAATGCATGTGCATTCCCCATTGTGATATTTACACATACTACTATAGAGTATCATCTTATTGTGGGTAGGTTCCCACCATGGTTTTTCCCTTAGCCGGGTTTTCCATGTCAAAAATCCTTGTATTATGTGTGTTGTTGATGTGGTGTTTATATTTTCTATTGTTGTTCTTCATAAGATCTAAAGTTGAGATTAATTTGTTTGAGTTTGGTGAAAATTGATTTACCCCCCCTCTCAAATTTCCTGCATTGCTTCTGCCAACAACCTTAATTTGCAAAGTTATCTAAACAAAAATTGAATACAAAATGGGTGTTATAGCATGAATTAAGCATATCATGGTGTGCAATCAAAGTGTACAAACCATAATCTCTATGGTGTGTGCGCAAAGTGTAACATAGAGCATCATGTATGTCCCCATGAAAATTAATTGTGCACACCTCACAAGGAGAAATTGCTTTAAGATAACATACACAAATTCAAAATAAAAGCATGTCACAAAAATGAAATGGCCCCAAGGATAGGAAAATCAAAGGTTATGGTCACAATACTTAAAGAGAGATCACATTAGGGATCCACTAACAAGGGTCAGTATGTGCATAGGATAAATCATGCATAACAAGTATGATTATATTGAATTGACCTCATCCCCCAAAGATGGTGGAACTAGAAGTACAATGGAATAAGAGGACATAAAATAAATAACACAAGTGTTTTTGGGTCAACATTGAAGAGACCAAAGGAGAGATCTCAACACTTTACATTATCGCCAAGTAGATAACACCAAAAGCATTTTTATAACAATAGAACATTTATGATACACATGAATATGACATATAGAAGAAGTGTGTACAATTAGAAGAATATTATAACAAGTTTGGTCCCTTTATCTTGTGCCAATAGAGAAACAAGGGTGATCCAAAGAGAGATTAACATAACACAAAGATACATCAAGCATCCCATTACGAGGAGCACATCACATGCAATTAAACACATAAAATAATCCACTACACAAGTGAAGCTAGTTTACCAAATCATCTGCCTCCCAATCTTTGTTTTAAACATAATTTAGAGATGATGGAAAATATGCATGAGGATCTATAACAAATATGACAGATGACACTATCACAAGTTTGAAACAAGGACCGTGTTCTAATGATGAGTCACTATGTTTATCACTAAGAGCTAGGATTAATTTTTTTGAAAACCTCAAAGACAGTTGATACTTAATCTCATTAACTTCATACATATCATTAGAATAGTTAGCATCCACATTATTATCATAAAAATCATCATCTATATTAATCACAATAAGAGATCTAATATGTAGAGGAGATGAAGAAAAAGGATCATTTTGAATAGATAATTTTAATTATGCTTAAGGCATTATCTTATTTGAGATAGAAAACATCAAATTTAAAATCAATGGTCCACATTTCTAATAACTATGCAAGACGATTGGGATATTCTTATCCATGAGATTATACTTTGTTTCCGATGATCGGTTTTTCCCTCTTGTGTTTCCTTATGCTTCCATGTGCTTTTGTGTTATTCTCATCCCAGCTATTTATTTTTTCCATTTCTCTTGTTGGGCTTTACGAGAGATAATGTAGGGTTCGGTAGTTTTTTCGTACTTCTATGGGCCCATCTAGCATGAATATTGTGATCTATTTTTTCATGCTTCATCAAAGGCACTTCTATGCACACATTTTATTTTTTAAATTTATATTATGTGTTCCCCTTTTAAGTATATGTTTGTGTGTTTATATTTTCATGATTATTTTATAATATATTTTTATTATAGAGTAAATTCTTTCATAAAATAATATTTTAAAATTAATTTTAAAGTAAATTTTTTAATTTATATAAATTAATTTAGACAACTAAACATTATATACATTTTTTGGCTTATTAATAAGATTTAAATTTTATTTTGATTAAAAAATAATTAAATACATTCATTTTAATTTTAATTTTATTTACCAATTATTATTATAATTTTTTATTAATTTTTTTTAAATATAATAACATACTAAAATTAAATTTAAAAACAAATTTTTTATTTATATAAAATATTATACTTAACTAAAATGAAAAATATTCAACAATTTTATTTATTTTTTATCTAAAAAAATTAAAATACATTTATTTTCATTTATATTTTTCTTTATATTTTATATTAATTTTTTACTATAAAATAATTTTTTTTTCATATAAAAGAAATTTTTAATTTATATAAAATAATTTTGATTAGAAACAATTTTATTCTTTGGGTTTCAATTTTAAAATTTTATTTTTGATAAAAAATACTTAATAATATTTAAATTAAATATTCACTTGCCTCACATTAACTTATTATTATTATTATATTTTATAAGAAATTATTATTAATATTTCTATTCAAAAAAATTCTTTTAAAATACTAATTTTTCTAAACAATTTCAATAATATTTTACATAATCAAAATCAAATAATATTTTATCTTTTTTTTTTTAACTTTAAAATTTAATTTTACTTGTAAGATTTAATATAGAAATCAAATTTTTAGCTTTAACAATGAACCTACTTATATAGATATTTTCAAGTACAAGAGTTAATTTACTAATCTTTTTGAACTTTTAAAAAGATAAATCTACGAATGTGATGAGAATATTATGATAAATTTGTTTTAGTTATATTTATATTATATTAGTATAAATTAAAAAATATTATATATTTTTTAATATATTCTATTATATTTAATCAATATTATTCATGAAATATATAATTTATATAATATTAATATTTAATAATGTATAATTTAATAAAATAATAAATATAATTTAAATAAATATTTTAAATAAATGTAATATACATTTCAATAATAAATATAAAAAATCTTAGATGTATAATATATTAATATTTTAATTTATATTGGAGTTCTTCTCATAGTGTGTTAGTTAAGTGGTGGTGGTTTTGTTGTGACCACCAAGGTGCAAACCCTCGAGCCATTATGATCACAAGACTTTACACCTTCACTAATCCAGTGTGATCGCAAGTTTGAGCTTTCTATGTATGTCTACTTGTTGCATCTCTCTCTATCTCTTTATTTATATCTCTCTCTCCATCTCGTTGTTTATATATCTCTCTCCCTCTCTCTATGCCTCTCTATTACTTGTCTATGTCACTTTCTTTCTCTCTTATTCATACCCCCTCTATCTATAGCTTGTTATCTCCACCTCCTCTCTATCTATATCTTTCTCTACCTCTCTCTTATTAACTCCATATATTTTTCTTTATATCTCCATCTCTCTCTATCTCTCTCTCACTCCTCTCTATTTATTTCTATCAATATCTCTCCAGATCTATCTACCTCTCTCTATATACCTATATCACTCTATCTCTCATTAACTTCATCTCTCCCACTCTATATCTTTACCTATATTTCACTATATCTCCTCTTACTCATATATTTATTATCTCTACCTCTCCCTTATTTGGTCCTCTCTATCTCTTTCTATCCATATCTCTCTAACTCTATCTCCATCTCTATCTCTCTCCATGTCCCTCTTTATCTTTCCATATCTCAATCTACCAATATCACTTCATCCCTCTATTTCACATTCACTCCATCTTTCTCTCTATCTCTCCTACTTTGCATCTTTATATGTGCTTATCTATCTGTATTTCTCTGTCTCCCTCTCAATCTCATCTCATCTCTTTCTATATATCTTTCTCTACCTCTATCTCCCTCTCTCTATATCACCTTCTATATATACCTATCCCTATATCCATCTCCCTCTCCCTCTCTATATATTGATCTATCCTACCTTATATCCATCACTCCACTACCTATCTCTCTTCATCTATCTCACAATCTATATCTCTCTATCTCTCCCTCTTCAACTTCCTTTATATCTATCACTTCTTGTATATATCTCTATCTCCCTATCACTCTCTATCTTTATCTCTCCCTATACCACTCTCTATATCTCTTATTATCTCTCCCTCCCTACTTATCTCTAGATATTTATATATTCCATATCTATCTTCTCTGCCCCCTCTCTCACTCTTCCCAATTCTAATTCTCCATCTCTTTCTCTCAATATCTCTATTTTAAACATAGCATTAACTTGTTTCTAATGGAGCTCGATTATCCTTTCAATCATGTTTGGATTCCTATAAGTAGATTCATAGTGTACTTGAAGCTATCACTTCTCCATTGATACCTTTTTTTCACAAACAACACCATTCACTTCATTACCTACTAATTGACCTCATGTACTACATAAATTTTTTCCAAAACTAGACCATTTTACCCCTAATTAACCTTCCAAACCTCTTTGGTGTACTCGTTTCACACCCAAAGTCCAATTGTAATTCCCCGCCAAGAAACACTAAAGGATACAACTACAAACACTCGAAAACGAGTGTAAATCATATTTTTTAAACAATACAAAACACATAAACATAAAAGATAAGCATTGCTTTAGAAATTGCACAAGCATAAGACTTAACCTTAAACTCCTAAAGGTTTTCCAATGAAGATTACTCAATTAAGCCAATTAACAATAAGGTTGATTAAACCAACTTATGATAGAATGATTACGACAAGATAATAGAAATTAAGTTTCATTAAGAGATTACTATATATGCATGATTGAATTCATACAACTGAGTTCAGTTACAATAAATTTCTAAAGCTATAAACCTCATAATACATGTCATTGCATTAAATCAATAATTTTATTTATACAAATATAAGATCTACCATCTAGGTCACATCATAATAACATTGCATTAAGGTCATAAAGTCTCATAGAAATACATAATGATTACATCAAATTACAACTTGCCATGAAGGCATACATGAACAAATGATACATCCGACCACATAAGGTCCAATAGATACAAATATGATCCAAGAAGAACAAGAGGGTCCAAGAAGAACTAAGAAGATCCGACTGGTACAAGGAATAGAGTAAATCCAAGAGGTACATTCAAAGCACCTGCAAAGATAATCCCTTGCAAGAAGGAACAAACAAAACACTCGATGGAAAGTCGCACTACCACCTAACCATGTGGCCCAAAAAGGTCCACCCCTCCATGCTAGGAGATAGTAATAAGACCCTCAAGAAAACCACAATAAAGCATCACATGGTCTAGCATGTACATTGGGTACTCACATAAGGCATAAAAATATAAATATGACTCCCACAAGAATGCTCCAAATAAAGCCAACACAGGACTACACACTAGTGAACATAAGTAAAGAGTCTCATCGCATAGCTATTATGGGTTATCTTGGTAGGCCTCTATAGAACCCAATCCCCATCTTGGGTTATCCTGGTAGCCTCTCTCAAACCCCCAAACCCCATCCATGACTCATGCAACCCAATGAACCTTTCGTGAGGACAAGGTGGTTGGTTTTCCATTCCAGGCCTTCCCACTGCATCCTCGGTATATATGAGCACTCAACCATGAGAGGGGCACAATTAATCTTGATCAATGTTTTAAAACCCAACCCCAGTTTATTAATTAGGTTATCACTTATTACTACAACTTCCAAGGGGTTATCCTGGCAACCACTTTGGGCTCTATCCCCCAGTCATTGTTAGCATTTGCATGAAGATTGCATTAATGATATATTATGTTGTCATTGATGTCAATTAACTAGTAATGATATTGTTGATATTGTTGTAATATTGTTACTGTAACCAGTAGGAAGAATTTATGGACTAAACCGGTAACCGGTGTAAACCTTATCTATTGATGTAACTATCAAACCCTACCTATTGTTTTTGATAAACCCTAACCGATTAAGTTTGGTGAATTGGTTATATTGGTTTATGATATGATGATGAGTGGTAATGATTATGACACGTATGATTATTGTATGAAGACAATTCCAAGAGATTTTGGTGAGTTGTTGTAACAGTTTTTGTCTAGGGAGTGAGCAAATGTATTGCATCTAATGCAAAGGACGTGATGAGTTACTAAGTTCGATGAAGCAGTGATTAAGGAGCGATCAAGGTTTTCTTGATTGATATGCAGAGATTTCTATGTAATCCAACGGTCATATTTGAACCAATTTGTTTGTAACCTCTATGAGAATTAGGTTTTTGTTATGTTATCGACCTGATTGATTTCTTTATAAGGTCGATGAAGTTGTTTAGTTTAATGAGTTGGCAAAGAGTGAGCACAAATCAATTGAGTGTGTGGTTTTAGCCAAACTGGATGATGTATCTGTAGTTTGAGTAAAGGCAGATAGGAGCATGAAATGGATCTGATCAAGCAAGTGTAGTGCTATTCAGATAGATCAGCAAACTCCTATTGTTTGCTAACAATTATAGCAGAATTCAAATCCCCTGACCGGGCAAGCTCTAACAAGGTGATCCATTAGGTTGGATTTTCAAATCCTCTACCGAGGTTACTCCTTAGAGGGTATTGCTTCTAACAAGGCCTTTGTAGTCAATCCCTTAACTGGCTAATTCCTAACAGGATCAGTTCTTAACAGGACTTTTTGTAAAGGTTTAATAGGCTAGGCTCCTAACAGGGCAAACTTCAGACGAGTTCAGATAGTTATCGTATGAGTCTCATCTCACTGTGGTTTTTACCTATTTTGGTTTCCACGTCAAAAATATTTGTGTCAAGTGGTGTATGTTTTTGTGGTTATATTTTCATGGTTGATTTACTTAACTACTTAACTATTTACTTAACTACTTAACTATTTTTATAAGTCATGATAACCGGAAGCATTGATAAATGAAGAAGTTGTTTATTATTAATTTGTTGTAACAGTCAACCGGTTTATCTTATGAGTTTTTATCTTGACAGAGGTATTACATTGTTAGTTCTAAGTTTACTTTCAGAGATAAATTTTTGAGATTGGTGAATTTTGTATCATTTTTTCTATCTACTGATTCCCCCCCCCTCTCAGTAGTTGACCGAATACTTATTCTTTCATCATACCATCAATTGGTATCAGAGAATATTAGGTCCTCTAAGGTCTAAGCCTAACAACTTGAGGTAAAGATCTTATAGATCATGATGAAGAAGGAAGGTCTGAAGTTTAATAGAGAGAACTACAAGATATGGAGTGACATAATGAAAATTTACATCAAGAGTTTGGGAAGTCATTATTGGGAACATGTCAATACTAAGTATGTTGCACCTACTAGGATGTTGACAGATGATCAAATGAAAGAGCAAGAAGAAAATCATCAAGCACTGGAGGCTATTATCAGCTCTTTGTCTAATGCAGAGTATGTAGATGTTCATGGTCTTGAAATTGCATATGAGGTATGCAAAAAACTTGAAGATATTTATAGTGGTGATGAACATGTTAAGATTGCTAAAGAGGAGAGTCTAAGAGGAAAGTTTGATGACATGTGGATGGCTGAAGGTGAGAATATCTACCAGTATGGTCAAAGGATAAAAGAGATAGTTGGTGAAATTAATACTGTAGGAGGTAAAGTGGAAGATTCCATAGTGATCAATAAGGTACTGAGAACCCTGCTACTGGTCTATGCTATACGAGTTGCAGCTATTCAGGAGCTAAAGTCCATTGACAAAACTAAGGTAACTCTTGATTGCATCATTGGAAAGCTTACTACTTTTGAATTAAATGGTTATGATGGTAGTGTACAAAAATCTAAGTCTGCATTTAGAGCTTCTATTTCTAACCCATCTGTGAGGAAAAGTAGAGATGCCAGTCACAGTTATGAACCCAGATCCAACAGAGAAGCTAATAATGAAGATAGTTTAGTTGAGCTTGAAGTATTGTTGGCCAAGTGGCTTCCTAGAGGTACAGGTAAATATAGAGGTAAATTACCTTTGAAATGTTTTGCATGCAACAAGATTGGACACATTACTGCTAACTATCCTAATCGTGATAATGAGCACAAACAAGAGAAATTCAAGAAGTATAAGGGTAAAGGAAAAAGAGATTATCTTATTTATTTTGATGGTGGTATCACTGATGAGGAATCTGATGGTGATGCTAATGATGACATTGTGTTTGTAGTCATTAAAGAAAAGATGTCAGAACAGAAGGCATTAGTATCCAGGATGGATAAATCTGATGATTGGATCATTGATAGTGGTTGTTCACATCACATGACCGGTGATCAGAGAAAATTTATTTCTCTGAAGAAATTTGATGGCGGAGTTGTAAGATTTGGTAATGACTCACCCTGCATGGTTAAAGGTAAGGGAACTATTTCTCTTAATGGAAAAAGTAGTGCAAATGATGTCTACTGGGTTGAAGGTTTAAAGCATAATCTTTTGAGTGTGGCACAACTCAATGACATAGGATACCCATTGGAATTTAAAAATGGTATGTGCAAAATCTATGGTAATAAAGGTGAGCTGATTGCAACCGGGAAGCAAACTAAAGGTAACTTGTTTCACCTTAATCCTAAAGTCAACAACTATTTAATTGAAAAGATAGATGATAGTTGGCTTTGGCATAGGAGATTTTGTCATATAAACTTTGATAACATTGTTAAAGTGAGGAAGTCCAAGAAAGTGAGAGGTTTGCCTTAGTTAGACAAACCAGTTAATCCTTTGTGCAAAGAATGTCAGTTGGGAAAGATGACATCCTCAACTTTCAAGAGCAAATCATTTTTAGCAAAACATTTGTTAGATTTGGTTCATACGGATCTTTGTGGACCAATAAGAACAAAAAGTATTCAAGGTGACATATATTTTATGATCTTCATTGATGATTGCTCAAGGATGATGTGGGTCACATTCTTGAAGGATAAGACTGAAGATTGTGGTAAGTTCAAGGCATTCAGGGCCTTAGTTGAGAAAGAGAGTGGTAAGAAGATAAAGTGTCCGAGGACAGATCAAGGCAGTGAATTTACTTCTGAGGAATTCACTAGGTATTTTGAAGAAAATGGTATCAAACGATAAATTTCTGTACCTAGGACACCACAACAGAATGGTATCATAGAGAGAAACAACTAGTCAATTGTTGGAGTTGCTAGGAAGATGTTGATACAAGGAGGTGTAGCGAAAAATTTCTAGAGAGAAGCTTCTAGCACAACTGTCTACACTATGAACCGAATTCTGGTAAAGAGAGGTAAGGACAAGACTCCTTATGAATATTGGTATGGTAGATCACCCGATGTTAGTCATTTCAGAATATTTGGAACCATATGTTTTATTAAGAGAGGTGATTATATTAGAAAATTTGAAGCTACAAGTGATGAAGGTATATTTCTTGGCTATTCCACCAAGAGTAAGGCCTACGAGTGTTTTGACAATCGGACATAGAGAATTATTGAGAGTGTTGATGTTCGAATGGATGAAATTCCTAAAGTCTCAGAGGAAACCAATTCAGAGAAAAAGGATGAAGATCCTTGCATTTTGTTTTTGGAACCAGAAAATATGAAATTTGAAACCGGCAAAGCAAATACTAATGTACCAGTTCAACCAGAATAGATAAATTCAGAAGAAGATGATGATAATGAAGAAGCTGAACCTAAAGATAACGATCACGTTATTCCAAGATATGTGAGACTGAATCACAATCCTGAATAGATTATTGGGGATAAGGATGCTGGAGTACTATCCAGAAGAAGAATCAGAGAGAATTCTTGCATGGTCTCCACTATTGAACCAAGAATTGCTAAGGAAGCATTTGGTGATGATCATTGGGTTAAAGATATGGAGGAGGAATTAGATCAATTTGAGAAGAAGAACACATGGACCCTAGTACCCCAACCAATAAATCAAAATGTGATAGGTACTAAGTGGGTATTCAGGAACAAGTTGAATGAAGATGGTGTTGTAGTTCGCAAAAAAGCTAGGTTGGTTTGCAAAGGTTATGCACAAGAGGAAGGAGAAGACTATGGTGAGACTTTTGCACCAGTGGCAAGAATCAAAGGTGTCAGAACTTTACTTGCATTTGCAGCACTCAAGAAATTCAAGTATACCAGATGGATGTTAAGTCAACATTTTTGAATGGGATACTAAAAGAAGAAGTATACATTAAGCATCCGGATGATTGTACTCTGACTGATAAGAAAGACATGGTATGCAGATTGCATAAATTTTTATATGGATTAAAGTAGGCACGGAGAGAATGGTATGAAAGGATTCTTACACATCTAATGAAGATAGGCTTTCTGAGAACCAGTGATGATAGTAACATTTATCTCAAATCTGAAGGAGACAAAATACTAGTCAACAAAGTATTTGTTGATGATATCATATTTGGAGGTAATGATGACATGAGCAATAGTTTTGTAGATGAAATGAAAAAAGAGTTTGAAATGTCTTTAGTGGGAGAAATAAAAATTTTCATAGGCTTGCAAATACAACAAATGAAGAATGGTATTTTTGTCACACAGCCTAAGTATGTGAAAGAGGTCTTGAAGACACTTGGCATGAGTGACTTTAAACCAGTTTAAACACCTATGGTTACAGGTTGTAAGTTGTCTAAGGAAGATGAGTCCAAATCTGTTAATGAGAATGCATACAGGTCAATGATTTAGAAATTGCACTATGTTGTTCACAACAGACCGGACATAGCTCATGCAGTTGGCATAGTTGCTAGATTCTAGAAGAATCCTAAGGATACACATCTGATAGGAACCAAAATAATTTTTAGATACTTGAAAGGTACTGTTGATTATGGGTTATGGTATCCATATGGAGGAAATTTTGACTTGAAGGTGTACACAGTAGATTGGGCAAGAAATGTTGATGACCAAAAAAGCACAACTGGTGGAGCATTTTTTCTTGGAGGAAGACTTGTTTCATGGAGTAGTAAGAAGAAAAGTTGTACTTCATAATCTACTTCTGAAGATGAGTATGTTGCAGCTTACATGAATTGTACACATGCTATATGGATGAGACACATTTTGGAAGGTTTTAAGATGAAGATTTCAGAACCTATAAAGATTTTATGTGATAATACAAGTGCCATAAATAATTCCAAGAACCCTATTTTGCACACACAAACCAAGCATATTGAATTGAAGTATCATTTCTTGAGGGAAAAAGTACAGAGTAAATATGTGATCTTAGAGCATGTTTCTACCAAGGAACAACTTACAGACATTTTTAGTAAACCTCTGCCTAAGACTACTTTTGAGTATCTTAGAAGTCAATTAGGGGTTGTCCCTCTTCATGAAGTCAGTTAAGTATGATGTAGATCACATTAGTCCCAGAGCTACTTACGGAATTTTACAGAAGGGTTGGTGTAGAAGTGGATTTATTCCATAGGGGGAGCATCAAGTTGCAGATTATTGATGATGCACAGTGAAATTTAACATTACATGTTTTACTTTCAATTTGGCATTGTTGTCAAAAGGGAGAAGAATTATGTGATTATGGGGAGGAGAACTAGTGACAAGATGAAGACATGGAGAGCATGGTTAATACTTGGTAATGTAAACCAGGATTCCTATTCACAATCACACAACAATAACTCGTACTGATATTTGTATTGCCATCAATGCCAAAGGGGGAGATTGTTGGCATTTACATGAAGATTGCATTAATGATATATTATGTTGTCATTGATGTCAATCAAATGGTAATGATATTGTTGTAATATTGTTATTGTAACCGGTAGAAAGAATTTGTGGAGTGAACCAGTAATCGGTGTAAACCTTATCTATTGATATAACCAGTAAACCCTACCTGTTGTTTTTGATAAACCCTAACCGATTAAGTTTGGTGAATTAGCTATATTGGTTTATGATCTGATGACAAGCGGTAATGATTATGAAATGTATGATTATTGTATGAAGACAATTCCAAGAGATTTTGGCGAGTTGTTGTAATGGTTTTTGTCTAGGGAAGGAGAAAATGTATTGCATCTAATGCAAAGCGCGTGATGAGTTACTAGGTTTGATGAAGCGGTGATCAAGGAGCGATCAAGGTTTTCTTGATTGATGTGCAGATATTTCTATGTAATCTAATGGCCATACTTGAACTGATTTATTTGTAATCTCTATGAGAATTAGGTTATTGTTATGTTGCCAACCTGATTGATTTGTTTATAAGACTGATGAAGTTGTTTAGTTTAATGAGTTGGCAAAGAGTGAGCACAGATTAGTTGAGTGTGTGGTTGCCGAACCGGATGATGTATTAGTAGTTTGAGTAAAGGCAAATAGGAGCATGAAATTGATCTGATCAAGCAAGTGTAGTGCTATTCAGACAAATCGACAAACTCTTGTTGTTTTCTAACAATCACAGCATAATTGAAATCCCCTAACCGAGTAGGCTCTAACAAGCTTGGTATTATTCAAATCCTCTAACAAGGTGATCCATTATATTGGATTTTCAAATCCTCTACCGAGGTTACTCCTTAGAGGGTATTGCTTCTAACAAGGCCTTTGTAGTCAATCCCTTAACCAGGTGATTCCTAACAGGATCAGTTCTTAAAAGAATATTTTGTAAAGCTTTAACAGACTAGGCTCCTAACAGGGAAAACTTCATAAGAGTTCATATAGTTATCTTGTGAGTCTCATCTCACCGTGGTTTTTACCTATTTTTGGTTTCCATGTGTTACCCCTATATTTTTTCTCATGCGTAAAGCCTCATAATCAGCCAAAAATCAGTTATTGTTAATATTTTAATGTTGAAGTTTTTATGGCCAAACTCCATGTCGGCCGGGAGATTTTAATTATTTTATTTTTGGGTTATCCATATACCCAAACAATTAAATCTCAAGTCTTATGTGTCCTTTGCAAAAATGATTTTTGAGTTATACTCTACTAGGCCCATTTATTATACAGTTAAAATTTCATAAGAAACAGAGCCCTCTGTAAAAAGTTATACAAGTTTTTCTATGGCAGCCCAAAGGAACAATTATCATTGAACTTGAACCTTGAACCTTCTTAGGTTCAAAAGGTTCAAGGTTCAAAGGTTCAACGCACAGCCAAATATGAAAATAAAGTGATAAATGAAGCATAATGTGGGTACAGTTTGTGTTTTTGTACCTTCTGATTGAATCCCATGGGTTTAAAAGGTTCAAAAAGTTCAAAAGGTTCAAAAGGTTTAAAGTTCAAATTTCAGGTTCATTGTACTTTTTGGTCCTTGAACTTGAACTTTGAACCTTCTTTGGTTCAAGCGCGTAGGTTCAAGCGCACAGGTTCAAGCCCGCAGGTTCAAGGTTCAAGGTTCGATTTCAGAGGTTCAAATTCAAAGTTCGGATATTCATCAGATGCATGTTCAAAGTGTGTGAGTTCAATATTTCAAAAAGTTCAAAAATCCAATAACATTGGCATGCCTAATGTTTGTAATTTTCAATGTAATCTGTAACCACAAATTTTCTAACACAAAAAAATTAGTCTCTGTGCGGGGGGCATAACTTTTAATTGCACTGTTGGATCGGGCTGAATTTTTGATATGTTTTAGAAAACCTAGTTTTCTAAATCCACACTTGAGAGATTGGACAATAATTATTGCATTCAAAAGTTATTGATCTCTGAGTATGGCTCTATACAAATTTCTGAGAAAAATATTATTATGAGAAGCTCACGGTGGAGACTTTGTTTTGAAATGGAGATCCAGATAATAAATTTACCCCAAAGATATAAAAGAAATGTCCACTTGTCAACACATAATTAGATGTGTTTAATTTAAATTCTCTTCAAATATTTTTCAGAATGGAATGGAGGATAAAAGATTTGAAGCAAAAAGAAAAAGAAGAGTTATCAGGAAGAAGATAGAAGATAAAGGAAAAGATTAATTAATAATCTTTTCAAGAATCAGTTATTGATAACTGAAATTCTCAGAGGCTATATATATGTAACGAAAGAAAGGAGTGGGGGTTCTTCTTTTCTTTTCTTTCTCTTTGTGATGTAAAAAAAAATGGGCAACATTGTTTTTTGGACTGCATAGTTTCATTTTTCAGAAAAATTGAGTCTGTGAGCTCACATTTTGGCATTGATGGAATGAAGAAGATTTTGTTGATCTGTGAATTTGTCAATATTTTCTTTTGATTACAGTGAGCTTTGTTTCTCTTGTAATTACCTTTCATTGCCTTGTCTATTACATCAAACTATGTATATACATTTAATTCTAAAACTTTGATTTTCAAAATAATTTGTATTTGGAAAGAAATCGATTGTTTGCTCACTGCCTAGATTTTTTGATCCCCCTTGTCTTTTGAGGCATGAGAGAGACTCGATCAGATTCCAAGGCATTTTGATTCCATTGGAAAGGGTGTTTTCTTGAGTGTGGATAATTAAACTGTGTTTTACTTATCTTCATTCATTTCATTATAAATCTATTATTCGTATTTGTGTCATGGCTATGAGTAGATGTTAGTTGCCTTTATTGCTTTCTGGTTAAAAGCATATTTAGAAAATATACATTTTTATCCAATGAAGGGAGCTATACCTTCATATCAAAATTCAGAGAGCACTTGCACTCACCATTGCAAGTGACTCAACTGTTGGTTCTGATTTTGTCTTTCAATTTGGGCATTCAGGAGTCATTTTTGAAAGGTATTTAAGAAGGACAGATCTGTTAACCAACACCATGTCAAAAATAATTGTGTCAAGTGTTGAATGTTTTTGTGGTTATGTTTTCATGGTTGATTTACTTAACTACTTAACTAATTTGATAATTCATGATAATTAGAAGCATTGAGAAATGATGAAGTTGTTTACTATTAATTTGTTGTAACAGTCAACTAGTTTATCTTATGAGTTTTTATCTTGACAGAGGTATTAAATTGTTAGTTCTAAGTTTACTTGAGAGATTTATTTTTGAGATTGGTGAAGTTTGTATCAGTTTTTCTACCTACCGATTCACTCCCCCCTCTCAATAGTTGATTGGATACTTATTCTTTCATCATACCATCAGTCATAAGCCACTCTTCCTTATGACACTACACAACCTCCAAAGAACTCCAAGGCAAAACACAAAAGCCAACCAAACACAGGGAGTTCAAGCAAACCTGAAGATACATACTTGGTTATACAAACCCTCTACCAAGGTGTAACCAATTAGAGGTGTGAAACATAAAACTAGTATATTCCTAAGACAAGACCACAATAGGGATAAAGCAAGAACAACCATAATCAACACTTAATTTGCATGATCGACTCGCATTCAACAACATACCAACATAAACACGAGAATGACTCTTTTTAAATCAAACATCAAAAATCCTCCAATAGAGTAAATATCCAAAAAGGATTCACTTGCACACTAAACATATATCCATTTTAAGGAATGATAAAGATCATTCAAATTATGATTCAAATCTATTGTTATCCTACTGTAACTCTTTTCAATTAATTAATTTCTCCTAGATAAGAAAATATACAACAGGGAACATGCATGAAAAGCAAAAAAATGACATATGCCCAAATGATGTGCATGACTACTGAATTAAGAAGCCAAAACATACATTAAACAAAATGTCATCATTTTTACTCGAAAATAGATCTGTTTTCCTATCTAATCCATGTTGACCAAGCTTGACTATAATTTCTAAATTTCATTTAAACCAATTTCTTAGTAGTTTTGTAAAAACAATACATTTCTCCAATTTTATATTCACTAATATCATTTAATAGCTCCAAAAAATAATAAACAATTACATATATATAAGTATATGTATATTTACAATAATATGTATATATATACATATAAAAATATAAATCATATTTATATTAAAATCAAATATTCCAAATACAAAATTAACTGATTCAAAACTGACTAAATAAAATATAATTAATCAGTAATTATATTTTAAACATATAAAAAAAAACATACTAATTAATAAATATAAAAAAACATTAAATATTTTTTTAAAAAACTGTTGGTGGGCCCCAAAAATGAGGAGGGAGGTGATAAGTTGGAGACCCACGACTATGGGAGAGCCCACAACCGTGGACTCCCCATAGTGTTGATTCCACGCCTGTGGACGAGCCCACATCATGGACTCCCCACAACATGTTATGGCCCAAACAAAATGAAACAAATAATTCTATTTAATATTACTATTATTTTTTTTTGTTTTCTCAAAACGAAAATTTTTGTGTCTTTCAAAAAACACAGAAACAATAACATAAAAAAAAGAGTTTCAAAACCAAAATTCTCAGAATATAATTTATGGAGTAAAAAGTTACGCATTTTATAAACCCAATAATATAAGATTTTATTTACATATAGTTTCTTCTTAGATCAATGAAGACGTATTTTACTCTCTAAATCTGAGACTAATTCAGTTCAAACCTTTAGTTTCACAAAGATCCAAAAATGAATATAAAATTAAAATTTACAGAGCACAACTCCATTGACCAGATTCACAAACTACCAAATACAAATTAACTTTCAACAAGAGATCAAATTCCTTTCCTTCTTGACAAAACCCCCAACAAAAAGAAATACACATGCCAATTTGATATACTTTCAAGAAGTGAATACAAGCACATAAAACTGATTTTCTTGAGAGCAAAGCTATTTTTCTTTGCTAAATTTCCAGAGGAAGCACAAAATGAACTAAGGGTTTGATTCCTACCTTTAAATGCAATCCTGGTAAAAAACAGGTGAAACTTCAAAATCTCTTTCACTAATCAACCCAGTAGCTCCAAACCAAAACCTGTCCCCAAAACAAAGAAAACTTTGTAAAAAACCAAGAGCCCCCCATTCTAGAAAAAATTCCCCAAATATAAATAATTTTCCCCAAAATATCTTTTAGGGCACAATACTTTATTTATGAAAATTCTACTTTTCATAAAATTCAAATTGACTTTCTTTCTCAAATTTAAAACCATTCAAATTTTTAATTTCAAAATTAATTCCCTCACACAAAAAGCCATCAAGATATTTAGTCTTTTAATAGTCTTAATAACTTTTTACAAAAAGCATGACACAACACTAAATTCACTAGATGATATATATTAAACAATTAATTTAATAAATTGACTTAGTGAAATATATTTATTTAACAAATCATTTAATTAGCTAGCTTGGAAGATTGATTGAATTATTCTTAAATATAAGGGTCCCATTATAATTTAACCCTTATTTAATTTATGCAAGATAACACAGCTTAATTATTAATTACTCTAAAGTTTTCATATTTAAAATCACATAAAAACACACTAGGGAGGAATTAGTAATGTCACAAAATGCATAACATGCAAATCTCAACTAAACAAAATAAAGACATGACCGGAATACCCATGTCAAAAAGGTGGCCTAGTTGGCGAATCGATAGGGTTGACAAATGACTGCCAACACTTACAATTGAGCAAGGCTAGGGATGATATTTAGGGCCTTAAAACTATCTCCTCCACTTCCATCGGGTTAATGAGGTACGCTCAGACCCATGGAGCCATGTGGAGTTGGTACATTGTACCTACAATTCATGCATCATTGAACCACACATACACATATTTATATATACAAAAATGATAACCACACCGATGAAGGAGAATCATGACTTTTTGTGTCTCACCGAAGTGTGTGATGAAAAATCATGTCCTCGCACCCCATACAAACTCCACACAACATGAAGATGGATACATAGAGAAACTCATACATAAATAAAATGTGTTAGTCCATGGTCGGTAGCACATAAATAAAATTACATTTCATCATCTATGAAATACAATGCATAGGCATAATTAACCCTAAGGGAGATACAACCATGCACCAAGGTCTTATGGTTTTAATCTATGACCATTTAAAAGCTAACCAAATTTCCCGCCCCTAGCCTTCTATCTCTGAGTCTGAGGAGGAAGGGTCAGATTCTGATTTTTCTATGGGTGATGAGTTTGAAAGTGATTTGAAAAGTGAGATAGAAGAGAGTGTGGAAAACTCTGAAGCTGAACTTGGTAAGAAAAGAAAATGGGTGAGTATTAAGCCATCCACTTCTAAGGGCAAGAAAAAAGGTAAAGAAAAGGTCTTCCATATTCACTCCTCATCCTCCTCCTCCTTGAAGGTCTCTGAGGACTCTAAGAAGGATGAATCCCAGTCCCCTCAGAAAAAGAAAACTAAAAATTCCATTCAGAAAAGGAACAAACAGAAAAGGCAGGACAATTATGAAATGGAACTGGAGGATAAAGTGCAGAGAAAGGATCCCGATGTCGACCAAAAGTGGAGGAGGATATCACAGGGGAAGGTTTTAATTAGAGGGTTGGTGGAAATGCCGAATAGATCACTAGTGTAGATGTTCCCAATAATGAATAGGACAATGCTGGTGAGAAAAGCCCCCCTTCAAATTCTCCTACCGAGGATTTGAAAGGGTTTGTGGACACCCTCGATTGGTTAATTAACAGTCACAAGAAATATGTGGAGGATAATAAGAAGCTGAGCCATAGGGTTCAAATTCTGGAGACAATCAATATTGGTGAAGGTAAATCTATGGATGAATATATTGATGACTTGAGTAAAACTATTGCCAGAGGTGAAGAGATTAGAGACACCTTCAACCCAAGGTTTGAGCAAGTGGAGAAGGTCTTGGAAGAGATAAAAACCAATGAAAATGCTATGGACCAGAGAATGGCGGAAACTAACAACAAATTCAACAAAATTAAAAAATGCCTCAAAACCATTTCTGAACAAAGCCATAACATTCTGAAGGCCTCGGCTGACAACACCAAAATTCTTAGCAGCAAGCTGGAGAATGAGAAGGATTCCTTGGAGCTAGAACCTGACATTGAAGGTATGGGAGAGGTGCAAGGACCTAGAACGAGGACCAGAGGAAAGAAGAAGGAGAAGAAGCCAAACAAGGAAATTGAAGAACTCAAAGTTGCTTCGGCAAACTATGACTTGCTGGTCACTAAGGCAGTTGATCTTCTTAAGTCTTTGTAGTTGTTGTCTGTTGTTTAGGTCTTTTATCTAGTTTTTTTCTTTGTTGTTCCTTTCTTTTGTTGTCCATTCGGTTTACTGGCCTTCTTTCCAATCTTTTGTATGTTGTTTCTATGCTGGTCTAGTTGCTCTATGCTGAACTATCTTATGATCCTATGTTAAAGGTTTCGGGTCCTTAAAACCTATTTTTCATATTAATCAGAACATCTAAGCATTCATAAGAAATAGTGCATAATCACATCCACTAAATCACACTCCAAAGCATAGTGCCTAGATAAAAACATCACAATCATAATGTATCAACCATCCACATAAGCCATTGAAAAAGTCAACCATGGTCAACTAGATCAAATGGCGTCTGATTAGGGAAGGGGTATTACATCCTCCCCCTAGAGTTTGAATTACTCTTGAAAGTCACAAGTATAGGCTGAGACAACAAGGACACATAATTCATAGTACTCACATTATATAACCCAACATCTTGACTTATCTTAAGGAGAATGCAATCCACAAAATCAATCTACTAATGTACAAAAATCAACATTCAAATCAACTATCTTAACATAATTATTTCTTTCCTTTTCTAAATCAAATAAAGTAACATTGAACAAATCTTCCTTTTACGTTCCCCAATTACTAGAAATCAATGCACTAAAAGAGTTATGACAAGATGCATCATCTTTCATTACCTAGATTAAACATCTTAACACCCTTATTCAACTTCTAGGAACCACTACTCAAACATACATTCTGTAGACACCTAAAACTTCCACAACTAATAAAATCTATTCATTTAATCATCATTTATTTGCCTATTAATTAGACTAAGGTTTAATTAATATCCCTATTCTTCTAATTAGCCTGTTAATCAAATTAAAGATTTACTTAAAATCCTTTTCTTCTAGCTTAACCTATTAATTAAACTAAGGTTTGATTAAGTACCCTTTAGCCATTTAATTGAATAAATCTTATTTTTTTAATTAGAACCCCCTTTTTTCCCTTTTAATCGAATTTACATTTGATTAAAAAATCCCTTTGCAATTAAATAAATCATTATTTATTTGTGAATAGTCCCCCCAGTTACAAAATCCTACAAATGCAAGTTGCATCCCTTTTGGCTAAAATATATTTTTTATTTTTTCTAAAAAGTCCTATTTCCCTCCACTTGCATTCTCCTATATTTTTCATTAACCTCCTAAACTTTCTTTTAGAAGTCTACTATATCCCACTTAATTAGCCTAAATTCCTCCAATCATCTTACATCCCTAAATTTGGGGTAGTCATTTCTCCAAATTTGGGGAATGTCTTCAAAATGTGTTGAACACTTAACCTTTTTAAACAAGTTAACCTGTTGAGTCTTCCAAACTTGTAAGGCCCTTACAAAAGCCTTGAAGGTTATCTACCTTCCAACAAGTTAACCTCCAAAGTCTTCAAAGATCATTAAATGCCTCTTATAGGACATCACCCTAGCCCATGATGGCTATCCCTTTAGCCATCCTTCAACTTTTCACAAGAGTTTACCTATTGGAGAATAGCATGTTCCCTTGGATAACAATATTATCCAATGATGTCATCCCTTTAGGTTATCCCTAATGCTTACTTAGCATCTAATGCTTGCTTAGCATCCTCTCAAGCCATCTCAAGGTGATATTTGTCAACTTGGGATTGGATTGAATTCCCCTCATGGATTGATAACTTTCCATCCTATCCCTTCTTGAGATTTCTCAATCTCAACCATCCATTTCTTTATTTTTCCTATAAATAGAGCCCCTTCCTTCACTCTTTAGGACCCATCATCTTGTGCATCAAACTTATAGTCATTTTGCAGGATATCAAGGAGCTAAATTTGTCATCTTCAAGCACTTAGATCATCTTAGTTGTATGCTAGTTTATCTTTCATCATGTTGATAGTATCATGCTAATCCCATTTTCATGCTAGCTTAATTCATAGCCATTGTATATCAATTTCATAGAAACCTATGTCAGTTTAATTAGCACACCTAAGATTTCAATTTGAAATCAATCTTAGTCTCATATCTTGCATTTCATCTTTTCATATCATTTGATCATCTAGTTAGGATCTTAGTTGTATTCTGTTGGCATATGTATAGAGCATGATGACATGTTAATACTGTACGTTGTCATTGATGTCAATATGTTGAGTGAACCAGTATATTGAAGTTAAGCATTTGACAAAGAGAACCGGTATGATGTTGTGAACCGACATATGTGAATAAGTGAAGCGGTATGCTTGTCCAAGTGAACCGGTATGTCGCAAAGAGAACAAGAGAATCGGTATGATGTTGTGAACTAGAACCGGTATGTCAGAATGAGAATTGGTATATGGAATGTTTTGTATCAAGGATTCATATGGCATGACTACCAGTTGGTAGTCTCAGTCTCAGGGTTTCTGGTTGAAGTGAGCAATGTAATGGAGGTCAGATCGTGTCGCCACGTCAACCTTGTGCTCATGAAGGATCTTGCATGAAGGAGATTGATCCTATCTACCTCGGGAATGTGTAAGGTCTCTGCAAATGGTGGAGAACACGTGATGAGTTATCACCTCTAAGAAGCGGCAAAGAACAAATGATGGAGAATGTCTTGAGATTTCTTCAAGACCATTGTATTCAAATGCAAAGTGCTTAATGGTTAGGATTGAACCGACTAAATTTCTCAACCTAAGTGTTTAGGTTTAGGGTTTATGCTACCGACCTATCTGTTTCCTATAAGGTTGATGTGGTGTTTCATGCTGAGGTTGTTGGCAAATGTTGTATGTGTATCTAAGTGCAAAGATACGTGATTCTTACCAGACTAGATAAGAGGGTTGATACCTGTAGAGTGTGTATGCAGAAGAAAGGAACTAAAGCGGGTCTACATTGGCATTGAGTGCTATTACCAGATCATTGTAATACCTTTTGATCTCTAATCACTTCAACAGTTGGAAAATCCCTTAACAGGGTAGCTTTAACTAGCTTGCTGTAAATCCTTTAATAGGGTGCTCAAAGCCATTGAGTTCATAAAATCCTCTAACAAGGTAACCCTTAATAGGGTTTAAGCCTTAACCGGGTGATCCCTAATAGGATCGGTTCCTAATAGAACCTGTTGTAACAGTCTTTAACCAGACTAGGCTTCTAATAGAGCGGACTTCTAAAGAGTTCAAAAATAGATTGTGGGTATTCATCCCCACCGTGGTTTTTCCCAATCAGGGTTCCACATGAAAAAAATGTGTGTCATATGTGATGTCTTTTTCATGTGATGCTTTGTTGTTCTCTATTAAGTAGTGAATCATGTTGATCTAGCAAGTTATTATATTTCTGTTGATAGATTACCTGTCTATGCACAAGGATAATGTGGAAATAAGGGTGTAGGTTGTGTGGTAAGATAAGTGTTTCCAGTTTATATCTTTCACAGTCTCATTGTGCTTAACCGATAGTATTTTGGTTTATGACCGGTGTTAGTGATTGGCAGTCAAGTTCACTATTTGCAGTCAAACCGGTTCAGGAAAAGTTTTTGTACCTGTACTGATTCACCCCCCCTCTCAGTACCGGTTTGGTAATCACTGTTCATCATTGTGTTATCACATTCATTTTGATTTTGACATATCCTTCAATCTTGTTCTTTAGGTTGACATCTAAAAGATCTAGTGCTCTTCCAAGTGAGAGCCACCTTGACTCTTGAAGATCCTTGGAGATAGAGGAACATGAGATGTACTTGGGTTTCTTGATTTTGAAGCTAGCTTGGTTAGTTTCTACTTTTATTTCTAACTCTAACCTAATGTTTTATGTGTGTGTTTGATGTTGTTTGATTCTCTTTTGAAGATTCCACACTTTTCAATAGACATCTTTGGCACCCACTGTGGGGTTCTACCCATATCAAAATGTTAACCTTTTTGGTAGAGGTCTAGCCCAGAATTTGATAGAATATTTTAGCACATATATCGACTGTTGCAGCACATATGTCGTATGAAGTAGCACATCTGCGCACTTTTCTAGCACATCTGTGCTCTATTCCAACACATCTGTGCTCTGTTCCAACGCATCTATGCTCTATTCCAATGCATCTGTGCTCTGTTACAACACATATGAACATTCTCTTAACGCATCTGTTTCCTGTGGATTTTTCTTTTTTTTGGCTTTTTGTCTGATAAACTTATTTTAGCTAGTGTGTAGCCTATTTTAGCACATATGAAGTAGTGTGTAGCATATTTGTCCTTTGTTATAGCGCATATGTAAAATCTTTTAGCGCATATGTTTTCTGTTGTAGCGCATTTGTAATAGAGGCAAAAATTGTCACCGAAACTTGGAATTTAGGTTTTTCTAAGCCCACAAGGAGATCTTATGCTTTGCTAACTTCTTTTTTTGTAGGTTTCTAACAAATGCTTGCAGGTTGAAGGAGTTAAATTAGGATATTTGATTTCTTTCTATCTTTCTTCTAAGTTGCCTATAAAGAATTCATATTTCCTTTTTGGTAAAAAGAACCTCACAATTTTGTTTTGGTGCTCTAAAATAAATCAAACTTATCTTTAGGGCTCTAAAAATAACATCACTTGCAAAGGTTAAAAAGAATCACAAATCAAACCTTCATTTTCTTGCAAGTTAGGAGCAAAAACACCTCAATTTGTGCTCTAAAAAGAACAACAATCTTTCATTTTCTTGCAAAGGTAAAATTTACAATCAATCTTTATTTGCAAGTTCAAAAGAACAATCAACTTGTCCCTTTTGCAAAATGATTTACTTTATTGTAATGATTTTCATTTTGTTAACTAGGATTTGCAATTCCTAGTTTAGAAAATCACTTCTATGTGGGACTAAAAGAACACCATGTTTGATTGGAGCAACATCTCCAATTAGGACTTAGAAAAAAATTTCTTTGAAAGGGTAAAAAGAAATTTGTGTGCTTTGTCTTGAGTGGTAGGTATACACTCTCCCCTTAATTGGGTGACCAAAAAGAAGAACCCACTCTTTCATGCTTTAATTACTTTCAAGCATTTAAAACCTTTAGAGGGCCTGCCTTCTTGAATGCCTTAAGGGGGCTAGTGAGAATGGAATGACCCAAGTGGGCAATGACTAAATCCAAGTTTACCAACCCACTATAATCAAATGTGGAGGCTGATGAAAATCCCCTCCAATGGTAGTGTGTATTTGATAGCCTTCCCCTAGTATCCTTCTGATGCGAAAATCCTTTGTTCTAAAAGTTGGGAAGTCTCTTAATTGAGTTTATCATTTGTCACAACAAATGGAACCTTTGCTATGAACTATAGAAGTAGAAACCTTGAGCCAATTCAGTTGCCATACATTGACAATATCATAGTGCAAGGGTTGGGAAGAATCCATCCCCAAGATCACTCACCATACATCTCCCAAGATAACTACTCAATTGAGGAGAAATCCTCTTTGGGTTAATTTCTGGAAAAAGGCAAAAAAATGGGCACCCCCTAGGGGGTGACACAAATATTTGAGGTGAAGGAGTATCGAGTTGTGGGCTATGGTATTGTCAATGACCCTTGAATAAAGAGTCTACTTGGTGTGCCTTATTTGTATCCAAACCAGTGAAAACATCAGGGATTTGAACACATCCTCAAAGAACATATAGTAAATGTTTAGCATTAGGATGACCATTGTCTTCATGTGTTCTATATATTCTTTTCACAAATGTTAAAACATCTTGCAAAAATATCAATCAACCAACTCAAAAATCAGTTCAAACAAAGATAAATCATAAGTGGAGGAGATTTTCAAATCCAACAAAGAACCTTTTGAGGTGGTTATCAACTTTTCAACTATCTTTAGGCAAGAATTTCCTCCAACAAGATTAGAGGAGTATCAAGCCAAGTGATCACAAGTTATCATCCAAACTATCTCAACAACAATACCTAGCTAGGTATTCAAGTTTGTCAAATTTGGTTTCCATATCGAGAAACTTGATCCATATCATTTGACATACTTTGTCATAGGGGCATATTGAGAAAACCCTCTATTAGGACTAGTAATCTTGAGTATCAAAATGAAGTATCCCTATCAACCAACAACATCAACATTTTGATCATTTGTACGACCACTCCTTGTATTTTGAGAAGAAATCTTCATCAAAAGACTAAGTTGAAGAAGAGATAACCTATTCCTAGGGATCTTATCAAGAGGATAAAGTTTATCTACATTAATCATCAACTCTTTGTATCACATCGTATCTTCTTACGTCACATGCGATTATATCTTCAAGGAAAAACCAATGAATTTTACAAAAAGCCTTTAAGAAGTAGGGCTTATACTCAAGAGTCAACATTCAACCAATGTCTCAACAAAGGGGGAAAAATCAATCCTTCCTTCTTTCCAAACATTTGTATCACTTACAATGAAGCTCAACCCGAACCAACAACTTCAATAAGAGAGGAAGAAATATAAACCCCACTAAGAGAAGAAGAGCTCACTTATTGAGAAGCATATCAATGCTCGTTTTCACTTGATCTCAGAAAAGCAAAGAGTGGGACTCGCAACCAGAATCAAGCATGAGTAATAGGGAGTCCAATCCTTTTTATGAATACACACATATGGGGGAAGATGAGAACACCGAGGATGTCATCTAACAATGCCAACAAAGTTCCACCTTCCAAAAATTCATGGAACAACATAGAATCAAACAAACAAAAATACCTCCTCATGCTAAATAGTAAAGGAGTCAAGATTCTCGAGGATTCGGACATGAGAATTCAAGGAATACCAATAAAGAATGCCAAGAACAAGGGAAAGGACCTACACATTCAATGCTCAGAATCAAGAGCACTTGGGAGGAGACAACACCCATGACCAAGGCAACACCTGTGACCGAGACGATACCCGTAATCACGACAACATTAGTGAACAATGGGATGCCAATCATCAAAGGTTCAACGATGAAAATGTTCCCTTAGCCAACATCACACAACAACTCCAAGTACTCCAATGAAAAATGCAGGATATGAAACAAGGGTCCATGACAAGGTACTATTTGGAGGACATTTGTCCTTATCCTTTTGATACAAGATAAAATATGGTTCCCTTTCCACCAAAGTATGACAAATATAACGGTAAGAGTGATCCCCGTGATTACGTTAGGGAATTTTTCACTATGAGATTAGAGTTTACCCATAATAACACTTACATGATGAGTCTATTCCCAAGAAGTTTGGGAGGACAAACAATGGAGTGGCTTTCAAAACTCACACCTCCTATCAGGTCATTTGATGAGTTAGTGAACAAATTCATTTCACAATACTCTTATAATATCCAACATGAGGTCACCATGCTTGACCTATGCAATACAAAACAAAAGAACAATGGAACTTTTATGGTGTTCTTACAAAGATGTAGATGCATGGTATCAAGGTACCCACATGATGTGCCTGAAAAGGAGAAAATGGAAATCTTAATAGACAATTTGAATGATGAAATGGGTTATCAACTCAAATTACAATGTCTACCTAGTTTTAAAAAGTTAATCAAGAATGACATTCAAGTAGAAGACACCTCAATCAAAAAGGGAATCTTGAAGTTCTCTAGGGAAGGTGATATTTCATCAAACAACAACACCTATAACAATCAATACAAGAACAAGTCCAATTTTTGGACTAGGAACAAGAATGTTGTTAATGATGGTGTGGTTGATGCCAACAATGTAAAATCCAAGCAACCAGTGCTAAATTTATTAGGTAGTACACCACCCAACAACAATCAAATAAATATCAATTAAGGCACTTTCAACTATGAACACACTACCTATCAAGGAAAAAACAACAATTGAAGAAACAAAAACAACCAAGGGAACAACACAAGGGATCAATAATCAAGGGAGTAACACCAACACTCCACCTCCCCAATATCAAAGAATGTTTACATCATTGGGACAAACCCTAGAATCCACATTTCGAGAGCTCTTGGCAAATAAATTCATCACATTGCCAAACATAGGGAATTTTGAACCCCAAGTCAAACCACCATGGTCGAATGACTCGCACTATTGAAACTACATCAAAACGAATGGCATCGAACAAATAATTGCATGAGGTTGAAAAACCTAGTTCAAGACATGATAGACAAGAGTGATATAATGATTGATGGTCATAAGACCAATGGTGATCATGAGGCATTCAAAGACCCCCTTCCTAATTATGACAAGGGAGGAGTGATAACATCCAACAACAACAAAGAATCCCACATAAACAACATCAACGACAATTTCATTAATTACATATCAGCATATGACAACCAAGTGAATATCATAAAAATCAAGGATAAACAAGAACATGCACGGGTGAATGTGACAAAAAGGGCACAAAAATATGTCTTGAAGGGGAGCACATCTAAAGAAACAACTCTTCCTAAGACTCAATACAACTTGGTAGACCAATTTAAAAAGACACCTATCCAAATATTGATATTAGAGCTACTCAAAATATCACCAACACATAAGGACATTTTAGAACAAGCTCTTGCAGATACTACAGTTCCAAATAACCTAGATATTGATCGATTCCAAGCCATGGTGGAACATTTAACCGTGCCTTGCAATCTATCATTTTTCAAAGCATGATGATGTATCTCTTAATTATTCGCATAATACTCCACTCCATATCAAAGTCCTAGTATATAAACATCGAGTGAAAAGAGTACTAATAGATGGAGGAGCCGGTCTTAATACTTGCACTCTAAAACCTATCTGTGCATTGGGTTTCTCAGAAACTACCATTGATCCTAAGAAAAAGATAACAATCAAGGCGTATGATGATGAGGAAAGATCGTCAAAAGGGTTCATGGTATTACCCATTCAAGTAGGTCCAGTTCAAAGAGATACTCTATGTCAAGTCTTGGACATAGACTTGTCTTATAGCATACCTTTGGGTTGACCTTGGATCACTGAAATGCATGAGGTGCCATACACATATCATTAGTGCCAATTTCCCATATGATGGATGAGAAATTACTATCACATCAGACACTAATCCTTTCCAATATTGCAATAATCTCAAAGAAGTTCAAAATGTTCTTGTACCCCATAATAGGGATGTTCTTGCTTCCACATTATCAAACAAAAAGGATCAAATCAAAACTCAATCCATGGATTTTGAGAAAAGTATGAAGTTGAGAACAAAGGCATGGGGGAATACTCTTTTGAATCCCTATGTATATCAAAGTTTTTGATTTCACCAAGGTCTCATGGATAACTATCAACTTCAAAACAACAATCTTCACAACCTATCAAAAAGTTTGATGGTATGTTCATTCAAGCAGGAACACTAGCAGATGAAACAAAAGATAAGGATGTTTTGAATTGGCTCTATACAGATGAAGAAGAAACCAGATTAGTATCCATTAACATCACTATTCCCACAGAATGGTATGGCAATGGATTTAGAATCATTCAACATATGGGATATCAAGGAAAGGGTCCTATTAGCAAACATCAAGAAGGTGTCACATAACCAATTCAACCCCATTCACAACTTACCAAAGATAAATCTGGAATTGGGTATGACCAGCATATTCAACCTGTACAAAAGCGAGATCATCATCAAAACCCCCGATGGAAAAGAAATGTAACACATAAAGAGGAATCATGGCAAGAAGTGATACATCAAGCAGCTGAAAAGATAAATAGAGAACAAAAAGATGAAGAATATGAGAAACAACAAGAGGAACTCACTATTCAAAGAGAGGAAGCTTCCTATAAACAAATACATCACGTGCAAGCGATAATAAAACATGATCAAGCCAGTACAAAATCAGTAACAAAATGAACAATTAGAAAACAATGAGAAGATTAATATGAACCACAACAAGATAACTTGCCATTCAAAGGGAGGATTCTATTTCCAAAGAGTACAAGCAAGCACATAACCTGAATCAACACAAGTGACAAAACTTGTATCAATTATCAACGAACTCTTCTCGCCATTAAAATATTCTTGTTAGATACAGTGGTGTAGCCTTAGAAAGTGATTATGAGACAAACTCAAATGAATATGAATGGGATACTTGATCCAATGTCACTGAAGACATTGAAGTAGATACAATCCACACATATACACCCATACCCTATGATGGACAAGGTTCGGGGGCTAGACCAGTTGAAGTTGGATCACAACATATCAATGATTTTAGTGAGGATGATCAAGTTTCGAGTAAAATAGATTCTTAAGAGGGTATTTGGCCTCATTGACGCCAATTTTGGAAAAATATCCATTATGACTCTCACTGCTGTAGACCTAACCTGCCAGAAAATCCCTTACCCCTCATGCATCCTGAACTCAGATTGGAAACAACCTGAACAACTTAACATACCTATCATCCTAGATGATGAAACTATTGTCCAATACATTTGTTCTGTGAACCCAGAAACATGTTCCACCAGTGAATCTCATAATGAAGTTCTCAATTAGGAGAGCACCAAGTCTCTTAGTCACACAAATAAAATTAAAAATCAATGTAATGGTGAAAACCATTTAATAGTAGTATTAGATAATAAAAAATTAAAAACAAAAGACATATCTGATAGTTAAAACCTCTTTGAGACACCTGGGGATGAGAGACTTGACACTGTTCTTGAACATTATTAGGAGAGATCCCTAGTTTTGATTGAGCCAAATCAATCAATCAATATCGATATTGAAGCAACAACAAAAACCATACATCTGGAAAAATCACTAACAAAACAAGAAAGACCTGACTTCATCAAATTATTCAAAGAAAAACAAATAAATTTTACTTGGTTTTATGAAGATATGCTGGGGTTAGATCTAGATTTGATCATGCATCACTTATCTATAGCTCCTAGAGCTAAACTTGTCAAACAAAAATTGAGGAAAATTAACCCACATGTCGCCATATTGGATAAAGCAAAATTAAAGAAGTTACTTGATGTAGGATTTATCCAACCCATTGATTATGTAGAATGGATCTCTAAAATTGTTCTTGTATCTAAACTAGATAAAAGAATTAAAATTTGTAATGACTTCAGGGATCTCAAAAAGGCTTGTTTGAAGGATGACTTTCCTTTATCTAGCATCGACATGATTGTAGATCTAACAACAGGATATGCTATGTTATCACTCATGGATAGTTTCTTCGGCTACAGTCAAATCAAAATAGCACAAGAGGACTAAGATAAAATAGCATTTACCTATCCATGGGGTACTTATTTCTAGAATGCCATGCCTTTTGGCTTGAAGAATGCAAGAGTGACCTATCAAAGAGAAATGACCACAATATTTCATGACATGATGCACACATTCATGGAGGAATATGTAGATGACTTATTGGCTAAATCTTTCACAAGAGAAGGACATTTAGAGATTTTGGATAAAATCTTTCAGAGGTTGGAGCAATTCAATGTACGACTAAATCCTAATAAGTGTGTCTTTGGTGTAACACCGGGAAAACTCTTGGGATACATAGTCTTAGAAAAGGGAATCGAGGTGGACCCCACAAAGGTACAAGTGATCATGGAGATGCCACCTCCCAGAAATATCAACCAATTAAGATCTCTACAAGGACGGATACAACCCATAAGAAGATTCATTTCTCAACTAGCCGAGAAGTGTCTTCCATTTACTCACCTACTCCATAAGAATGTGCCTTTTAGATGGGAAGATCGATGTGTAAAATCATTCCACCAACTCAAGCAATATCTAATGAATCCACCTATATTGATACCACCAATAGTAGGCAAACCTCTTATTCTTTACATGCCAGCTACAGAGGAATCACTAGAAGCATTGTTAGCACTTAAAGATTGAACAAGCAAGGAAAGGGAAATATACTACACCAACAGGACATTGAATGGATATGAGCTCAACTACATATTCATTGAAAAATCTTGTTTGGCAGTGGTGTTTGCTTCTCAAAAGTTTCACCACTACATGCTAGCTCACACAATCAAGTTGGTAGCAAAGATTGATCCCTTAAAATATCTACTCAGCAAAACCGCTCTCATAGGGAGGTTAGAAAAATGGGTCATGATCCTAAGCAGGTTTGACATTCAGTACATAGAACAGAGGGCTATCAAAGGAAAATAAATAGAAGATTAACTAGCAGAAGCACCACTACCAGACAAACATCCACCACATGTGGAATTCCCAGATATAGATGTGTTCACTGTTACACCAAAGAAATAGATCTTATAATTTGATGGGTCTTATACACAACATGGATCAGGCGTTGGCATCTTGTTCATCACTCCAGAAGGACAGACAATTCCAAGATCCTACAGGTTGATGTTCTCATGCACCAATAATATCATTGAGTACAAAGCTCTAGTGATAGGTATCAAAGTAGCTGTGGAGTGGAAAATCATAGAATTAAAAGTCTATGGGGGTTCTCAATTAACTATCAAGCAGGTCAATGATGAATATCAAACAAAGGACGATATGTTGATGCCCTACAAATGCATGGTGGATTATTTTAAGAAATACTTTGTACACATCACATTTGAGCAGATTTCAAGGCTAGACAACAAAGTTGTAGACACCATGGCAACCATTGCCTCACTCCTACAAATAGTAGACAAATAGAATCATTATGACTTCCTGGTGGAACAATTGTTTTCCCCTGCATATGATAGTTCTGAATCCCAAGTCATATGCCACATAGTCATTTCCGACTCACCCCTCTGTGAAAAGATATACACCTACCTAAAAGACAATATCCTTCCACTAGACCTATCATGAAACCAGAAATGCATCTTTATTCATGTTATACCCTAAATGTTGACACACTTTATTGCCGAGGTCTTGATGGTACTCTTCTTTGGTGTCTTGATTGTAACGAATTTGAAACCGCCTTGTAGGAACTTCACAAAGGTATTTATGGCACACATTCAAGTTGTCCTACTATCACCAAAGAAACTTCTAAGGATGGGATATTATTGGCCAACCATGGAAAAAGAATCATATCAGTTTGCCAGAAAATGTCCAAAATACCAAATTCATGGCAATATTATACATGCATCAGCCTAGAAGCTACAACCATTCACCACATCATGGCCTTTCTACCAATGGGGACTTGATCTCATAGGAAAGATTCATCCTTCCTCATCAAATGGTCACAAGTTTATCATCATAGCCACTAAGTACTTCACAAAGTGGATTGAGGTAGTTTTGTTGACCACAGTCACCAACAAGCAGATATCTTCCTTCATTTTGAACTACCTCATCTGTCAGGTATGGCATTCCTAGTTCTATTATCATGGATAATAGACGACCTTTCAAGAATCAAGATGCACAAGAACTTTGTGAGTGATTCCATATCCAACATTGCTTTTCAACACCGTATTATCCACAAGGGAATGGCCAAGCAGAGGCCTCAAACAAAACAATCTCAAAGATCCTCAAGAAGATAGTGAATGATGTTGGTAAATATTGCCATGTCTAGCTGTATCCTACACTTTGGGCATACAAAACAAGTATCTACACACCCACAGGAGCTACACCATACTCATTGGTGTATGGATCAAAGGCTATCCTACCTATTGAGGTATAAATTCCATCACTTAGGGTATCATTAAAAGGCCTCATTCTAGATAAAGAGTATCGAGTCAACAAACTACAAGAGCTAGAGATGCTAAATGAACACCGACAACATGTCTTTTATCATCTCAAGACATATAAAAAATGAATGTGTCAAAGCTACAATCACATGGTCATACCAAGGATATTCAAAATTGGTGATCTAGTCCTAAAAGAAAATCCCTGAAATCAACAAGATTGGGAAAAGAAGGGGAAATTTGAACCTAACTGGTTGGGACCCTTTGTTATCATATCACCTTATGGATCAGGGGCATATCAATTATCAACTTCAAATAGGGAGATGGTTGATGATCCAACCAACAACATTCATCTGAATAAATTCTTCACTTGAGTCGTCCAATGCACAGATCAAACAAAAAGCAATAAAAAACTAAAAAACTATCAAAAAATCATCACTAGGGTGAAAATCTGGTAAACAGGAGCCTTGTGGCATAAAAAAAATAAAAATTAAGAAAAAAATAAGAAAAATACAAAAAAGAAAAAAGAAAAACAAATCAAACAGTGCAATAAAAACATGTGGTGAAAACTTGGCAATAGGTGCTATTTGTGATAGAGCAACCCCTCTATCTATTAATACCCATATCATATCTTTGGCTTCGTCTAATCTAAGCCAATAGCCATCGCAAAACACTTATACACACAACGTTATCCCATACATACTTAGCGTAGTCACTATCCTTGATTATCTGAATAAATTATCCGAATCATATCCCACCATGGCTTGGTGATTAGTGTACATATCCATATCAAAGTAGTATCGATAGCAAGGGGCAAAATCCTGACCTCGCTAGGGGAATTTCACCTTGTGGGTTTAGACACTAGACCAAACACATAGTAAGACAACAAAGATCAGAACAACCAACAGTGAACATAGAAACATGAGAGCGCAGCCATCAAGGATAGACATCAAGGACTTGAACTGATTTCAACTAAACAAAAGATCTATTTACAATAAGTTTTATTTGACAATAATACACTTTAGATAGCATACATACTTACTTATGGTTGTTAATTTTTTCTTATCATATCCCCTAAGCAACTCAAGGATGTCTCAAATACTAGAGAAGCAAGGAAGGAATGTGATGTTTTCTTTATCTATTGTTTGAGAGTGAAGCCTTGTACTATGCAAATTTGTCTTATGACATGATTAGACAACATATCACTGAGGACATTTCAGATTTGTATTTGACTAAGGTTAACTCTTATCTATTTTATGCAAGCAACACTCAGGTCATCTTGGTTCAATTATACCTTGATGCTTGGGTCGTCTTGCAATATCAACATCCACGTAAGTTATACTTAGGTCATTATGGTTCAATTATACCATGATTCTTGTACCAACTTTCAACAAATCAAGGCTCAATGATGAAATAAAAAAAAGGGAAGCATTGGCAATTTGATCAAAATAGATGGCAACATTAGTAATGAGACTGCATTTCATGTAGTGATCATATTAAGATTTGCATTAGATTGCATTCTCATTATCATTATCATATCATGTTAAAGTTGCACTAGATTGCATTTTCATTACACTATCATGGATCATTAGAATGCATTACCATAGCTCATTTCATATCATGTTCCAATCACATTTAGTTACATGTACATTTTCATATCATTTTATGAATGCATTAGTTGCATTACCATATTAAGCATTGCATTAGTTGTATTTTCACATCATTATAATTTTTAAGATACATCTCACATAGTCTCATATCATTATCATTGTCATTCTCATTTTACATCTCATTTTCAAGATACATTTCATATCATATCAAAGTACATTCACATACATGAACATTACCATATCAAATAAAAAACACACAAAAAGAATAAAAACATGTTAAATGCATTTACATACATGTACATTCATGCATTGCATTTAGCAGCACAATAAAAGGCACACATTCATCACATTATAAATCATAAAACACATTCATTTGCATGATCTTCAAAACATCTTAAGCATATCACCTGCAAAACATATAGTTAAGCATCATCATCATCAAAACATCTTAAGCATATTAACTTCAAAACATATAGATCATAGTGGCATAAAATCACACACATCACATAGGCAATCATCTGCATTATCAAATAAAAAGTCATATAGATCATGCATATCATATAGCTCATCAAAATAAAGGCATCCTTAACATGTAGAAGAATATCTAGTATCATATCATCATGCACATGTGTGACCCATGTTGATCCAAAGGAAAATAAAAAATATAAGTCAGAATGAATCATCAGTGAAACAATAAATGTCCAAAGTCCTTGGATATCACATCAATAGCAAGGCACATGAATCAAGAGACATCAACATCAATAAATCAATCAATGTGTATCATATCAAATCAATCAAAATTCAATAATGTACACATCAAAGGAATCATCAAAAATATAATGATGTGTGTATATAATCAACATAGTACATCAAGGGTACATCATCATCATCAAGGAGGAGGCTAAGAGTGGCTGCCTCCCGAATCTGACTTCTTGGCCCTAGAACCACCTGCACCTGCACCACCACTACAAGGATCTCTCCTAGGATCCATAACATCCTCGCTACCTCCTTGCCTATAGGAACCATCATGTTGAGAGTTGGAAGCATAACTAGGAGCTTGCTACTCTAGTGGCACCACTTGGAAGTACAAAGTCCTATAGTATGTAGCCCAATTTGTCTAATAGATGAGACTCCTAATAGTCTCTCCTATTATGTGACCACTTGCTATAGTGTTGACACCATCTCCTCTATGTGGCCTTTCCACTCTATCTCTATATCTCTATTGGTTGTCAATTATTCCACCCGTGCCTATAGCTGTGTGATCTGATCCTGAGCCTATGTGAGATGGGTCTTAACACCCTATAACTGGGCAATCCTGCCCTGAGCCTGTACTAGCTGAGTCTGAAGGCTTTGAACCAAGGACTGTAACCCTACTATCTGTGCTTTTTTTTGGTTTGTCACGTTGAAATTTGAACCTATGTCAGCCTTGAAGGTTGTGGATCCCATGATACTCCGGCTATTGCACCACTAGTCTATCTTAAGGAAGGCGAGGGAATCTTTTTCCTGTGCTATCTAGTGAGAGGTTGGGGGTCCTCCTCCTCCTCCTCAAATGATATCTCGCTCAATCCAACCATCCCACTACCTACTTCCTTGGAATCAGTCTCCTCATTTGTGGATTCATCAGTCCCCTCCTCAGATCCCTTATCATCCAAGCCCTCCTCCTCCTCGCCACCTCCAACTGCTACTATGGCCTCTAGCTATACAGGTTCTCCTTGACCTAGATGTTGTCTCCATCCCCCTCCTCATCCTCTCACTCCCTGTCCACCTTCTCCTCTCCCATCTCCTCCATTGTATCCCCCACCATCCCCTCACCTCTCCCTCTGCCATCTCTACCACCCCTCTTGCCTCAACCTCTCCCTCAACCCCGCCTACCACCTCATCGAACTCCTCCTCCACCCTAGTCAAAATCATCATCAACCTCATCAATAGAAGGGATTGGATCTCTCGACCCTATTAGTTGTGGAAATATATGAGTGGCAAATTAGTAGGTGTACTCATCAACCATGCCTGCATCTGTCACGGACCGCCTCATGTCCCATACGACATAAGGAAGAGAGAGGAACTCTGTGCTGTTGGTTGCATATTCCAGTGTCGGCCCCCACTCTACTCTCTCCTTGTACACTCTCACGTACATCGATTGTGGCCAACCAAACTGATGGTAAACCCTCAGAAGAATGAATTTCTTGACAACATAGGGGGTCCTTTGAAGTAAGAATCTGCTCTGAAATAAAAATGGAAGATCTATCCCATCCTCTGGCCATGGCTCAAAATCTCAATATGGTCGCTTGACCACTAAGTCCAAATCATCTATCATGCACCTCTAATAGTCCAACTTACTGAGCATGGGCTGGGAAGCTACCTCTTTGTGCATAAAAAGGTAGGGTGTCCCAATAGGCCAAGATTTTTGTGCTACTAGGAGAATGATGGATATGTTCTCCCAAGCCCAAATCTGAAGTAATGTGCACCCTTCTTCTAGACTAGCCCCTCAATCGTACACTGCCTAATGTAACTCATGATATATGTGGGGAAGTAGATGGATGCCCCATGCATATCGAGTCCTCTTCCAAACCATCCATTGTAACACATGACCCCATCCAACTGATAACCCATGTGATCTCCTATCTGGAAAAAGGAAACTACCTGCCAATCTAGCTACAACTAAGGGGAGTGGGGCATATCTGTCCACCATATCTTCCCAAGGCACCAAATATCTCACAACGTGGGGATCACTAAAAATCTCTTGAAGTGCATCGGTCCCGCCAACCTCCTCAACATCATATACTACTATCTCTCCAGTGATTGAAATCTAGAGAATCATATAAACATCCTTAGGAGTTACTCTGATCTCTCTTATCGGCAAGTGAAAGGTATTATGATCATTGTGCCATCGCTCAGCCAAAGCCGTCATAAGTGCCTTGTTCTTTCAATAGGAAGACATGTGTAGTAGGTTTATTAATCCGCAAGCCTCGAGCATCGCTCGATCATCATCAGTCGATTGTCCTCACATGGAGAGTGTCTTCGGGTATCTCTCTCGAAGCTGAAGAACATGTAAGGATTTGTATTTCAACACATGACAACCATATCAATTTACCTATCCTAAGGAATTACACATCTAGACTCAATCAAAGGGGCATCTATCGAGTGACAATAGTTACAATATCACACAAAGGGTTTCCAAACATAAACTCTCAACAACTAGGTGGGTTTACTTTATCCTATCATATCGACATTACACAACATATTGAAATCAAAGAATCATATCAAAATCAAAGTCTCATATAGAAATCAAAGAATCATATCGAAATCAAAGTCTCATATCGAAATCAAAGTATCATATTGAAATCAAAGTATCATATCGAACTCACAGTATCATATCACATCAAGTCTTATATCAAAATCAAGCAACATATCAACATCAAACATCATATCAAATCAAGTATCATATCACAATTAGTTGAATCAATCAATCTAGGACATATATCAAGCATCCTATCAACAATAAGTTTGACCCATATCGATAAAATTTGACTCATATTGAATTAGTTTGACTCATATCGACAAAGTTTGATCCATATCGACAAAATTGACCCCTATCGACAAATTTGACCCATATCGACAAGTTTGACCCATATCAAATTAGTTTGACTCATATCGACAAAGTTTGACTCATATCGACAAAGTTTTACTCATATCGATAAATTTTGACTCATATCGACAAAGTTTGACCCATATCAACAAGTTTGACCCATATTGAATTAGTTCGACTTATAGCAACAAAGTTTGACCCATATCGACAAGTTTGACCTTTATTGACATAGTTTGTCCCATATCGACAAAGTTTGATCCATATCAACACTTGACTCATATCGACAATCAGGATCCATACCAAATTGACCTATATCGAATTTGAACCATATCAACACTTGACTCATATCGACAATCAGGATCCATACCAACTTGACCTATATGAAATTTAAACCATATTGACACTTAACTCATATCGAAAATCAAGATCCATACCAACTTGACCTATATACCAACTTGACCTATATCAAATTTGAACTATATTGACATTTGACTCATATCGAACAAATGACTCATATCGACCCTAGACTGACTTTTCGACATCTCGCATCTCAACAGACACAATCGACACATATCAACATAACAACAAAGTGCAAAACATCATTACAAACCCAAAAATCTCATTTGCACATGTTAAAAATGTTAAAATTTTCAAAAAATTCAACATTGTTTTGTATGGACTAAAACAATCAACAAATGCACTAATGCAGATGCGCTATAATAATAAATGAATGCACTAAAATATCTAACATATGTGTTGTACAACTTAACGTGTGCGCTAATACAATTAATATATGCGCTAATACAGTTAACATATGCTCTACAAAACATAACATATGCACTATGGGAAAATTCATATGCGCTACAAGAAAATTCATATGCACTAAAAGAAAATCAACCAAAAAAAAAAAACTAGGCATACAATAGCACGAAAAAATTAAAAAATTCATCGAAAAACATGAAATAAATTGCAAAAAATCACACGAGAGGGTTAGAAATTCAAACTTACTAGTGGTCCATACTCTGTTGGTTGATTGTAGCACATGACCTTCTCTAATCAATGCTTGTGATAGGGGGGGCCATTTCTTCTCCCTTCTCCAAGTTCCACTCTCCAAATGCCAAGTGCACAAATGAGGTGGAAAGCCCTTGAGGGTTTATATAGCCCATGTTGATGCAAGTGACTGTGGTGCCTCGATGGATGTGTGGGTCATGTACATGCTATGACCACCTATTCTCTTTATCATTTTAAGATATTATTTTCAATCAACAAATAAATATAAAAAATTCCCAAAAAAATTAAAAAAAAAAAAATAAAATCGTCCAAAAATTTCAAAAATCATCGTGCATTGCAACACTGCATCAAAAATCATATTTTTTCTCAATTTATCTCCCGAGGGGGCATATTGACATCAGTTCTTCATCGAATCTCATATCAAATCAATTCTTCATATCCAGGGCTTCATATTGACAATTTTGACAACACCATATCAAGAATTTTGATGACATATCAAGTGTTTTTCTTTGAATCAACATGTGGTCACACGTTGCTTCAAAGAGGGGCAAAATGTAGATACCTAAAACTTGCACAACTAATTAAATGAATTTTATTCATTTAATCATCATTTATTCCCCTATTAATTAGACTAACATTTAATTGAAATCCTTTTCTTCTAGCCTAACCTATTAATTAAACTAAGGTTTGATTAAGTACACTTTAGCCATTTAATTGAATAAATCTTATTTATTTAATTAAAACCCTTCTTTTCCCTTTTAATTGAATTTACGTTTGATTAAAAAATACATTTGCATTTAAATAAATCATTATTTATTTGTGAATAGTTCCCCCACTTGCAAAATCCTACAAATGCAAGTTGCACCCCTTTTGGCTAAAATAAATCTTTTATTTTATCTAAAAATGCCTATTTCCCTCCACTTGCATTCTCCTATGTTTTCCATTAACTCCCTAGTCATTCTTCTAGAAGTCTACTAAATCCCACTTAACTAGCCTAAATTCCTCCAATCATGTCATATCCCTACATTTGGGGGAGTCATTTCTCCAAATTCGGGGAAAGTCTTCAAAATGTGTTGAAGACTTAAGCTTTTTCAACAACTTGTTGAGTCTTCCAAACTTGTAAGGCCCTTACAAAATCCTTGAAGGTTGTCTACCTTCCAATAAGTTAACTTCCAAATTCTTCAAAGAGCATTAAATGCCTCTTACAAGACATCACTCTAGCCCATGATGGTTGTCCCTTTGGCCATCCTTCAACTTTGCACAAGAGTTTACCTCTTGGACAATAACATGCTCCCTTGGATAATATCATTATCCAATGATGTCATTCCTTGAGGTTATCCCTAATGCTTGCTTAGCATCTAATGCTTTCTTAGCATCCTCTCAAGCCATCTCAAGGTGACATTTGTCAACTTGGGATTGGATTGAATTCCCCTCATGGATTGAAAACTTTCCATCCTAGCCCTTCTTGAGATTTCTCAATCTCAACCATACATTTCTCTATTTTTCCTATAAATAGAGCCCCTTCCTTCACTCTTTAGGATCCATCATCTTGTGCATCAAACTTATAGTGATTTTGTAGGTTATCAAGGAGCTCAATTTGTCATCTTCAAGCACTTAGATCATCTTAGTTGCATGCTAGTTTAGCTTTCATCATGTTGATAGTATCAGCTAATTCCATTTTGATGCTAGCTTAATTCATAGCCATTGTATATCAATATCATATAAATCTCCATGTTAGTTTAATTAGCACACCTAAGCTTTTAATTTGAAATCAATCTTAGTCTCATATCTTGCATTTCGTCTTTTCGTATCATTTGATCATCTATCTAGGATCTTATTTGCATTCATTTTGATCTTGGCATATCCTTCAATCTCATTCTTTAGGTTGACATCTAAAAGATCAAGTGCTCTTCCAGGTAAGAGCCACCTTGAATCTTGAAGATCCTTGGGTTTCTTGATTTTCAAGCTACATTGGTTTAGTTTCTATTTTGATTTTTAAATCTAACATAATGTTTCATGTGTGTGTTTGATGTTGTTTGATTCTCTTTTGCAAATTCCACACTTTTCAGCATACACATTCATACAAGAAAAGATCTTCTACAAAAATCCTTATCCAAAGTATAAATATTATGTTGTACAACACATCATAACTTAGTCTATCAAAAAATAAAAATACTTATTCTACATCAATAAGCATCATAAAAATTATATTTACTTGTCTACTACAATATCCTACATAAACACACTTTCTTGCATTACCAGGGTAATCACAACATACTCTTAGATTAAACTCTAAAATTCAGTCATAACTAATATATCATACTATCTCTAAGGTACATAATGCATAGACATTGAATGAATAAAGGTTCATGGCATAAAAATCACATCAACCACAATACCAAAACATCAATCCTAAGGTAAGATATAACCGCATTTGAAAGAAGAAATGAATAATTACCTACATCCAACCATGTAACGTCTACTTAATTCAATTAGAACCCATGAAGGCTTTTCAAATACTCGACGAAACAATAAGTCTATAGATCATTAATATTTATCTAAAACTTAATCGCACAATACACTAGCTCCAGTTCACACTTCTACCTACTACACCTTATGATTAAGATGGTTACAAACCAATTTCATCAAAGAAAATACACTTATTTCCTTAACTGATCTCATTACTATTTGGTTACCCCATTATGCCTAGATCCACTCTCTATGGTGTTCTCCCTTAGAACACTATTAGAGGTTCAAGTGAACATGATAGATAAAATACTTAACACATAGCTAGGCCCAACTAGTTCAAGCATACAAAATGACCATTAGAAAACTCAAAAAGAAAGTCATCCAAAATGAAGATCGCAAAATACGATGAAAAATAAAGAAAGATGTCGGCAATTTCGAAAATCAACAAAATTGAAAATATGACAAGTGTCAGATTTAAATAAAAAGAAACAAAAATTTAGTGGTCATTTCATCACAAGAAAACTCAAAAGAAAATTCTAGCCCCATAGCCACAAAACACTAGTGAAAAGAGATTCAAAACACCATCGCAATAAAAAATCTAAACAAAGTGACCATTTTAAGCCACACCATAGGGAGTAACCACCACACACCACCCAAGATCACACATCCTGAGTGCGTTACAGAATTAATATAGGACACTTAAGGCTATTAGACTAACTATATTTCTTTAATACCATGCAATCTCTTATACACATGAGCATTCATATAATTATCCTTACGTAATGAGTCATATGTAGGTAGGGTACATATACAACATTTCACACAAAGGATATACACTCAAAGCATAACTCTCATACCACATGATATCTTTATCACAAGTATCACCTTCCCAACATTATCATTTATCCATATTACTAGAATTCCCAAATAGAATAAGGTAAGGAAGTACCATCATTCTATATTTTCACTGACCAAACACAACATTCTTATAGTTATTAACAATTACACCAAAGTTTTGTGAAGCTAAGAATTATATTTTTCAAAATAAAATGAAACCACAAAAGAATAATTTCCTATTCTCCCTACACATTCCATATGCAGTGATAAGTTTATCTTAATCAATACTTGTTCCCCATAATGATCTATCAAACTCCTAAACCATATGCACTACCTACAGAGTATATGCAAAAAAGTATTCCATTTACTTACTTAGTTGACTTGATGCACTAATAGTAAAAACAAAACACTTTGGTCTTCAATGCAGAATGAAACAGACATTCCTTAATACACGTTTCATAATATTAGTTAACAAACAATTAAACATTTCTATTTAATTTCCAATACATCATTCAATAGCCTTTTGTAGGAATCTTCATAACTAGATAGAGAGAAGAGGGAGAGAATTTTTTATAATCAACCAATTTATACATATGCACGTAAACCAACAAAATTACCCAAGTATGATTAAATTTCTCCCTATATTCCTATCATCTGTGTTGTACTATTTTTCATTTTACTACTGATATAGAATAATGCAAATTGGCTTATCATGATATTTCCTTATATTAAATATGTCACTAATGTCTTAATTTCTAGATGAGATCTATAAAAACAATATTTCCTTACATACTAACCCTCTAGCAAAAACACTCACTACTAATTGATAAAAAAAAAACATCATTAACTATGACCATTCATTGAATGTCAAAATATGAGGAGAAGAAGGAAAATGAAACTATCAATTAACTAACGTATGGTTATGTATGCGCATCAAACATGTTCTTCATTTACACTTATTATTTATACAAAGTCAATTAGATATGTCAAAGGCAAGTACATTATTGTACTATTCATACAACTCATTATTTAAGTTGGTCATATAAAACACATTATGGAATATTTAATGAAGACACATCTAATTCCCTCCTATACTAATATACATGATCCTCTTATACACCCAAGATCTCTTCCAACATTCAAGTACACACTAACCTCTCCAAGGCTCACATAAGGGTTTCAGAAAATCACAACATTCGCTTGCAATAAGAAGACATACCCAACCATAAGTACACAAGATACATATATTTTAATTTCTAGAGAAAAGGAGAAGGGAAGAAATACATTCAATTCACTATGAATATGCACTCAACATTTTCTATACAAGTTCTCATAATTATGACACTAAGTCAAATTACAAATATAACACAAGCGCAATATCATACTTTCAAACTTAAGGCAATGCATTATCCAACCTAATAAGCTAATCTAGAGAGAACAATATCAGTTAAGAAGGTACATACAATTATCTCTAAAAATGAGAGTAATTGTAGACCTAAACATCTTACAAGAAAACAATGCACATAAATTCACATAACAAGCACTAATATCAAAAAGGAAGACCAAGAACTGAATACACATGTTACACTCGTTTAGGGTTTCTAGAAAGAGTAAGAAAAAGGAACAGAGAACGAGACATATAAGATCTTCAAGATCCCATGAATTGACCACAAACATAAATTAGAAGGACAAGCATACAACAAAAATACTATATACTACACACCAAACTAAGGGCACAAGTTACACCAAAGATCCAAGTGTTACAAACCTTGGCTCTGATACCAAGTGTAATGCCCTGCCAAGAAACCCTAAAGGATACAAATACAAAAACTCGAAAAGAGTGTAAAATATATATTTTTAAACAATACAAAACACATAAATGTAAAAGATAAACATTGCATTATAAATTGCACAAGCGAAAGAATTAACCTTAAACTCCTAAAGGGTTTCCAATCAAGATTGCTCAATTAAACTAGTTAACAATAAGGTCGATTAAACCAACTTATGATAGAATGATTACAACAAGATCATAACAATTAAGTTTCATTAAGAGATTACTATAGGCGTGATTGGATTCATACAACTAAGTTCAGTTACAATACATTTCTAAAGCTATAAACCTCATAATCCATGCCATTACATTAAATAAAGAATTTTATTTATACAAATATAAGATCTACAATATAAGTCACATCATAATAACATTGCATTAAGGTCATAAAGTCTCATAGAAATACATAGTAATTACAAAAAACTATAACTTGCCATGAAGGCATACATGAACAAATGATACGTCTGACCACATAAGGTCCAATTATATACAAATATGATCCAAGAAGAACAAGAGGATCCAAGAAGAACAAGAGGATCCAAAAAGAACAAAGAGGATCCAACTAGTACAAGGAATGGAGTAAATCCAAGAGATACATCTAGAGCACCTATGAAGTTGATCCCTCACAAGAAGGAACAAACAAAACACATGATGGAAAGTGGCACTACCACCTAATAATGTGGCCCAAAAAGGACCACCCCTTTGTTCTAGGAGATAGTAATAAGGCCCTTAAGGAAACCATGATAAAGCATCATATGGTCTAACATGTACATTAGGTACTCACATAAGGCATAAGAATACATATATGAATCCCACAAGAATGCTCCAAGTAAAGCCAACACAAGACTACACACTAGTGAACATAAGAGAAGAGCTTCATCACATAGCCGGTATGGGTTATCCTGGTAGCCTCTCTCAAACCCTTGGCCCCCATCCATGACTCATGCAGACCCAATGAACTTTTCATGACGACAAGGTGGTTGGTTTTCCATTCTAGGACTTCCTACTGCATCCTGAGTCTGTACAAGCACTCAACCATGAGCGGGGCACAATTCATCTTGATTAATGTTTTAAAACCCAACCCAAGTTTATTAATTAGGTTATCACTTATTATTCAAACTTCCAAGGGGTTATCTTGGCAGCCACTTTGGGCCACGACCCTCACTCAGAAGCCACTCTTCCTTATGACACTACACAATCTCCACAAAACTCCAAGGCAAAAAAAAAAAAGCCAACCAAATATAGGGAGTTCAAGCAAAGATGAAGATACATACTTGGTTATACAAACCCTCTACCAAGGTGTAACCAACTATAGGTGTGAAATGGATAACTGGTCTATTCCCAAGACAAGACCACAACATGGATAAAGCGAGAACAACCATAATCAAAACTTAACCACTTAATTTACAAAATCGACTCACATTCAACAACATACCAACATAAACATGAAAATGACTCTTTTCAAATCAAACATCAAAATCCCTCCAATAGATTAAATATCCAAAAATGATTCACTTGCACACTAAACATATATCTATTTTAAGGAATTATAAAGACCATTCAAAATATAATTAAAAGCTATTTTTATCCCACTGTAACTCTTTCAATTAATAAATTTCTCCTAGATAAGAAAATATACAATAGGGAACATGCATGAAAAGGGGGAAAATGACATATGCCCAAATGACTTGCATGATTACTAAATTAAGAAGCCAAAAAATACATGAAACAAAAAAGGATCATTTATACTCGAAAACATATTTATTTTCCTATCTAATCCATGTTGACCAAGTTTGACTTTAATTTCTAAATTTCGTTTAAACCAATTTCTTAGTAGTTTTCCAAAAACAATACATTTCTCCAATGTCATATTCACTAACATCATTTAATAGTGCCAAAAAATAATAAACAATTACATATATATAATTATATGTATATTTACAACAATATGTATATATACACATATAAAAATATAAATCATATTTATATAAAAATAAGATATTCCAAATACAAAATTAACTGATTCAAAACTGATTAAATTAAATATAATTAACCAGTAATTATATTTTAAACATAGAATTTTAAAAAAACATACTAATTAATAAATATAAAAAATTATTAAATATTATTATTATTATTTTTAAATTGCTGGCGGGCCCCACAAAATGAGGAGGAGGGAGGCGATGAGTTGGAAACCCATGATTGTGGGTTCTCACCTCACAACCATGGGGACCTAGCTATGGGAGAGCCCACAGTCGTGGACTCCATGCTGGGCTACGACCCAAACAAAATGAAACAAATAAATTAAATTATTTTATATATTCTTTTTTTGGGGGGGGTTCTCTCAAAACCAAAATCTTCGTGTCTTTTAGAAAACACAGAAACAATAACGTAAAAAAAAAAGTTTCAAAACCAAAATTCTCATAATAAGGTTTATGGAGTTAAAAATTAGCCAGGCACAAGCATACACAAATTTAATAAACCCAATAATATAAGATTTTATTTACATATAGTTTCTTCTCAGATCAATGAGCACATATTTTACTCTCTAAATCTGAGACTAATTCAATTCAAACATTTAGTTTCACAAATATCTAGAAATAAATATAAAATTAAGATTTACAGAGCACAACTCCATTGATCAAATTCACAAACTACCAAATACAAATTAACTTTCAACAAGATATCAAATTCCTTTCCTTCTTGACAAAACCCTCGACAAAAAGAAATGCACATACCAATTTGATATACTTTTAGGAAGTGAATACAAGCACATAAAACTGATTTTCTTGATAGCAAAATTATTCTTCTTTGCTAAATTTTCAGAGGAAGCACAAAATCAACGAAGGGTTTGATTCCTACCTTTAAATGCAATCCTAATAAAAAATAGGTGAAGCTTCAAAATCCCTTTCACTAATCAACCTAGCAACTCCAACCAAAAACCCTCCCCAAAATAGAGAAAACTTTGCCAAAAAAAAAAACCCTTCTAGAAAAATTCCCCCAAATATAAATAATTTTCCCCAAAATATCTTTTAGGGCACAATACTTTATTTATGAAAATTCTACTTTTCATAAAATTCAAATTGACTTTATTTCTCAAATTTAAAACCATTCAATTTTTTAATTTCAAAATTAACTCCCTCACACAGAAAGTCATCAAGATCTTTATTCTTTTAATACTCTTAATAACTTTTTACAAAAAACACGACTCAACACTAGATTCACTAGATGATATATATTAAACAATTAATTAAATAAATCGACTTAGTCAAATAGATTTATTAAACAAATCATTTAATTAGCTAGCTTGGAAGATTGATTGATTTATTTTAAAATATAAGGGTCCCATTATAATTTAACCCTTATTTAATTTATGCAAGACAACACACCTTAATTATTAATTACTCTAAGGTTTTCATAATTAAAATCACATAAAAACACACTGGGGAGGAATTAGTAAAGTCACAAAATGCATAACACTCAAAACTCAACTAAACAAAATAAAGACATGACCCGCATACCAACGTCGAAAAGGTGGCCTAATTGGTGAACCAACATGGTTGACAAATGACTGACAACACTCACAATTGAGCAAGGCTAGGGATGATATTTAAGGCCTTAAAACTTTCTCCTCCACTTTCATTGGGTTAATGAGGTACGCTCAGACCTATGGAGCCAGTTGGAGTCGTTACCTTGTACCTGCAATTCCTGCATCATCGAACCACATGTACACACACACACACACACACACACACACCGATGAAGGAGAATCATGACTTTCTGTGTCTCATCGAAGTGAGTGACGAAAAATCATCTCCTTGCACCCCATACAAAATCCACACAACATGAACTCGGATACATAGATAAACTCATACATAAAGTAAATGTGTTATTCCATGGTCAATAACACAAATAAAATTACATTTCATCATCTATGATATACAATGCATAAGAAGAATTAACATCTAAGAATTCATAAGAAATAGTGCATAATCACATCCACTAAATCACACTCCAAAGTATAGTACTTGGATAAAAACATCACAATCATAATTTATCAACCATCCACGTAAGTCATTAAAAATTCAACCATGGTCAACTAGGTCAAATAACGTTTGATTAAGATAAACTCCTCCCTAGGATTAGGCAAAGGTTGGTCAAATGTGACCATGCAAACATTTGACAACTTAGGGGAAGAAACACTATGGGAAGAAAGCTTATGATCCTTGGCACAACACCTTCGTCAATGTTCTCTCGCACAATAATTTCTTTTGTTACGAATCAAAGCTTGGAAATATTGGGGTATCAATCAAAATAGAATTATTTTCTTCCTTTGTATAAGGAGGAATAAAAGAAACCTCACTAGGTTAGGAGATACAAGATGTTAGGCACTTTTCTCTTTGACCTTTGTAAGATGTAGGAGTTGGAAATGCAATATATATAGGAGGAATATGATGAGTACGAAGAAGTCCATGGTGTAGAGGTGGAATATCCATATCCATAGGTAAAGAATCATTATAATTACTGAAGGCTGATACTCTTTCATCTTTTAATTTTTTATAAGATAAGAAAATGACATATTGAAGAGGTTACAAAGATTTAGGTTTTTGAGGTTAAAATAAGTCAAGGGTGAAGTTTCCATGTCTTGCTAAGGGATGGTAAAGACTATGATCGATCATTATAACATGGTCATTGTGAGGAAAATTTAAACACTTATTAATGGTAGAAATTATATATTTCATGGAATCAAGCCAAAGGTGTCCCAACTTCATATGAAATTAATTTGACGTAGGGATAATAGAAAAGGTAACATCTAAGAACTTAGTGCCAACCTCTTTGGGAAGGGTAATGGAACCTATAGTGGGACAAGTGAAACCATCATGCACCTTAATCATAACATCAAATTTATCATATGTATTTAATATATTTTTTGTTTATTAAAATGTTCTTTTGTGATAACATTCACCATACATACTTGATCAATGAGCATCCCTCGTGAGACCTTTGCTTTAATATTTCCTTTAATATTCACAATAATGTGTAATGGTCTATTAGGTTCTCTAATAATAAGGTGATGCAAGGGTCACACTTAGGCTTAGGTTCCTCAATGAAGTTCACAACATTGTTTTCTTTAATAGACACATAACAAAGCTATAAAGCTTGGATGCTTAGGGTCAACAACATTGGTAGTATAAGAAGGAAAATGGTTGGTAAATATTTGCAATTTTTTATTAGGAGGTGCCAACAATTTATTTCCTTTATTATTCACACCATCCACTACTATTTTATTAGAATCAACAAGACCTTGAATAGTAGGCTTCAATTTATAGCACTTCTTAATATCATGGTCAGCTTGATGATGGTATTGTCAATAGGATTTAGGATCAAAAGAAGGTGACAAAGGCTTAGAGGTATCTATGGGATGGATAGGAATAAGCTTCATATAATTAGAATTAATAAATTTAAGAATGATAGTAGGAAATGATTCAGAAAGAGGATTGAAATGATGATATGTAAACTTTGATGATGAAGGGGCTACAACAGGTGTTGGAGTTGCCACTTGAGAATAAATATGTTTAGAAGCATTATTATTGGGATTGATATTGATAAAATTATTACTTCTTTTTTGAAAATTTGAAACTTTTGATGAGCATCTTCATTTTTATCAATTGAAGCCAATGATGAAGAGGATGAAAGGAAACTTGTAGCCTCATATAAACAATTTCCAGATAATCTAAATGAGAAATCAATGCAAATAAGAGCTAAGATTCCACAAGAAAAATAATATACAACATACCTGTTGCACATATAAGTTTATCTTGTCATTGATTTAAAACTCGTTGGTGGTCTAGAGTTTAGTCCAAAGGTAATATAGTTGTTTTGATATTGGTGTCAAACTTGTTGGTGGTTCAGATGTTAGTTCGAAAGTGATATGATGAAGAGTTGTATGAATGTATTGTAGATTATATGCAACATGTTGGTAAATATCTATGATGATGAAATAAGGTTCTTTCTAGACTATGTGGACATGCTATCTTTGTTTGGAATGAGGAAGGTGTGAGTCAGATTTGTGTACAAACATATTGGCTTGTGGAGCAACAATGAGGTGACACTATAGTGTAAATATATATCAATGTTGTGTGGATATGTAGAAACTATCTAAAGGTATTCTAGATGACAAATATCGATGATATGTTGTGTTTCAAGAGGATTCATGACTTTTTGCTTGCTCCAAAAATTGTATAACTATTTTCAGTGACTACTTTGGTGAATAGTATCTTTGTCTGGTGATTTGATGTTGTACCAGATATGTATCACATAGATATATGGATTGAAGAGGAATGGTTATGGAAGATCAATCTACTTATATTTTAATTTTTAGATGGACCAATGTTTTACTATGAGAGCTATTTATGTCCAAGTTCAAGGATAATGTAGCTACATGATCTTGTGAAGGAATTTGTTGCATACCTCACCTTGCTAGTACTCTAGAGATATTGTGGATCATTGATTCTTGTTCCCTAGAACTCTATGTTTCTTCTATGATGGTCCATGTCATAATTTTTTGTTCAAATTAAATTTTGAGTAAGATAGATTTGTATGAGTTGACTTATGTGTTTTGGTCCAAGAAATTGTGTGTGGTGATTGCAGAACCTTTTTGGAGATATTTGGAAGGTGTGCCAACATGGTGTGAATCTTCACATGTCTCTTTTTCCTTGTACATGTGTTCTATAGATATTTTTGGGGTGAATGATGCATATAAACACTACATTTCTATAGGTTGACCTAATAGAGGATATTGAAGATCTTGTTGATATATAAAAGACAATTTAATTGACCAATGATGTATGGGTATGGAGATACGAGTATGAGTATGAGAGCATGATATGATAATGTGAAGTAATAAAAAGGTTCAAATGTGGTACAATGTTGTAATTAAGGTTGGATAAGATAAGTATTAAGATATGAATGTTATTTGCATATTGGTAGTTGGCATTCCCTTGTAGTTCAATCTCTTATATTTATCGTATTTGAACAAATATATTGTATCTTTCTCTAAAGAAGTGATCTTTATCTATGAAGATCTTTTTGTATTTTTCTAGGTTAAGGTTGTGTTCCTTAGCCTGCAAGTTTGGAGCAATGAGCTCCCTGGTCTATAGCCTAAAAATTTGTAAACAAATTTCTTACATATATTGCTAGTGATTCTCACCCTGGCTTTTCCTAGTTTGGTTTTACCATATAAAAATCCTAGTGTTCTTTTATGGATGTATTTATTGTTTCAATTATTTAATTTTATTCATGTGTGATGAACCATGTTCTAAATTCTTGATAGAATAATTGATTTAATTTGATCAAGTTTTTGTATATGTTGATTCACCCCTATAGCTTAGCATCCACTGGTGTTCAACAATTGGTATTAGAGCTTGGTTCCCAAAGAAGCAGTTTAATCACTGAGGTAGATCTGAGATTTGAACACCATATTTTAAGAAGATTTGAAAGACATAGATGCTATGGGTTAGAGTAGTTGGGATGATTTTTATGGTGTTGTTGACATGGAAGGAGAATTAAGATCTGCATTGGTAGACCTAGATGAAAGTAGCGAAAAACACAAAGAGGTAGTAGAAAAGATTTATTATTTGAGAATCTTGTTTGACAAGGGAAAGAAGCTCATTGATGATTTTGAAATAAATCTCAATGATAAAACCAAAGAATTCTCTAGACTTGAAGAAGAAGTGATCAGGCTTAAGAAAGAAATTAAATATGAAAGGATCAAATTGATAATGGTTTGAAGCTCAGCGGTGGTAGTGAAGTTCTTGATGTAATGCTCAGTTCTCAAAAACAAAATAAAGACAAAAGGTGGACGAAGGAGAAAATGAAGATGACATGGGTAAAAAAATTATAAGACAAAGCTGCACAAAAGATTGAAGATGGATCTATACCTATTGTGGATGTCGACCCCTCTTCTGGAAACTAATTTAGATAATGTTATCTAAGGGAGAAAATTAAATGTAGAATTATTCACACACTCTTATGGTTTAGATGTTGAATTATCTTCAACATTGAAGAGCTTAGGAAGCTTGTTCTAGTGGTTTCTGGATAGATTTGTTGGTTTGAAACATTTATTGAGTTTTTTGGTGGTACAAGGTATCAATTTAGGAACATTTTAGAAATCCTAAGTGACAAATATAAATTTTTTTCTTGAGTTCATTTTGTGCACTTGCATTTGAGGAGTTGTTGAATGTAAAAAGGAGCAAAAATGCCACTGCATTTACTCAGAGGTATTTCTAAGATTGTGATCTTTCAATGGAAAATTCTAAGATTATTAGTATTCTTGATGAGCCTAGATTTGTTTGTGGGACCTATTCATTTATTCCCATGATTGAAGAACTTGTTGGTGCTTTCTCTCATAAAGAGGATATTCACTGTTACATTTATTCATATAGAGGATATTCACTGTTACATTTATGTTTCATTGGATGAATATGATCATAAAAAAAATAATGATTTTAGAAGAACCCATCTAGTTGATGGTTTGCATATGATTAAATCCAAATATGCCAGTCTAGGGCACATGGGGTTGGATACTTGGAGTGATTTTCCTATGTTTTCTAAAAATAAGTAATAATTGTTATATTGAGTAGAATGCATGAATATTTCTTGTGGTTGGATTAGCCATATTTGATTTATAAGGAATCCCTAAGAGAGGTAACTAGTCCGTGTTCTACATGAAAGGTTCCAATTTTCAAATCCATAAACAAGGAGAAAGTGAATAAGCTAACTGGAGTTGAATTTGAGATGTGAGTTCTTCAAATTGATAACATTACAAATTTGGATGTAGGGTATGCAATAGTGGGAGTTTTGTATAAAGTTTATTTTAGGAACCAGGATGGATCTTCCTCCTCGATAATAGTTTATGTTGCTTATCAAATGGTAAAGGAGAATAAGGAATATAATTTGTGTGAACTCTTGAGGCATCATTTTCTAGACAATCTCTAAATGACCAAGAATGAAAACTAAGCCTTTTGGTTTTGATCTCTTGTTGTTTGCTTGTTATTCTATTTCCTAGAAAAAAAATTGTTTGGAGAAAAGACATAATTGTTGGTACTAAAATAAAATAATATTTAGATAAGTTGAATGATAGTAATAAAGTTTGTTTTAAGTTCTTCATTGATCTTGAGAAGGAGATGATTATAAAAAATAGGATTTCTCCAAATGTTGTGGATTGTTATAGAGATGAGATTACCTTCATGGTGGATAAGGGCAATTGTTTCATGGAGGCATTAGTGCCATGGACTTAATGGGTCTCCAAGATTTCCTAAGAGTCTCTGAGGATGAATACAATGCTATTGCATAAATTCTTGTCAAGTTTCCCAAGGATTTGTGTAAAGAAATATTTGGAACATTTGATGAAATTATGGGAAATTGTATTGAAAAGAGAGAAGGTGATGCCGAAATAACTTCAAAAGGAAGTATTTTAAAAGTGAAAAGAACCAAAAAGTTATCTACTTCATCTGCAAAGGTTATTGAATACATATAAGATGCTAAGAGTGGGGGTGAATCAACACAAACTAAAATTTTAAACTCCAATCTTGCATCAACAAGTTTATTCAATGTACTCACATCAAAGATTTTTAAATGATAACATCATAAAATAATTCACACCATTCACACATGAGCACCAATGTTTTATACATAGAAAACCCACAATGAGCTCTAACTCACAAAAATGATTCACTATATAGAAATGTTTTACAAAGGGGGAGCTCATTGCTCCAGACTTGTAGATCAAGGCTAACTACTCTTGGTGCAAGATACAACAAAAAGACTTATGCATTGATTCTAACTACAAGAAGGCAAGATACATTATTGCAATTTATAGAAAAATGAACTGTGTGAATAAGAGAATCTCATTATGCTGATCATAGTTACTATTACAACACAAATTTTGACCTAACCAAAATATCCAGACCTCCAAGTCTCGGGATTAGTGACCTTGTACCAAATATCACATCCATAGCAACACCACTTACATCACCATCCTCACATTAAATATCACACATATTCACTACAATATTCCATACACACATGTATATCTATATTTTTTCTATCCTATATATGTATATATACCAATCCAAAATAGCCATCATCACCAATTCAACCACAAGTAAGATTGTAACATTTATGCACATTTCTGACCCAAAATATATAGCTGGACCAAAATATGAAATTCATGGAGCTTAATCCAGATCGAAAAAAAAACCAAACGTGTAACACCGGACCAAAAAGGAAACAACTAGATCATCAACCAATACATGAAAGTGGTTTACGTAAACTTAAAATAAAATATCAATACACAAACTTATTTGAATCAAAACACGAATGCACTGGACAAACTTAGACCAAAAAAACAACTTCCAAACCTAAAATCCTACTTCCAATTGACTTTCGAAATCAAAGGGGTTGGTATTAATGACAAGACAAAGGCATACTTGAAACAATCTCCCCCTTTTTCATTGATGGAAATGTCTGCCATACAATTTGCCAATTTTGTCTTTCTCTATTAACCACAGTCTAAAAACTATCATTTCCTCCCCCTTTTCCATCAAAGACAAAGGGTATAGAGACTCTAATAAAAATAGTCTATATAGACAAAAATAAAATGTACTACCGGAAATAAATTAAGAACCTTGTAAAACCAGAGCAATGGCTCCGCCATGCATTGTCTACAATTACTATAGAAAAATAGTCTAGTCTATATCTATTGAGTCAAGCACTTTGATCTGACTTTCCATTTCTAAAATACATTTTTTAGCTTCCTCACAGCTTGATGGAAACAAGACAACAACAAAGAACTTCTTTGAAATATTCAAGATTGCTTGTTTTGTGTTCAAAATCTTCTTCTATATGTCTTGAAGGAAAACTAACTCTAAAAATTTCTATTGCATGATCTATGCTGGCCTAAAGTGAGACAATATTTTCCTTTAGCCGAGTGTGAGATTCTATACAGTTGTTCTACAATAACCAATATCTATACAATGTCATCTTCAGTTCTACAGTTTTAGCTATTCTTTCTCCAAAATTTAATGCTCCTACTTTCATCTTATCAAATGAATTTCTCATTTTCACTTCATCATTCAGGGATTCTACTTTTACTTCTAGAAGTTTCATTGAGAAAATTCAACATGTCTTCAACCAAAACTCTTAAGACAAAGATTTTCTTTCTTACTTTAAAAATTAGAGTGTTACCAAGGAATAACATTTTTTGTGGGAAAAACATGTTAATATCAAATTTACCTTGAGAGATAGGAACATGTAGCAACTCAGGGTAAATATCAGTATTAGGTACAAAAACTGATAGAATTACCAAAATTTTCTTATAATCTACTCTTTTCCTCTCTTCCTTAGGTCTTTACTCTCCTTCTATATGTGTAGAGTTATTCTCTATATTTTCTCCTTCGGAGGCACTTCCATATGAATTTAATAAAGAGTTTAAGGCATTATTGGCATGCAAATCCTCTAGGTTATCTAACATATTTTTAGATTCTTGTTCTAACTCTTTCTTCTCAACTTTCTTAGTCTCTATATCTAAAATATTTAAAATATCTGGAACAATTTTTTAGATTATCTATAAGAACATTTGCTCTGGATACTAGAGCAATGCTTATTCCACTAGGCTCTCCCAAATCAATTTTTTTTTAATCTTCTCTAGATGAGAAGATAACGAGATGACAAATTGTTCTACAACTTCTTCAACGATATCATCTATTTGTCTTCTTATTCTCTTAATTTCCTTAGGGTCATCACCCATGATAAGATTTATCCTCTTCTTAGTGCAAAATAAGATGCTTAGTGCTTGTTGAATCTTTAATTAGGCTTGTAGACACCTATTTTTGTCCACTTGATTAAATGAATTTTATATTTGTTTAATTATCATTCATCCAACTATTAATTTAATCCACATTTAATTAATCCTTTCCCCTTTTCCAACTATTAATTAAATTAAAATTTAATTAATTCATCCCAGCCCTCTTCTCCTATGAATTAAATACATTATTTAATTTATTTGATTTAAATCACTTAACAAAATTCAAATCATTAATTAAATAAATAAATCATATTTGTTTAATTAAATCCTCCTTCACATTTAAAAAAAAAATATTTATTTAAAATCCCCAAATCCCATCTCTCACATTTAAATAAATTAATGTTTATTTTAATCCTTAAAATCCCCTTTCTCACATTTAAATATTTATTTAAATTCCTAAAATCCCCCCCCCCCTACTTGCACTTTCTAGAAAATTCAAGTTGCAAGTTAACCTTCCTCCTAATCATGTCTAAACCCTTATTATTAGCCTAATCACCCTTTAATGGTTTGCACATTCCTAAACCAAAGGTTAACCCAAAACGCATAAACTCAAAGCTTTAATGGCTTTCTTTAAAGTCTTCAAGCCTTTAATAGTTTTCTTCTAGAGTCTTCAAGCCTTTAATGGCTTCCTTTAAAGTCTTCAAGCCTTTAATGGTTTTCTTCTAGAGTATTCAAGTCTTTAATGGCTTCCTTTAAAGTCTTGAAACCTTTAATGGTTTCATTGTAGAGTCTTCTCCAGCCTTTAACGGTTTTCTTGAAAGTCTTCAAACCTTTAATGGTTTCATTCTAGAGTCTTCTCAAGCCTTTAATGCTTTATCCCCCTTTTTTCTCATTTAAATCCAAAATTCACATGCACATTTAAATAAATAAACATTTATTTAAAATCCAAAAAATCCATCTGACTTGCATTCTCCTACAAAACCCACTTGCATACTAACCCTTCTTCTAAATTATTCTAATCCCTTCTAATTTACCCTAATCCCCTTATAATTTTTTTTTCCTAAACCAAGGATTAGGAAGAAGTCACTTCTCATAAGCATTAAAAGTTTTCTCCCTTCCTCAAGTTAACACTCAAATCCTTCTTAAGCCTTAAAGGATTTAATCTAACTAACCCACATTTGACCCTTAGTTAGAGACTTTTCCTCTAACTCAACCATCCAAGGTAACCCTCAAGTCTCTTCAAGAATTCAATGCTTTGACCATGGTTACCTTTTAAACCTTGCACATTCATTTATGCCTTGGATAAAAGTTTTATCCACTAACCTAACCCTAACCAAACCCATTAAGGTAACCATCATGTCTCTTCAAACATTTAATGCCTCTTCTATCTCTTCTCAAGCCTTCTCATGATGCCACTTGTCACCCTAACATTGGTGGAAGTTGCAAACATTGATTGAGGATGAATACCTCTTCATGCAATCCTAGCCCTTGCTAAATCAATTCAATCTTAGCCATAGAATTGCCCATTTCCTTTATAAATAGGACTCATTATCTCATTATCAAGGCTACACATGATCGCGGTTATTTTAATTATCAAGTGATATACATTGTGCTACACAAGTCTCTCTCACTAGTACATTTTAGTAGAATTTTAGATCATATCATTAGCATAGCATAGTGTTATCATAGAATAAAATCTTCATTATAGAAAGCTTTGTTATAATATCTTAGATCTTAGTTATGTAAGCATATAGATTATTTTATCATACACTCGTTCTTGGAGTTTTTATTCTAAAATTTAATTGTTCAATGATCTGATTGAGAAAAACATGGCTTGAGGAATCCTTGGAGATAGAGGACAATGAGATATCTTGGAAGGATGGTTTACTTAATTTTTTTTGTCAATTAGTCCTTTTATATATAATGTTTCATTGGTGTGTCACTAACATTTTGATTATTTGACAGCCACACTTCTATGCCCACATTTTTGGTTCCCACCATGGGCAATACCCCTAATATTTGTAACCATTTGTGAGAAGATTCAAATACAAGTTTTTGATAGAACACTAGAATAGCGCATTGCTCTCAAACTATGGCAGTTTTTGCTCATCTTTTAGCACATAAGAACTCTGAAGTGGCACATGTAAGGATAAGAATAGCGCATGTAGGGAATCTTTCAATGCATTCATAAAATATTCCTTTATTACCAGTATGGCACATAGGAGGTCCTTTGTAGCACACTGATTATAAATTTTAGCACTTAGGCTTTGTTTCATAGCGCATTTGTTCTCTGTTTTAGCACATCTATTAGAAACAGAGAGTCAAAATCTATAACACCAAAGAAAATTTTACGCTTGTAATCCCAAAATATTGGACTAATCTTTTGGGTGTTTTGTAGGTTCTAACTTTGTTTGTAGGTATGAAGGAGCCATATTAGTTTTTATTTCACTTTTGTTTCAAGTTTTCATTTTCTTTCTACAAAAGTTTAAAAAGAACTCACACTTTATTTTTTTGCAAAAGTTTAAAAAGAACATCACACTTCTTTTTTTGGTGCTAGATAAAAGTAACTTCATTTTTTTAATTCAAATCTATAAAAAGAACTTCACTTTCTCTTTCTTGCAAAAGATAAAAGAACAACAAAAGAACCTTTCTTTTTGCAAGTAGTTCACATTGTCTTTTGGTGTAACTTAAAAGGAACAAGTAGATTTTAATTACAAAAGGTAGAAAGAACAAACCGCACTTAATTTTTGCAGAGTAAAAAAGAACAAGCCACCTTTTTCAAAATTCAATTTTTTGCTTGCATGGTTTTCCAAAAGTTTTCAAAGTTCAATTATTGCAATTATTACTCTCTTGGTTAAAAAGAATAGCATGTTTGTCAGAGGAACATCTCCAAGTAGCAATTAGATCACATTACAATAATGGAATAAAAATAATACTATATCTACTTTGTCTTGTGATAGGCCTATGCTCTCCCCCTATCTGGGTGACCAAAATGCCATACTCACTTTCAATTTTTACAATTAGGATAAATCCATTAGCAGGCCTGCCCTCCCGAGAAGCCCATAAGGCCGGTGAGAGGGGAACGACCTAAGTGGGAAATGGCTAATGCCAAGTATTCTAACCCACTATAATAAAATATGGATTGTGATGAAAATCACATCCAACGATAGTGTGCATTCATAGTCTTCCCCTAGTATCCTTGTGATACGTAAAGCCTTTGTTCTAAAGGTTGGGAAGCCTCTTGAGGGAGTTATCATTGACACACCAAATGGAACCCTTATTACAAGATTTAAGTGTGGAAGCCTAACTAAGTCAGCTATCCAAACATTTGTATTATCTTAGTGCAAGGGTGGGGAAGAATCCACCCCCAAGATACTCACCATAAATCTCCCAAGAAAATGATCCAATTGAGAAGCAATTCTCTTTGGTTCAACTTCTAGAAAAAGGCAAAAAAATGGGTGCACCCTCTGGTGTGACAAGGCTATTTTAGATGAAGGAATATCAAGATGTGAATTGTGGTATTATAAATGACTCTTGAGAATAGAAGAGTCTAATTGATGTGCCTTCTTTGTACAAACTAGTGAAAACAAACGAGATTTGAAAAGATCCTTGAACAACACTTATTGTTTAGATTATCAGGCAAAACCAAGTCAAAACTACTATCTTATTAATTAATGCTATATTTTTGTTCATGTTTCAAAAGATCATCCATTAGACACTTAGAATTTTCAATCCAAAAAACATAAAATTTCAAGTCACAAAGCAGGTTAGCACATCAGACCAAAACAATAGCACATCCAAGTGAAACAATAACTCATAGGAGTATAACAGTAGTACATATGAGTGAAATATTAGCATATAAAGTGCCAACAATAGTGCATCAAGAAAGAAAAAATTCCAAAACACCAAAACAGACAAATTAACACTAGTTTAGTGCATTCAGAGGGAAGCTTAGCGCATAGGAGATCCAAAGTAGCACATTCATTGAATATTTTATTGCATCCATTGCATGTTTTAGCACATAAGCCTGTCATCACTAAAGATAGAGAGCAGATTTAAATCTTTTTTCAGAAAACTAGAAACATTTCTAGGTACCCTTTTCAGAGTTGAACTCGTTTGACATAAAAAAAACATCAATTTAAATGGAACAAAATTAGGTTATTACAAGTACAACCTTTCAACTAAACTTAGATCAAACAAATAAAGTGCAAGCATCATTATGATTTCTAGCAGAGTTTCATTATTAGGATATATCATCCTTTATCGTGAAACAAAGGTGCAAATTAGATTAATCGAGTCTATCAATAGGAAGGATCTTTCTTGTTTGACTTAGGTATCTCATATTGTCACTCACAAAAAGGATCAAAAGTTTAGAACAATTCCAATCACTTGTTTAACCATTCATCATCACTTGAAGAAGAGAAATCTTAGTAAAAAAGAATTCCTAAAGAAGAGAATATTTCTCTACATAAACCACAAACTTTTGTTAAAACATCGAACCTTCCTACACCATTTTCACAAATGTCTACATGTTCATAGAAATGAGTTTGATGAAGAATCTTTAAAAACTTGGTCCTTTCAACAAAGATCAGCCTTATCTCAATCTCTCAATAGAAGTGGTCAAATATCATTATCATATCTACCTCAACAAGAAATCACTTATTAAGTCATCCACCATCTAGAATAATATTTCACTAATTCATAACTAAATAAAAAATTCCTTTCAAACATTCACAACTAGATCACTCATATGCCCATACTAACCAGATCTCAGAAACAAAAAATCAAAGAGAAGGGAACAAGACCACAATCAATCATGACAGGAAGAGAGGAAAATCCTTTTTACAGGTATCAAAATCTTGAAATAGAGAACATAAACAATGAACTGATTCAAGAGGCTCAACAAGACCCCAAATTCCAAAAATTTATGGAAAAGCTTCTAGAAACTGACCGAGAAAAATACTTTTTGATGTTGGCAAGTCAAGGGGCTAAACTACTTGTTGATTTTGATATACACAAACTAAAAGAAACTCCTAGGAGACCAGAAGTCGAGGCAAGAAATAATGATAATAATCATTTGAATGTATTAACACAACAAATCCATTCCCTTCAACAACAAATGCAAGACATGCAAAGGGGAACAACGAGGAGATATACCTTGGAAAATATTTGCCCCTATCCATTTTATTGGAACTTGAACATGATACCGTTTCCACCAAACTATGAGATTCCAAGATATGATAAATACACTAGCAAAACTAACCCACAAGACCATGTGAGGGAATTTTGCATCATGACTTTGGAATTTGCACATAACGAGACTTACTCGATGAAATTATTTACAAGAAGTTTGGGTGGACAAACCATGGAATGGTTCTCAAAACTTCCACGAGGTATCATGACATTCGATGAGCTGGCAGACAAATTTCTATCTCAATACTCATACAATATTAAACATGAAGTCACCATGCTTGACCTATGCAATAAAAAATAGAAAAATGGTGAACCCTTACCTTCTTACAAAGCTAGTGAATATTGTTTGCTAGCTATCCTTATCCTATACCTAAGAAAGAGAAAATGGATATTTTCATTAACACACTAAATAGTAAAATGAGTTATAGACTCCAATTGAAATGTCCACCAAGTTTTCAAAAGCTAATTGAAAATGGTCTCAAGATTCAGGAGGCTTTGGTCAAAAGAGGAGTGTTGAAACTCTACAAAGAGAGAGTAAGTCCTTTCAACAAACAACAAGCCCAATGACAATGACAAATCTAAATTATGGACAAGAAATAAAAAAAATGTTAATGATGGTGTAGTGGATGCACATAACATCAAACTAAAGAAACCAATCTTGAACTTATCAGGTACTACACCATTGAACAATCCAGATAATGCCAAATCTAAACCAACACCTACACTGCATCGAAGAAAATTCACACCTTTGGGATAGTCACTCAAATCAGCATTTAAAGAACTCCTTGCAAACAATCTTATAACATCGCCTGATACCCGATAGTTTGAACCAAAAGTGAAACCAACATTGTGGAACCACACACATCATTGTAAATTTCATAGAAGCAAAGGTCATAGAGCTAATGATTGCCAAAGATTAAAACATTTAGTTCAATAATTGCTTGATAAATATGACATAACTGTAGAAGGACATAAAATAAGTGATGACCATAGAGAATTCAAAGATCTTCTTCCTAATTATGAAAAGGGAGAACCAATGAACCATCATCATCAAATAACAAAGGAGGCAAAGTAAACTACATCTATGACAATGTTATTAATCACATTTCCACATTAGACAATCAAATCAATGTTATCAACATCAAGGATAAACAATAATACATATTGATAAATGTAACCACATGAGCACAATCTAAGTATGTTTTGAAAGGAAACATGTCTAAAACATCTAATATCCCTTCAAATCAATACAAATTAGTAAATAAATTAGAAAAGGCACCGGCACAAATATCCATACTAGAACTTCTTAAAATCTCACCTATGCACAAGGATATTCTAGAAAGAGCTCTAGTAGACACTACAGTACCAAACTATTTGGATATCAATCAATTCCAAGCCATGATGGGGCATTTAACCATGCCTCATAATCTATCATTTTTAGAAAATGATGATGTCTCTTTGAGTCATCTACATAACACTCCACTCCACATTGGATTTTTAGTTCATTAACATCGGGTCAAATATGTATTAATAGATGGAGGAGCTAGTTTAAATATATGCACTTTAAAGCTTATCCGTGCATTGGGTTTCTCAGAAAATGCTATAGATCCTAAGAAAAAGATAACCATCAAAGCTTATGATGCTTAAGAGATATCCTCAGAAGAATTAGTGGTATTGCCCATTCAAGTGGGACCAATTCAGAAAGATACAATTTTCCAAGTCTTGGACATGGACTTGACCTATAACATCCTCTTGGGTCAACCTTGGATCCATGAAATGCAGGCAATACCATCTACTTACCATCAATGCATGAAATTCCCGTACAATGGACAAGAAATCTCAATCTCAGTAGATTCTAATCCCTTCTAGTATTGCAATAACCTCAAGGTAGTTCAAGATGTCTTAGTACCACACAATAGGGATGCTCTCACTTTTACATCTACCAGTGAGACCCAACTCAAGGCTTTATTAATAGATTTTGAGAAAAATATTCAACTAAAAGATAAAGGTAAAGATAAAGATAGGCTTTATTATGCCTATCCAAACTACTAGTTTCACCAAGATCTCATGGACAACCATCAACATCTAAGAAACAATCTTCACAGCCCATCAACCTCTTTGATGGTACTTTTGTCAAGGCAAGGACTCTAGAAGATGAATTTGATGATAAATACATTTTAAACTAGCTATATGAGGATGGAAAAGAAACCAACTTGAACCAACTTTAAATATCAGAGTACAAACAAAAAAATATGGTAAAGGGTTCAAAATCATGCAAAACATGAGATATGATGGTCATGACTATTGGCAAAAGAAAATAAGGTATTCTAGAACCCATACAACTTCCTTCTCAAAATGCTAAAGACAAATCAAGACTAAGCTTTAGATAGGACATTCTAATTCACAAACAATAAGAAGAAGTGGCTCAAAAACAACGAGAGGAAGAAATAGTTTGCAAATAACAAGAGGAGGAATATGAAAAAAAATAAGAAGAACTTGCTATCAAGAGGGAGGAAGATACCCACAATCTCTATGAATAAATACATAAATTATAAGTTAGTTCTAAAATGGATTCCAACGAATGGGAATGGGATTCACTTGATGAAATATATTATGTTGGAAAAGTGATTTATGTGATACAAACATATGCACCCAGACACAACAAAGGACAAAGCTCAGGGTTAGACTATTTGAATTTGAATCATAAAATATCAATGACTCAAGTGAGGATGATCATATTTAGAACGAGATAGATGATTCTGAGGAGAGTAACATCATAGACCTTGACCTTGCTATCACAAACCTTGATAACATTTCTAACATGGCACTTAATATCTTAGATCTCAACCCGCTAGATGATTTTTTAGCATTGGTACATCCTGAACTCATCAACTAGGAACAAACAGAACCTCTTAATACCCCCATCTTTCTAGATGATACTATTGTCCATTACCTCTGTTCAGTAAATCTAGAAACATGTTCCACCAGTAAATATAATAATGAAGCTTACAACCAGGGGAGTGCCAAGTCTCTTAGTCACAAAATGAATAAAGAAAAAAAATGATCTAATGGTGAAAACTATACAATGATAGTATTAGATCATAAAAAAGTAAAAAGAAAGGGCTTATCCAATGATGAAAACCTCCATGAGGAACTAAAGGATGAGAGACTTGACACTCTTCCTGAGCATTATCAGAAAATATCATCAATATTGATTAAGCCTACACAATCAATCAACATCGACACTGGAGAAATAGCAAAGACCATACATCTGGCCGAATCATTGACATAACAAGAACGACCTGATTTCACCAAGTTATTCAAAGAAAAGAAAATCAATTTTGCATAGTCATATGCTGATATACTAAGGATAGATCCAGATTTAATCATACATCACCTATCCATAGCTGTTGGAGATAAGTCACTAAAGTAGAAACTAAGAAAACAACATCCACATAACACTTCTAGTCCAATTAGAGTTGAAGAAATTGCTAGATGTAGGATTCATTTGGCCAATCAACTATAAAAAATGGATTTCTAACATTGTACTTGTATCAAAACTAGACAAAAACATCAGAATATGCACAAATTTTAGATATCTCAATAAGCCTTGTCCCAAGGATGACTTTCCTTTACCCAGTATAGACATAATTATGGATCTAACAATAGGACATGCTATGTTATCACTCATGGATGGATTTTCAAGCTACAGTCAAATCAAAATAGCACTTGAATACTAAGACCAAATATCTATTACATTCGTATGGGGTACCTATTGTTGGAATGTCATGCCTTTTGGATTGAAGAATGCAAGAGCGACCTATCAACAAGCCATGACCACAATCTTCCATGACATGATGCACATGTTCAAGTAGGACTATGTAGATGACCTGTTGGCAAAATAATTCACAAGAGAAAAACATCTAGGGATCCTAAATAAAATCTTTCAATGATTGGAAAAATTTAATGTACGACTAAACCCAAAGAAGTGTGTATTCAAAGTCACATTAGGAAAACTCCTAGGATACATAGTATCAACCAAAGGTATTGAGGTAGATCCAGAAAAAGTACAAGCAATAATGGAGATGCCACCTCCTAGAAACATCAACCAATTAAGATCACTACAAGGAAGATTGCAATCCATCAAAATGTTCATCTCACAAATGGCTGACAAATGTCTACCTTTCACGCATTTTCTACACAAGAATGTTCGTTTCACATGGGAGGTAAAATGTGAAGACGCCTTTGATCAGTTAAACTAATATTTGATGAATCCACCTATATTGGTACCACCAATAACATAAAAACCACTTCTTTTATACATATCATCTACCAAGGTTAGAGGTATACTTGGGAGCTCTTCTAGCAGAAGAAGATTAAAATAGGCAAAGAAAGAGTTGCTTACTTCATTAGTAGAACATTGAGTGGCTATGAGATTAACTACACATTCATTGAAAATGTATGTTTAGCTGTAGTGTTTGCATTTCAAAAGTTGCGACACTATATGTTATCCCACACAATCAAGCTTATAACAAAGATAGATCCATTAAAATATCTACTCAGTAGGGCCACTCTAACAGATAGACTAGAAAAGTGGGTAATGATATTGAGTGAGTTTGACATTCAATATATGGACAGAAGAGCCATTAAGGGCCATGCAATAGCCGATATTTTTGCTGAAGCACCATTGTAAGTGTAGTGTCATAAAAATGCGACAATTTTTTACAGCATTAGGGTCCTCATGCACATGAGATACAATCCTCTATCCTAATTGGAGACCGGAGACTACTCAACCCTTAGAATTTGCTTCTTCCTTGGCCTCCGCACCACCCTGTCTCTACTTTACCCCGAAGAAAGGGATAGGATAGGGGCATGGTGCCCATGTCCCCCCTAGGATAGGGGCATGGTGCCCTTTTCCTCCCAAGAAAGGGGCATGGTGCCCCTATCCCTGCCCTATTTTGGGGCATGACCTTTCCTAGAGCGTGCATTGTAGGTTGTGCAGTGAGCGGGAAAACTTCCTCGATGTTGGCCTATGATGGAAATCAGTTTCATTAACCCTAATTGACATGTATTTAACTTTAATTTTCCCTCTCATTTGGGCAAGTGTGAAGTTGTTCAAGTTGGATAAAATTATGATCAAGCGTTCAAGATCATTCAAGCATTCAAGCATTCCTTTCTAGCATTGAGCACTCTCAAGTCTCCCTTCAAGGCTAGGTGTTGCATTCAAGTCAAGGATTCAATCATTGAAGAGGAGATTGATTCCAACATTCAATTTCACACAAACATTTCTATCAACATTACTACCACAACCTCCTTTGAGGTGATTTACATTTTAGTCTTTCATTTACATTTACTTGCAAGTACTTTCTTTCATTTCTTGGTTAATTCCCAAACTGGGGTTTGACTTAAAGGAAAACTCCCAATCCCAATCCATTTTCCTGTCTTTTCTATGTGTAGGTTGTAGGTGCGCAACTTTACTTTTGGATTCAGGCTCCATTTGTAGAGGCCAAAAAACCCTTTTAGTTTTGTGGATTTTTCAAAGGACCATGTACATTCCCACCACGGTATGGGCAAATTTTCTTCAAATTCACAGGGCGACTTCGTCTAGACATATTACTACCAAATCCAGGTACATAGCTTCATTCTATACTCTGATCTAAAGTTATAATCAGTTCTTTGCCACTTTTGCACTCCATAATTCAATCAATTCCTTTCCATTTCAAATACGAAGAGGGGGATTAGCTTATCATTCCCATTTCAATCAAAATTCTATCTTCTTCTTTGGAGATTGAATTTAGTGAATTTTCCTCTCCTCTTCCAATGATTTAGGTGAAAAGTGTTTGCAAGAAAATCTATAGTGAAACTCTCATCTCTCCTTGGAGGGAAAGAGTAGTTTTCCTCTTGATCCCTCATTCACATATTCACCACAATAAGATAATTAGCCGATGCATATTGAATTCCTAGATACAGGCATCCTAACAATTACAACACGATAATGGGTATTTATACTTTGATGGATCCTACATCCAACATGGAACAAGTGGTGGTATCCTATTTGTTACTCCTCAGGGACACATGAATCACACTTGTAGCTCTCCTAGAGTATCTTTTATTCATGAGGAAATAATGAATACTTCTATCAATAATCTCTCCAATGGAGATGCAACATTGAAGAGTAACATTGAGTCATTTTCTTCTCATAAAAATAATTTGGTTTAAGAGGGACAAGGTAAACATGTCAATATTAGTACATTTATCCCTCTAGATCTTCCTTATTCCCCTAGAGTTTATTTTAATAACCAACATATTTTAAAAAAAGATGATGTTGTGCATATTTTCATGACCTATCTCCTAACATAACATTGAGCAAAGATGAAGCTTTTGATGATGATAATACTTCTTTCCAACCTAACAAAGTGGATATGAATAGTGGTGATAGAAATGAGAATATTCTTATAAAGGATATGATGGAAATAGGGCAGACAACTGAGGGGGGGGGGGGGGGGTGAATCAGTTGTCTCAAAAACTCACACAACTTAAACTTATTCTTAGATTTAATAATTAAGTATGAATGTATTGTTGGCAATTTAGCATTATAACAGACAATGGAAGATTGTTGGCATTTCAATAAGGATATTGAGAAGGTTGTTAATGATTATGGATATAACTGATTAACGATGTTTACTGTCTTGATATTATTATTTTGTCATTGATGTCAAGAAATTGATTTTCTAATTCAGTATGATGTTGCCATATCTTGAGAAGTATGATTTGAAGAGTATAAAGATGTCGGTAAAAGACATAGGAAGATTATGATGAATAAGAGGATGAATAAGGTATTCAATGGGCAACTATTATCAAGTCAAACAATGATGAGATCATGATGTTTAGATTGTTTTGACATCATACATATGTTGTAAATTGTAAGGTTAATACTATACTATGTTACCAAGCAAAGAACCTAGTCGGTAAACCCTAAGGTTATCGCTATCGGTTAATGAAGGCAGAATGTCTACCGAGTGAAGTTTAGTATTTACCGAGTTGTAACCGAGTTGTAACCGAGTTGTAACTGAGCTGTAACAGAATGCATTAAATGTTTACATTCATTATTTAATGAGGGAAGCTGATGAGTTGGAACTAATTAAATGATTGGTATGCCATAAATAAAGTTTGTTAAGAATCTATGGCAATGGAAGATCGGTAGGAAGATCTACAGTTTAGATTGAACCGCAATAACCTAGCACAAGTTCCAAGAAATATATGCAAGTTCCAAGGTGAGGTAAAACATTTTCAGATTGAAAGATGCATTGAACCTGGTCAAGCATGAAGATGTGATGGCTATGATTGATTATGGGAAATGTGATCAAGGAGATTAAGTGGTTAGCAAATTGTTTATAAATAGGGAACTGTTGATAAACAATGCATGCGGGCAAGTGTATGCACAGGGATGCTACAAAGTGATTACCGAGCATAGAAGCTTGAAGACCTATTTGAATAATAGAGTATAGAAGCCCAACAGATGGACAAGATTAGTTCTATGTCTAGATTGTATTGAACAAATAAGAATCTGCTTTAGCATTTTAGATGTGAAGTTGCAGATAGATTTTTATTACTGTTATTTTGTGAAAGTGATAGAAAATCTCTTAACCGAGTGGACTTAACAGTCTTATTTGTAAAACCCTCTAGCAAGGTGACATTCTAATTGAGTGTTTGAAATCCTTTAACAAGGTCACTTCTAACAAGGTGAAGATCCTAATAGATTTGAGGGAAATCCCTTAACCGGGTCACATCTAGCAATGTGTTTGTAATCTTTAACAGGATTTGGTTTTAACCGAGCATACTCTAGAAGAGTATATTTCTTAGTGGGTCCGAAATCCCACAGTGGTTTTTCCCTATTTGGGTTTCCATGTTAAATCTAGTGTTATGAGGTTTATGATGTTTATATGCTTTTGAGTTTGCACGTTTAGCAGTTTTGGTTATATTACTTAAGTATATGTTACCAAGGTTGAATCTGATGTTTTTATGGAAGATTAAGTTTGTATGATTCACCCCCTCCCTCTCATCATGTTGGCTATTGGATCTGTACTTATATTAAGTATCAGAACTATTAATTGGTATCAAAGCTTTGGACTCCAGAAGAAAAGTTTAAAGGCACTTGAGTTAAAGATCCAAAGATGTATAAGAGGGATGCACCGAAGCTGAACAAGTCAAGTTTCTCTACATGATAGAAAAGGATGAAGCTGCATCTATCAGGAGTTGGAGAATATGTTGTATACTAGCTGGAGAATGATTTTGTTACACCGAGCACCTATCCATTGACAATGGAAGAGATAAAGGCAAAGCAAGAACATATCCAAGCAATGATTGAAATAACTTCTGCGTTGATCGACTCAGAGTTTAATGACCTAGAAGGCTGCAATGATGCAAAGCCAATGTGGGATAAGCTCATATTTGTGTATGGAGGAGATGAACATGTTCAAAGAGAAAAAGTAGATAGTCTAAGAGGACAACTTGAAGCCATGAGGATGAATGAAGGTGAGAACATAACTCAGTACAGTACAAGACTAAAGGAGATTGTCAATCAAATCAAAGAAGCAAGTGGAACTATTGAAGAAAAGGATATAACAAGTAAGTTGTTAAGAACCCTTCTACCAGCTTATACAATCCGAGTCTCTTCAATCAATGAATTAAGGTTTGTACCTAATAAGCCAGTTTCTTTAGATGCTACTATTGGTAAGCTACATGCATTTGAGTTAAGTAACTTTGATAACAGTGGATCTTCGGTAAATAAAGTTGAATCTACATTTAGTTCTTTTCATCTTGATGAATCTAATGATTACAATGAAAGAAAGTATAAGTACTCTAAAGGAGATCATAGTGGAGCAAGTGAAAGATTTTGTAAGAACATGGAAGAAGTACACAAACTATATGAGGAAATCAGAAAGCAAGAAGAGTTTGAAGCACTATTAGTCAAAAGGTTATCGAGAGGCAAAGGTAAGTACAAAGGAAAACTACCTTTGAAATATTTCAATTGTGATAAAATAGGACATATAGCTTCTAACTGTCCAGACAAAGATTCTACCAAAAAGAGATATTACCGAGATGACAGATAGAAAGATAATCATTACAGAGGACACCGAGATTTTAGAAGAAGAGATAGAAAGACATGCTTAATAGGCGATGAGGAATCCAATGATGATAAATCAGATGAAACTGATACAGAGGAAGTAGTTTATGTGGCTATCAAAGATGGATCAGATGAAAATAGGTATGAAGAAAAAGCCCTAATATCTCACATAAACACTAATGATTCTTGGATCAAATATAGTGGATGCTCACATCATATGACAGGAGATAAACACAAGTTTGTTATATTAGAAGATTATGATGGAGGCTATGTAAGATTTGGTAATGATGCACCATGTCCGGTGAAAGGTAAAGGATCTATAACACTTCTTGACAATGCAAGATGCAATGATGTTTATTGGGTTGAAGGTTTGAAATACAATGTATTGAGTATAGCACAGCTAAACAACACAGGTTACCGAATAGAATTTCAGAAAGGAATTGTCAAACTTCATGACAAGAATGGAAAGTTAGCTACTACTGGGACACAAACAAAAGGTAACACATTTCACCTTGAATCAACTCGGAACAAGTGTTTGTATGCAAAGATAGATGATACCTGGTTATGGCATAAAAGGTTTTGTCATGTAAATTTTGATAATCTGATCAAAATAAGTAAGAAGCACCCAGTAAGAGGTCTACCGAGTCTTGAAAAACCTGAGAATGCTATGTGCCAAGGATGCCATACGGGTAAGATGACAATCAAGCTTTACAAGTAAGTCTTACACTTCTAAGGGAATTTTAGATCTTGTGCACACTAATCTTTGTGGTCCTATGAAAGTTCAAAGTTATTATGGTGATAACTATTTCATATTCTTTGTGGATGACTATTCAAGGATGATGTTGGTAATGTTTTTAAAAGATAAATCGGAAGCTTTTCAAATGTTTAAATGGTACAAGGCAAGAGTTGAAAATGAAACAGGAAGACAACTAAAATGTCTTAGATCAGATAGAGGAGGAGAGTTCACATCTGATGAATTCAACTTATTCTGCAATGATCATGGTATTAAAAGACAAGTCTCTGCACTAAAAACTCCACAGCAGAATGGAATAGCTGAGAGAAGAAACAGATCAATTATGGATTGTGTTATAACACTGACGATTGAAAAGAAAGTGCCACAAACATTTTGGAGAGAAGCAATAAGCACAACAGTTTACACCCTGAACCAAGTACAATTGAAGAAAGGTACTTTGAAGACACCATATGAAATTTGGTATGATAAGAAACCTAATGTAAGTTATTTTAAAATCTTTGGAAGTAGATGCTATGTTCACAAAGATGATAGAAATGGCAAGTTTGATCAGAAGAGTGAAGAAGGAACATTTCTAGGTTATTCTTCTAGAAGCAAAGCATTTAAATGTCTGATCAAATCATCTAACAAAATAGTAGAAAGTGCAAATGTGAAAATTGATGAATTTGCAGAAAGAAATGATGAAGGAACTAGAAGACTATGATGAATTTGTCTATGTTCAATCGACAAGTCCTACCAAGAAGACTGTTGAAGAAAATGAAGAGAATATCCAGTTACCGAGTGATGAAGAAGATCATACAGAGCCTACCGAGCCTGTATTAGCCAAGTATGTTAGAAGACATCATGCACCAAGTCATATTATAGGAGATAAGGATGATCCAGTGATGACAAGGAACAAACTGAGATAGAACACATGTCTGATATCTGAATTTGAACCGAGAATAGTGAAAGAGGCATTTAAAAATGAAGATTGGATAAATGCTATGACATAAGAGATTGATCAAATCAAGAAGAATGACACATGGACACTAATCCCAAGTTCGAAGGATAAAAATGTAATCGGTACAAAGTGGATTTTCAAAAACAAGCTAAATGAAAAAGGAGAGGTCATTCGAAACAAAGTAATACTAGTTTGCAAAGGTTATGCTCAAGAAGAAGGAATTGATTATGGTGAAACTTTTGCACCTGTTGCTAGACTTGAAGGAGTAAGAACATTGTTGGCATATGTTGCTTTCAAAAACTTCAAGGTATATCAAATGGATGTCAAATCTGCATTTCTGAATGAAATATTAGAAGAAGAAGTTTTTATTGAACAACCTAAAGGATTTGTTGAAGACAAGAATAAAGATCAGGTATGTAAATTGAACAAATCTTTATATGGTTGAAACAAGCACCTAGAGCATGGTATGAAAGATTTCACTCTTATTTGATTAAGATTGGTTTTATAAGGACAAGTGAGAACAACAATATGTACATGAAGAATGATGAAAATGGAATACTAATCTCAGCCATATTTGTTGATGATATTATATTTTGTGGAAATGACTCTCTATGTAAGAACTTTGGAAATGAAATGAGAAAAGAATTTGAGATGTCATTAATCGGTGAGATAAAGTATTTTATAGGTTTACAGATACTGCAAATGAAAAATGAGATTTTCATTACTCAATCCAAGTACATAAAGGAAATCTTGAAGAAATTTGGAATGGAGGATTCAAAACCAATAAGTACTCCTATGACTACCAACTGTAAATTATCAAAGAATGATGAATCTGCATCTATTGATGAGACACTTTACCGATCCATGATTGGAAAGCTACAATATGTTGTTCACAGCAGACTAGACATAGCACATGTAGTAGGTATAGTTGCAAGATTCTCTGTAGATCCTACGGAAACACACATGACAGCAATCAAAAGAATTTTTAGATACTTGAAAGGCACTGAAGATTATGGCTTAGTATATCTAAAAGGAAATGATTTTAATTTAAAAGTTTATACTGATGCTGATTGGGCAGGCAACATTGATGACAGAAAAAGCACAAGTGCAGGAGTTTTCTTTTTAGGAGAAAGACTAGTGAGTTGGCTTAGCAAGAAACAAGGATGTGTTTCACAGTCAATGGCAGAAGCTGAATACATTGCTCCAGCATTGAATTGTACCAACATAGCATGGATAAAACAACTGTTCGAAGGTATAAATGAGAAAGTTACCGAGCCAGTAACTATATTCTATGACAATACTAGTGCCATTAACATTTCAAAGAATCTTGTTATGCACTCTAAGACAAAGCACATCTCTATCAAATATCATTATCTTAGAGAAGAAGCTCAAGAGAAGAAAGTGGTGTTGGAGTATGTTAGCACAAAGGAACAAATAGCAAATATCTTCACCAAACCACTACCAAGGGACACTTTTGAATATCTCAGAAGTAAGTTAGGGGTCCTACCCCTATCTTCTACTCATTGACCGAGTTCGGTGAAAGCATCAATCCGATGACTCTATTGAATATCTTTTAGGAGTTGATGCTGACTTACACACTTTAGGATGTTTTCTAAAGGTGTATGGGAAATATTACAGGAAACAATATAGGATACCATATAGGGAACATGAATTGAAGACAAAATACTCTAACCGAGATTGAATTGACACATTACAACAAGAATTCACTTCATACGAGAAGAAATTATGTTTTAGTTCTTTACTTTTTGGCATTGTTGTCAAAGGGGAGAAAACTGAGAAAGGGGAGAAGACTGGAGATTGGAAAGAAGACTGAAAAAAAGAGGACATCAAGAGAGCATTTCAGCATTTCAGAATCATAGCAATCCGAATCTTTTAAGGTCAAATCAATTGGTTTTGCCATCAATGCCAAAGGGGGAGATTGTTGGCAATTTAGCATTATAACAGACAATGGAAGATTGTTGGCATTTCAATAAGGATATTGAGAAGGTTGTTGATGATTATGGATATAACTAATTAAGGATGTTTACTGTCTTGATATTTTTATTTTGTCATTGATGTCAGGAAATTGATTTTCTAATTCAGTATGATATTGCCATATCTTGAGAAGTATGATTTGAAGAGTATAAAGATGTCGGTAAAAGACACAAGAAGATTATGATGAATAAGAGGATGAATAAGGTATTCAATTGGAAACTATTATCGAGTCAGACAATGATGAGATCATGATGTTTAGATTGTTTTGACATCATACATATGTTGTAAATTGTAAGGTTAATACTATACTATGTTACCAAGCAAAGAACCTAGTCAGTAAACTCTAAGGAACCTAGTCGGTAAACCCTAAGGTTATCACTATCGGTTAATGAAGGCGGAATTTCTACCGAGTGAAGTTTAGTATTTACCGAGTTGTAACCGAGTTGTAATAGAATGCATTAAATGTTTACATTCGTTATTTAATGAAGGAAGCTGATGAGCTGGAACTGATTAAATGATTGGTATGCTGTAAATAAAGTTTGTTAAGAATCTATGGCAATGGAAGATCAGCAGGAAGATCTACAGTTCAGATTGAACCGCAATACCCTAGCACAAGTTCCAAGAAATATATGCAAGTTCCAAGATGAGGTAAAATATTTTTCAGATCGAAAGATGCATTGAACCTAGTCAAGTATGAAGATGTGATGGCTATGATTGATTATGGGAAATGTGATCAAGGAGATTAAGCGGTTAGCAAATTGTTTATAAATAGGGAACTGTTGATAAACAATGCATGCGGGCAAGTGTATGCATAGGGATGCTACATAGTGATTACCAAGCACAAAAGCTTGAAGACTTGTTTGAATAACAGAGTATACAAGCCTAGCAAATGGACAAGATTAGTTCTATGTCTAAATTGTATTGAACAAATAAGAATCTGCTTTAGCATTTTAGATGTGAAGTTGTAGATAGATTTTTATTACTGTTATTTTGTGAAAGTGATAGAAAATCTCTTAACCGAGTGGACTTAATAGTCTTATTTGTAAAACCCTCTAGCAAGGTGACATTCTGATTGAGTGTTTGAAATCCTTTAACAAGGTCACTTCTAACAAGGTGAAGATCAGATACACACCCACAACATGAGTATACTCTATTAGAAGTATTACAATGGGGAATGCACATGAATTCAGGTACACTTCCTAGAGCTCATTGCTCAAAAACAAGAAGGGATACAACCTAGGGAAGGCTCACTGCCTTACAAATAGATTCGGATCACATCCAGAAGTAAAGAACTAAAAACTAACATCTCCTTAATGTCTGGTTATAGTTCTGATTAAGCACATAACAACTTTCATTTTCTTCTTCACACTTCTTCTTTGCCTTTGAAAGATCAATACATTATTTGCACACATAGTCTCTCACTCATCCACAACTATACTCAAATACAAAGATATTACATTTATGTATACATGACATCAACCTTAGGAAGATCAACAAGGTTAGATGAATACACATAAAACAATTACAATGATATAGCTTGTTGATCAGCTAAGAGATAGCATAGACCCAAATCATCACCTTGAAAACACTACACCTCCAAAAATTACGCATCCAACATCCACAATATGTTACCAACATCCAATTGGCTAAAAATATAAAGAACACTAACATACGAAGAAAATCATAAATTACAAGCTCAACGATCAATGCGGACCACCAACACAAAAGGTACAAGATATAAAAAATCCACAAGCATCATGAATTACTATTGCAATATATGCACCAACACAAATTACTAGAATCACCAACATCATTATACCGAACCTCAAGAACACTAACTGCAAAGACTGTCAACCTTGAAAAATCACTTGTGGAGCTCTAAAACACAAAACACTTGAATTGAGGATACACATAAACTTCCCAAACATTCCTCCAAATTTGGAGATCAAGATATTACAATGCGGAGGAATGTTGATCAAAATACAAACACTCTATCACCACTGAATAACTGAAAAACTATCCACAACACAGATACCTATAACTCACTTGATTCTTCATGCAAACCTCTAAAAATTGAACTGAATCAACTATAGACAATCCTCTACAAATCCATTAATCTACAAACTATGATCTTCATCATGCTCACTACACTAAAAAAACTAACTCACTAAACTTCACTACATCACTATCATAGAAAGAGAAATATGTTGACATCAATGACAACACATCTCTCAAATATCTCTCAAACACATAATTGCAGCATACTTACAACAATATCCAACCCCTTTTGCATTCATGGCAACATATGATGTGAAAAAGAATCAATGACAAAGAAATCATCAACTCTCTCTTAGAATTTACATACTACTCTCTCCCCTTAAATCACTTCACAATTTTTCACATGACTCTCTCCCCCTTTGACATCAATGGAGAAGGCACATATTTGCAATCAAAACACAAAAATCACTGACTTATTGACTAGTCCCCCTGAGTAGCAGCCTCCACTCATCAATTTGGATCACAAGATATGACTGTGAAATGCATCGGACTAATGCATACTAGTGCACCTTAGTTCTGATCAGAAGGGGAAATCGCCCCTAACTTCCCTCTGAGATACTCAAAAGTATCTTTAGGAAAAGGATTCATGAAGATGTCTACAATCAGTTCCTTTGTAGATACATACTCCAATTTGACTTTCTTCTCATTTACCTTGTCTGTCTACAAGTGAAACTTGATGGATATATGTTTAGCCTTTGATTGCAACACCGGACTCTTAAAAATGGTAATTGCACTTGAATTGTCATAGTAGATAACAATAGGCTCGTCATACACTACTCTAATATCTTTCAACATATTCTTCATCCATACCACCTGAGTAAAATTGTTAGTAGCAACAATATATTCTACCTCTATAGTAGATGGAGAAATAGAATCTTCTTTTTGCTCAACCAAGAAAGCAACCTTTTTCCGAAGAAAAATGCACCACGACTAGTACTGTTTCTGTCATCCACATCTCCTACCCCATTAGAATCAGTAAAAAAACTCAAATTAAAACCATCATCTTTAGGATACCATGGACCAAAATCAATAGTTCCTTTCAAATATCTAAAAATTCTTTTACTAACTACAACATGAGATTTCTTAGGATCAGCTTGAAATATAGCAACAAGAAAAATGACTTTCATGATATTAGGTCTAGTTTGAGTTTGTTGGTGTAAATAATTATTCATCATTGATATTATTACACCTTACTTAAGTTTACTTAGGTACATGCATTTCATAGTAGTTTGGGTATGAGACACTTGGGTGTTTGTGCCACATTGGGATAGTGTGTGTAGGAGAATTTCTACCTTTTATGGTGTTGATCTTATCTTGTTGTTACATTCCACCTCATGTGGATTATTATATTGTTTCTCCTACCTACCCACACCTATTTCCTACCTACCCTTGTTTCTTATTGAGCCACATGTCATGTTTGTGTGCTCACATATCCCTAGCCTTGCCTATATAAGCAGACTCATCTACATTGTTTGTACGGACATTCATTGAACATCTTGTAATGATCCAGTTGATCATATTTTGCATCTTGATAGAATATAGTTTATTCCTATCATCTATTTTGTCTCTCTTATTTGTTCTTTCCATTGCCTCTTGATCTTGGAAAAATCTCACATGGTATCAGAGCCATTAGAGTGTCATTGGTTTGCCAATTGAGAGAAATTTGATGCTATTTGGGGTTTGCATTTTGGAGCTTTCTATTGCAGGTTATTATTGAAGCTTGATGGGTCAAATTTGAGGTCCAAGAAAGTTAGTTTTGTCTTTTGTTTCATCCAAATTGGACTTTGGAGGCCAAATCTAGAGGCATTTGAAGTTTGAAACCGTGATGGAAATTTTCCAGAATTTATAATTTTGCAAACAATTTTCAAATAGTGATATCTCACTCATCCAGACTCCTTTTTTCGAGAAATTTTTTTTGTTTTGGGGTATAATTTTGTGATCTATATAGTGGTGTAGGATTGTTTTGATTTTCAAATACATGTTTTTCAGAAATTGTGAAATCCCGATTTTTACAATTTTGGAGGCTTCGTTTGGGCTAATATGGACTCCTTTTTAGGTGCCATTTTTTTTGAAAGTGCATAATTTTTTGTCTACTTTCATAATTTTCCATTAGTTTGCAGTGATTTTGAGTGGATATTCTACTTTCAAAATTTAGCCATTTTTGACATATTAGGCACTTATATTTTGCTTGGATCTCAGTTTAGATCAATAGCAGTATTTGTTGAGGTCTCTTAGATCTCATTTTGAGAAGTTGTAAAGTTGAAATGAAAATTCCACTTTTCTATTATTTGCAAGTGCCAACATGATTTTTTATGGGAGGTCAGTTGTTCCTTTGTATCTCTTGGTGAAATTCTATTCGGAGGCATCTTCATCTGCAGTATTCTACAGGGCTTCTTTGTTGGTGGCATCATTTTCATGTTTCCACATTTGAATATTTTATCATGATGTATGATATTTCTTGAGCAATGTTGTACTCGTACTATCATAAAGTGCCACACTTCTTTCTATCTTGTTATTGTTGACTATTTGATATAATCCTCTTGTACACTTAGATTAGGAATATCTTGTCAGACTTGGTGCATGGCTCCAGTTGAGACTTAGATTGTACACATTTGTGCATGGCTCCTATGAGGCTTGGATTGTACCAGTATTTCTACTATTTCTAGGTATCCCGATGATGCTCACATCAAGTTGTCTCCATGCATGATCTTCTTTTTGTTGTAGCGAGTGATTCATCGTCATCGACTTGGTAGCTGGTTTTGTCACACTTTGACATTATTGGTGCAGCATTGGCTCTCTTTCTTCCTGATGGGGAGGAATTTTGGTCATCATCATTGGACCATCCTTGCAGGAGAATCGACATTGAGAGGGGGCTTCATGGTCTCTTCTTCTCTCTTATGGGGGGACATAGTTTTGTTCTTCTCATTCATCATTGAGAGCATTGTGTGCTTTCATCATCTCTCTTTTGGGGGAGGATTTTTTCCCATTGGGTTTTTCTCTCTTTCTCCGTTTATGGGAGATTGCATTTGTAGTTGTACATGGGTACCTGTTGTGACCATTTCACACATCGTCCCATGAAAATGGGGGCCCCTTCTTCTTTGCTCGTTTTGCTTGTTTTTTTTCTCTGCTTTTTAGGGTTTTGGTAGTTTGTCAGTTGTTTGGATTAAGGGTCAAGCCTTAGGGTTTCTGTTTTGTCGTTTTCAGGCCAAAATCCAGTCAATCTTGAGAGTTTTTCAAGCTTCCTTTCGTAGGATGCAATTTTGAATAAAGTGAATTCGCCAGAGGCTAAGTGAGTTGGTCTATTTTCAATTGGAATTTTGAATGAAGAGTCTAAATTTGTCTAAGTGTGAATGATGAAATTGTGAATTTTGTCCAATTGAATGATTTTGACCAAATTTTGAAAATTTTGATATTTGATCCCGGGTATTGGAAAGGTCTTGTTTTTGCCTTGTGAAGTGATTGTAGTCCCGAAATCATGATATTTTGGCTTGTAGGAGCAAAATCACTCCTGTCCCTCAGTGAAGGACCGGAGCTCGTTTTCAAAAATCTTACTGTCCTTGTAGGATCCAAACGAATTTCAAAGTGGAAGTGATAAAGGGAGGCATAATCTTTCCATTGAATATAATTTGAAGAATTTCACAAGCGTGGAAATGTCCCAAGAGTAAAATCGCTCCTGTCCCTCAGTGAAGGACCGAAGCTCAAAATCAAACATTGCCTTGTCCTTGCAAGATTTGAACAACTTGACGATTTGAAGAGATCAAAGGAGATATGTTTTATCAATTGAATATAACTTGAAGTGCCTTCGTGAAGGAAAACGGACCAAAAATGCAAAGTTCGCTCCTGTCCCTCAGTCAGGGACCAGGGCGAAATTCAGTGTAGCTCCCGTCCCTCAGCCAGGGACCAGAGCGAAATTCCTCATAGGGCAAAATTTGGGTGAAGATTGAGCAAGTTTTGAGTTTGAAGCAAGAAAAGAGGATGAAATGAACCCGTTGAATACAAATTGAAGATTACAAGACATCAATAGGAGACTCAAATTGGCCTAGGCGCTCCTGTCCCTCAGTCAGGGACCAGAGCGATTTTTGCCTTAGGTCAATTTCTTGCCAAGTTTGAATAAATTCCAAGCCAAAGATGAATGAAAGGATACATAATGAGACCATTGAAGATAAATTTGGCAGTTGGCAAAGTGTAGTTGAGCTTGAAAATGCGAATTCGCTCCTGTCCCTCAGCCAGGGACCAGGGCGAAATGATGATTATCTTGCCTTCCATTCCAGTTCAAACCACTCCAAGTCAGGATACAAGGAGGCAAGGACATTTTGAAGCGTCTTGACGAAGGACGAAGTTATGAAGATCGCCAAAATGAAGGATTTGCACTAAAATGTCTAAATTCGCTCCTGTCCCTTAGGCAGGGACCAGAGCGAAATTTTCAAATGAGGCCAAATTTAAGTTGCCATTCACATTTTAAATGTTTGAAAGGGAGTAAAAGGCATCATTTTGCACTTTGAAGACAATTACAAGTTAATATGATGAAGATTTTGCACTAAAAGCCCAAGTTTGCTCTTGTCCTTCAGTCAAGGACCAGGGCGAAATTCAGTGTAGCTCCCATCCCTCTCCCAGGGACCAGAGCGAAATCTTCATGAAGGCCTAAGTTTTGAAGGTTTATCAAGTTTCAAGTGGCCAAAAGGGATCAAAGGACCTCATTCTTCATAGTGAAAGCGATTGCAAGTTGATACAAACAAGGTTGAGCCCAGGATGCTCAAGTTCGCTCCTGTCCCTCAGTCAGGGACCAGGGCGATAATCATCATACTGGCTAATTCCTTCAAAAATCACTCCAAGTCAAGGATGTACAAGGTTGCACAAGGTCTAAGGTGTCTTGAGAAGATGATATGAGAGGAAACCAAACGTCAAATGGTGATCAATTTGAACAAGGAGACAAATTCACTCCTGTCCCTCAATCAAGGACCAGGGTGATTTTCATCAAATCACTCATTTTTCCTTCAAAATCGTGACAAAGCCAGGTTACACAAGGTCGAAGATATCATTTGGAAGGCAATGAACAAGAAGTGAAGGTTGAAAGATAGCAAAAGTTGGCTAGAGCATAAAGTTCGCTCCTGTCCCTCACCAAGGGACCAGGGCGATAATGGTCATAAAAGGCACTCATCCACAAAACCAAGTTAATCAAGTTTGAAATTCTTAGCAAAAATGCCAGTTTCAACATGAAGATGGAGGTTTCAAACGTCAAAGGCACAAGAATCAAGGTCAAAAGGATAATTCACTCCTGTCCCTCTCCCAGGGACCAGAGCGATGGGGTTTGTATCTTTCCCTTCTCCTAATTTTTGGCGCTAAAACAATTTTTTTAAAATTTTATTAAATGCTAGAAAAAATCGATAAATCAAATTGATAGCATTTAAAAATTGCGCTTGGATATTTAATTAATTAATTTTGCCTATTTTAAAAATTGAATTAATTAATTGCAAAGGCATTAAATGAATTAATTATTATTTTAAATGAATTATTATAAAAGTCGGCCCTTGTTATTTATTTAAAAATCGTTTTAATTTCTTTATTTTGGCAAAGTCGGCCTAAGGTAATACATAAGGTAAGCGCCTATAAAGGGAAGGTGATAATTTCATTTTCAAATCATCATTTCACTTTCATTCATATGCGATTTGGAGAAGACAAAGAGGTATGCGATTTGTATTTACAAGGAGCGAATTTCATAAAGGAGAAGTGCGAATTTCATTAAAGGAAGGTGCGAACATCATCTTCAAAGGGGAGTGCGAGCTTAGTTTCAAGTGAGGCGAACTTGCCAAGACTACGTCAAAGACCCCCCAAAGGTGGCGAAGTTGCTAGCTTGAGAGAGATCACGTTGAAGCCACCAAATTTCGAGTTTTGCCTAGGCGATTTTCTTCTTTTTTGCATTTTAGAGTTAAACTCTCAAGTGAGGTATGGCGAAGATCCCTTGTTTTGAATTTTGAATTTTGATCGTCATAGCTTCAAATTTTGAATTTTGAAATTTTGAATTCTAGTAGCTCAATCATTTTTAGGAAATGATAACTCAAGGACTTATCATGAAGTTTCCTAATCTTTAATCTAATCTATGTTATGCATTGCAATATCTAGTTACTTATTATGAAATGTTGTGTAGGTATGGCGACCCCAAAGGCAAGAGCATCCACCAGTCGTCCAGCTCTCATGAAGGAAGATCAAAAGACCGAAGAAGTGGAGACCAAGATCGTGTCTAAATGGAGCAACATTGGAGATACCAACTTGGGCAACTTCAGCACGAAGAAGTTTCGAGAGGTCCCCTACATTGGTAAGCCATCACCTGTCGCCCGGAGAATAATTGAAAGTGGCATCATTAAGGCGGTCGGCTTCCCTCCAACAGTACAATGCCATGAGTTGATGATCGAGTGTGCTTGTCATTATGATCCTCAATCCAGAACAATCATGTCCAAGGAAGGAAACACTTTATCTTATCTTTCAAAAGAGGCTATAAGTGAGGCTTTCCATCTTCCAGAGCACAGGGATATGATATACAAGAGCATCGAAGGAGCCAGGTCCATGTACGAAGATGATCCAGATGCTTGCCTAAGCATCATCAACAAGAACTGGTTACTCAAGAGTCGTCCTTGCCTGAGCAAGATCCCGAACACACCACATAGGATTGATTTCCAGGAGGAGTACAGAGATTTGATTACAATGCTCAACCGAGTCACAAGAGCCCCTCAAGCCTTTTACTTTGAAAGGTGGATGTTCTACTTTATCCAGGTGATAGTTCAGGGAAAAGGAACAATTCATTGGGCTAGGATGATTAGCCATTGCTTGGACGTACAGTTGAGGAGACTAAAGGCTACCAAGTCCTTCCACATGAGTTCATACGTCATATATGCTTTGATTAGGAGCTTTGAGTATGCAGGACTACCTCACAGAGGAGTGATTGGAAGAGGACCCGGCGAGGTCAGAGTTTGTGATTCCTATGTCCACTTGCATCATCCGCCAGGAAGCAACTACAAGTTAGTTAATGATACCTTCACGATGAACATCAAGAGGACGTTGCAAGGTGGGATTCACAACAGATTATCACAAGATGCACAGGAACTAGTAAAGAGGTACGGTGCTTGGTTTATCCAATTTCTAAAGTTTACTTATATCAGAGTTCATGGATGTCCTTCACCTCCATACATGTTGCTGAGATATCCGACAGACAGAATAGTGTTACTTGAGGTAACAAGACAGTTGGCAGCTTATGCGAAGGCATTCAGACACAAACATTGAAATGGGGTTTCTGTACCTATCATCTTAGGCAATTCAGTTGAGGTATGTCCTAATTGTTTAGCCATGGATGACGTAGAGAAGGAGTTAGCTTTGTATTCTTTTTCATCCTTTGCCTTGAGAGAAAGCTTTGATCCACATGGATATATAAAGGAGACAGTCGGTAGGAAGTTTAAGCATGAATTTTAGATAGAAGATTTTATGATGAATCTCTTAGACAATCTTGAAGTGAAAAGAAAGATGCATTCTAGATTGCCTTTGGATTTCATCAGGAAATGCAAGATTTACAGAGTGGCCGACCAAGCTCAAGACAGTGGCAGACATCTCCAGTCATCCTATGATCGAGAAAGCAAATCAATAAGGTTAGATTGGAATGAGCCCGAGGTCATGGATCTAGATGCTTTGATGGCTCCAGTCTTGTCTTGTACTCGCAGATGGGTTGATGTGCAGCATCAGAAGTTGAGAGAGCAAGGCATAGCTATGACTTTCACTTTGGAAGAGAAACCAGCCGAAGGTGGAGCTAGTGTAAGCGAAGGTAATCCTAATCCCAGAAATACAAATGAAGGCAACCTTCGAAGTGCAAGTGAAGGTGATCTCCATCCAAGAGGCTCGAAGAGGAAAGAGAGAATCTTCCAAGAAGAAGCAAGGGGCCAACCGAGATCGTTCATCCGACACATCTTCTCGACCTGAGAAGAGGACACTTGAAGTGGAAGATTCTATGGAGTCAATGGTACAGAATGATAATGAAGGACAGGCAACAGGTGGATCTCTTCAAGACAATGAGTTGCATGAAGATGGGGAAGATAATGAAGTAACATCTCCTCCTAGAGAAGAAGAATTGCCCAAGGAAATACAGGTTAAAGAGACAAGATCTGCCATCCCAGATTGGTTGAAGGAAAGATTAACTAAGGTGATCGTGATTGAAGATGAAGACAATGTAATTGACTTGGAGAGCCTTGTCGGACATTCCCAAGAAGTGACAGAAAAGAGGAAGGCTACCAAGATGTCCAAGATGATTAGAGATGAAACTGGATCCAGAAAGTTGCAGATAGCTACACCGGCAGTGGACAAGTATGAAGGTGAGATCTTAGCAGAAGAATATGATATAGAGACATTTGAACTAGGTCCATCCACAGCCGAGAAGACACTTGATGATGCCACCGATTCATTTGAGGCCTTGAAAGACAAACTTAGGGAAAAAATGGAGAAGAATAGGAAGCTTGAGAGAGAGGTTGGTGCATAGAGAACATATTTCAGCCATCTCAATCAACCTTTAGGACATCAGGATCCAGCGAGATCACCCATACAGGCACTTCCCCTTCAATCAATTGGTGAGGCAGAGAGATTCAAGAGTATGGTCCAGCGTATGAGTACTTGGATGGACAAATCTCATACAGTTGCCGTAGAATTTACAACAAGGATGATGAAGACTATTCATAGGGCTATCCAGGTTCTTGAGATTATCCACAACTTGATGATAATAGTAGCTACTTTTGCTCATACCAAAGAGGTTATCATTCCTGTCTTGAAGGTAATCAGACAAACATCGAGGAAGGTCTTAATGCAGGAAAAGATTATGGATGGAGGACCTCATAGTTTACTTCAGTGGTCAACCTTACTCCAGATGAAGGAAGTTCTCTTTGAGGACATCAGTACTAGATGTAGCCATGTTGAGGAGGTGATCAACCCAATCCAGGACAGAGTATTTGAGGTACTACGTATCATTCTTGGCAGGAGGATCGAAGTTGAGATAGATGTAGATTTGCAGGAATTGGAGGATAGAATCAAGGTCATCTTTTGCAAGGACGCTAATATCACAGATGAGCAACAGGACCAGATGTTTGCTACCATGCTCCTGATTGAAAAGACTAAAGAACTTGAACTTACATGGGACGCAGCTCTTCTAGATGCATTTGATCAGGTCATCCACTTGGAAGAAAGAATGAAGAATCTTCCCGAGATTCCAATTGCTGAGATCGAAGGAATCGTGTCAAGATTCATTGCATATGCTAAAAAAGAGAATTGGAAAGGGAATAAGATTCTAGATGAGAGGTTGTTATAGATGACATGGCACCTTAGTTGTCATTGGTTTATGTCTCCTAGATTTTCATGCCAAATTTAATAATTGGCTATGCATTTAATGTTGTGCAATAAAAGGGGAACTTTTGTAACAAACCCTGATTAGGGTTTAGGTGTCATGATCTTGACGGTTGATCTGCTTTTGATCTGGACCATTCATTGTAATTGAGGATGCTATTTATACCCTCATTTCATTTCATTTTCATAATAAGAATTAGATGTAAGAAGAAGATTAGATTATTGATGAGAGATTAGAGTTTAGAAGCAATTTACTTTTGTAGCAAGATTGAGCTTTGAAGAAAGAATTCAAACAATTGTTGTACATGATGACTTTGAAATCAATGAAATATTGAAGTTATGGTATTTTGTTGCAATTTTCTTGGTTATCTTCATGGTTGTTCAATTTTCTTGAATCATTCTCAATCAAAGTAGTGTGTTAATTCGAAGGACAAAGTGTTGGACTTGATCTTTGGTAGGATTTACTTTCCAAACCACTAGCTTCTTGCTAATTGTAGGAACGCCTTGCGTGGTCGACTGGAGAATACTCGAATCACTTAACCTTCAATCGTTATTGTATCTTGGATATGTACCTTCGTGGTAGTGTCTTTAATCTTTGATGTGTTGGAGAACCATTTGTTACCTTAGAAGATCGCATCAATTTCAATTAAGTTGTTACTTTATGGCAAAATTGAAGTTGGTCGAATCTTGCCAAGTCTTGTCCACATGAAGTCATTCTTAGGGTTAGACTAGATTAGACCTCTTGCAAAACCCTATCCTTTTGTTATTTTTTGTAAAAGTTTCTTTAGTTTAGTAAAATCTTCGGCAACATAAGGCCCCTTGAGGACACAGCAAATCACAACGACCACTGGTGCTTATCCACACGTAGAGACCCTACCAAAAAGAACATTGGAGTCATCCTAGCTGATCCTTCTTGCGATATCTTCAGCAGTTAGCGACTTTATTCAAGAGAGGATAAGATGCCTTTGGGTATTTTATTCTGTGTATGATTGTGTACAAAATACACGTCAACAGTACCTAACATGGCCTAGTAGCCGAGACCCATCTTGCATTGCTTAGTTGCTTTGTAGACTTTAGTGCATCCCCCTAAGTTGCACTTAAGGGGGGGTGTTGGTGTAAATAATTATTCCTCATTGATATTATTACACCTTACTTAAGTTTACTTAGGTACATGCATTTCATAGTAGCTTGGGTATGATACTCTTGGGTGTTTGTGCCACATTGGGATAGTGTGTGTAGGAAAATTTCCACCTTTTATGGTGTTGATCTTATCTTGTTGTTACATTCCACCTCATGTGGGTTATTATATTGTTTCTCCTACCTACCCACACCTATTTCCTACCTACCCTTGTTTCTTATTGAGCCACATGTCATGTTTGTGTGCTCACATATCCCTAGCCTTGCCTATATAAGCAGGCTCATCTACATTATTTGTATGGGCATTCATTGAACATCTTGTAATGATCTAGTTGATCATATTTTGCATCTTGATAGAATATAGTTTATTCCTATCATCTATTTTGTCTCTCTTGTTTGTGCTTTCTATTGCCTCTTGATCTTGGCAAAATCTCACAGAGTTAAACAAAGTAATCCACCAATCATAGATCTGTATATAGTCTGAATTTCCTTAGGGGAATCATCATCCTTAGTCAACTTACATCCATTCACCATAGAATTTCCAACTAGCTTTTTTATCTTCCAAACCAAACTTCTTCAACAACTCTTTTACATACTTGGATTGGGATATAAAGATCCCTTTTTTGACTGTATAATTTGCAATACCAAAAAGAATTTCATCTCTCCAATCATAGACATCACAAATTAATTTTGCATTTCATTAGAAAACTCTTTGCACAAACTATCATTCCCTACAAAAAAAAAATTCAACAATCAGAATGTTATCATGATCAATATTAAAGTACAAATTACTATCAGCAGTACTTTGTTAAATCCTAGCTTCAGTAGATACTTAGCCAATTTGGCATACCATGCTCTTGGATCTTGATTTAATCCATACAATGCTTTCTTCAACCAAAAAACCATATCTCCTTGATCAGTCAACTGAAATCCATCTGGTTTCTCTATGTACACCTCTTCTTCCAATTCACCATTTAGGAATGATGACTTGACATCCATTTGATAGACTTTGAAATCCTTGTAAGTAGCATAAGCAAGAAACAATCTATTATCTTCAATTCTTGCCAAAAGTCTCTTCAAAATCAATTCCTTCCATTTGAGAATATCCTTTGCAAATAAGTCTTGATTTGTTCCTAACAACTTCACCGTGCTCATTCAATCTGTTCTAGAAGACCCATTTAGTTCCTATTACATTTTTGTTTTTAGGTCTGGAAAAACGATACCATGTATTGTTCTTTTCAATCTGCAATAATTTTTCTTTCATTTCTCTTACCCAATGTTCATGTTTACATACTTTATTCACATGTTTAGGTTCAATATTTGAAATCAAACAATTATCAACTTGATCATCAACAATTATTCTTGTCTGAAGACCTTTATTTCTATCTTCTATAATCTGATTTTCAGAATGATTCAATCTTACATACCCGGGGGGCTTAGGATTTTCTTCAATTTGAGGCTCTTGACTTCTTTCTTTATTACTTTCACTAGTCCCTTCTCCTTGAGTTACTAGATTCATCAGAACAATCTAAACTTGATTTTGAATTTGAGGTTGCTTCCCTTTTTTTGCATGGTCACTCTGATCATCTGAATTATATCCACAAGATCTATACTCTCTCTTATTGATTTCATCAACCCTGACATTTGCACTCTCAACTATCTTCCTTGGTCTCTTATTATAACATAGGTAGGCCTTGTTTTTAGTAGAATAACCAAGAAATATTCCTTCATTACATCTAACATCAAAATTCCCTAAATCTTCATCCCTCTTGATATAACATTCACTTCCAAAAATTCTAAAATATTTAACAATAGGAGCATGACTAAACCATAATTCATAATGAGTATTACTGGTATCTCCTTTGATATGCACACTCGGTTAAGAGTGTAAACAACAAAACTCATATCTTCTCTCTAATAGGCATGCAAAACATATCCTTCCAACATCATCATCCTACCAACTCCTTGAATGGTTATGTTCTTCCTTTCCACAACTCCATTTTTTTGAGGGGTTCTCGGAGCAGACAACTATATTCTTATTCCACTTTTCTCACATAAATGCATAATTTCACTAGAAGTGAATTCACCACCTCTATCGAATCTCAAACACTTTAGCTTCAAACCTATATCAATCTTAACCATAGCCTTGAAAATCTTTAACTTCTCTAGAGCTTTAGATTTCTCCCTTAAGAAGGTAACCCACAACATCCTAGAATAGGTATCAATCAACAAGATGAAATATTTGTCTCCTTGCAAGCTTCTAACTCTATAATGTCTACAAAAATCAATATGTACAAGATCCAATAATCCATTTGAAAAATGCTTCTTACTCTTGAAAGAAATTCTGGTTTGTTTCCCTAACTGATATTCCTTACACATAGGGTTAGCAGGTTTCATCAACTTAGGAAGATCTCTCATAGCTTGATTAGAGCTTATCTTAATAATGTTATCAAAATTCACATGACACATCCTTCTATGCTAGAACCACCTTTCATCAACCTGAGCAATCAAACATCTTTTACCAACACTATTTAAGTGAAAGATATTACCTTTAATATTTTCATGTGCTGCAATCTCAATACCGGAGCTACCAAAGATTCTACATTTGTCATTATTGAATTGAAGTTCCTATCCCTTGTCAACCATCTCTCCAACACTCAAAATATTATGCTATAGTCCTTCTACATACAAGACATCATCAATATTGTGCTTACCATCAAGAGAAATGGAACCACTACCACGGATTATACCAGCTTTGTCATCACCAAACTTTGCAACTCCACCTTCATACTTTTACAAGCTCACAAACTTACTCTTATCTCCTATCATATGATGAGAACATCTATTATATATCACCCATTTATCTTTCTCTTGAACTTGTGCAACCAGATCTCTTTCCACATTCATGCAACTGGTAGAATCAGTAGGCATTGGATCATCTTCCTTGATAGCAATAAAGACCCATTCATTATCACTTGCATTTCCTTTATCCAATTCATCATCTAACACACCTTCATCAATAGCATAATAACATCTCTTTTTAAATTTACCCTTGAAAGATTTTGTAGGAACTCTTTTCAGACACCTTGAGGCAAAATGACCTATATGTAAGTGAAAGAGCCTTTTGTGCTTTATCATCAATAAGCTTTATTATAGAAAATAGGTTATGACCATCTAGGTATAGGTTCGACCTAGAAAATTATTGTACCAGTTTGCATGGAGATCAGATAGTCACAAACAAGGAATGTCCCAATTCACACTAGACTCATAGTGTCCTCATATCCTTGGACAAGCCATATAATTTGTTGGCTTGATGATGATTGTAATGAATTCATTATATGTTGTCATTGATGAAACAAATACACACACACATATATTCATATTGTCTATTGGTGTGACTTCAAAGTTGTTTATACTACAACCGGTATTCTAGAGGTTTATATCCAACCAGTACATGGTGACAACTGGTATCTATATATGGAGACAACCAGTGGATTTGCATAACTCAGCAGCAACATGAAGATCCAACGGAGATTATCATAGGAGCATCAAGGATAACAGTTTATATGTTTAGCTCCAATCGGTATTGATTGTTCCAACCAGTATTCATTGATTGTGTGATGAGTTATCACAAGTCGTGATGAATTATCCTTACCGACAAGTTTTGCTGGTATTTTTGTGATGAGTTATGTTCACTTGACCAGATACACTGCACCTAGGTAATTGTGTTATGAGTTCTAGAGGCCGACATGAAATCTAAAATGTCTATATATTGACATCACAATGAATTATTTTGTATGAGCGAAAGTGATATGCTATGTGCAAAGGCACAAGTGTTAAGTCACAGAGTATGTTGGTAAAAAGGAGTTAAGTGCATAGAAGAGGATCTATACAAGAAATTTGTGCTACTACTAGATAACATCACCTATTGTTTTCTAATCACTACAACAGTCAAATCCCCTAACCGGGTAAGCTCTAACAACCTTCATTGTTCAAATCCTCTAACCAGGTGATCCATTACTTTGGATTCAAAAATCCTCCATCGAGGTTACTCTTCACAGGGTACTACCTTTTACAGGAAATATCTTTTAACTAAGCTTTGGGATCTTTAATAGGATTTGCTCCTAGCAGAACATTTGTAGACCCTAACCGGCTAGTTATCTATTATTGCAAATAGTTAACTTGTGAGTCTCATCTCACCGTGGTTTTTATCTATTTGAGTTTTCCATGTATAAACAATTGTGTTATGGTGGATGTTTTACTTATTGTGGTTGTTGTTATATCATTTTTTATTGCATTCATATTGTTTAACAAACTTGTTAAGTTTATCTATCGGTCAGTGTTTAAAGTAGTACTATTTTTGGTGTCATTGATTCACCCCGCCCTCTTAGTGCTTTACAAGTCCATCAATTGGTATCAGAGCCTAAATTTCTTAAAGCCTAATTGCTTGAAATAAAACCCTAAAGCTATCATGGGGGATATGAGCTACTTTGAGATGGCTAGTAGGAATGAGCTTGAAACCCTAAGGGTCAAACTGAAAGCTTCTCAAGTCAAAACAAGAGAGCTAACTGAACAACTATTAGAAATATCTAATAATAGTTCTTCAGATGAGGCCAATATTGATGCTTTATCTGAGGAAGTTGAAAAACTAAACAATGAAAATCTAAATCTGAGGAGAGAGATAGAAGGTCTTACCATCCACATGAGTAAGGAACTGGAAGTCAGGAGAACTGTTGAAGATCTCACCAAAGAAAGAGATAATGAGATTGCCAAGATCAAATGGGAGAATGCTACCTTGCATGAGCATTTGAATGCAGAAAGAGAAGAAAAAGAGAACCTACAGCTAGATCTTGAATTAGCATAATCTTTGAGAGAGAACCTATCAAAACATAATAAGGATCTCATCAGACATCTCACTGAAGTGAATGGGAAATTGGAGAAGTTTAACAAAAGTTCTATCTTACTGGAAGAACAAATTCAATCACAAAGGATGAATGGTGATACCTCTGGACTTGGTTTTCACACATCTGAAAAAGGTAAATCCTTTGGTACCAAGAGCAACACTCTTAAGAATAAATCTCCTCCTAAGGTCAAAAAGCCTACCGGTAAGAAGGTCTTTAAACATGTTTGTTTTGTTTGCCATAAACTTGGTCACACTGCAAATGTTTGTAGAGACAAACCTAATAGAAATGAAAGCTACAATGCTAATGCTAGGTATGTGTCCAAGAAATTTGAAGGTCATTGCTTCACATGTAAAATATATGGACATAGATCAGTTGAATGCAGATATGGAGTGAATAATCATGTACCACATATGCATTTAAGACAAAATGGCAACTGGATGAGAAATTTTGACAACTAGGTCAACATGAACTGGCAAAGACCCTACAAAAACCGATTTAGTCCATTTGAGATGGAAAAGGTAACAAATGTCATCTATACCATCTGTAACAACTTTGGTCATGTGGCTATGAATTGCAGAAGAAGAACTAGGAGAGGTAATACAAGACCTTGGAAATCATCTAGTATGGCTTGCTATCACTGTCACAAAGCGAAAAACTTGGCAAAATTTTGTAGATCCAGAAAGAGCAAACTGGTCAACCCTTCTAAAGTTCAGAAAGGAAAGCATAAAGTTAATGTTGAAGAAACCAGAGAAGAAATGAATAGAATATGGAAGAAGAGTGATGACTCACCTAGAGAAGAAATTGTTCCTTCACCAAATGTGGAGAATCCTGCACCGGTGAATTAAGTCTTTTCAATATGGCTAAGGGAAACATAGTGGTAAATTTACCTCCAAACCCCTTGAAATGAATGCGTGGTAAGAGAATCTGAATGCATGAAATATTGATAACTTTTTGTCAATCGGTTATCAACTAGTTTTACATCTATGTATCATTAAGTAGTGTAATTAGGGTTTGTAACCCTAATGAGTGAGCATTTAATGCAGTAGGTAAAAAGGATAAAAGCGAGTTTTCAGTTTGTTATTTTACGCTAAAGCATACGAGAAAATAATGTATGAGTGCTTGCAGAGCTAAGAAAGGATTGTTGGCTGATATTTATCGAAGTTGCATTGTGATTCGACCAATCAAGCTGATTTGAAGGTTGGTGAAGACTAAACTGGTGTGCACTCAATCGGTTAAAGAGGCAGCGTGCGTGAAATAAGGTATTTCTTTGAAAAATCCTGCTTTGAATCTAGTTTATCTGGAATGACATTGTCTTCTAAACAAATAGAGAGATTAATGATTACATCTGAACCTATGGAAGTTGTTGAAGTAGAACAAATTGTGTCTTATAATGCTTTATCACAAGTTCCTAGTGGTATTATAGTGAAAGGAGATTTGTCCAGCTACATTGATTGCAAGATTGAGGATTTAGTATCATTGTCGATATATTCTTAGTTAAAATCTCTTTGCGATGAAAACAGAAAGATTCAAACAAAATATATTAGGGTTTATGAAAATGGTTTTCATAACGCAACTTACTTTCTTGAAGATTTTGAAGAACATACCCAAATTATTTTGAGTCAAGTTCATGGAGAAAACATGTATTTAGAAAGGACTCATACTATAACCAAGGAAGCTATTCAAGTTGTAACTATTTTTTACTCAATCGATGAAGTACCTGTGCTGAGGCATATTTCAAAAGAGACAGTATACACTCTAATTGGATCAACATCTGATAAGGATTCTTTTTCTGTCAATAACATCAGGGACCCAACAGTAAAATTGGCAGCTATGGTTATAAGCTACCAGGTATTCTATTCTAGTAGATTAAATAGTGTTCCATCAGCAGCAGTGCATACTGCTTACAAGATGATAGCTGATAATGCTGATTATGACCTATGTGAGGCCATAAGGAGCCATTTATTGTTAAATCTTCAGTCTATCAAGAAGGACAACAGTCTAAAATTTAAATTTGGACAGTTATTGATTAGGCTATTCTTTTATTTCTAGAATTTCCTACCGGGAATAGGTGATCTAGAATGGTGTAAAAGGATCTACCGCCATCTACCTAGATTAAGAATAATATCAAGGTTGTGGAGAACACCTTTTCTGCTACAATGAACAAATACTTCAATGAATTTCAGAAAAAAATGAGCATGAGAGTAATATTGCCTGAGGATGTGGTAAAACATTTTGCTAAGGACATTGTTTTCACAGTTACCACTGATTTTTGTTTAATGGAGGCAATTGAGCCTAGAGAAGAAGAAATGGAAGATATGAGTTATGAGGTCAACTATGACTTAATGATTGGTTATAATAATAACCTGTTGGCATCTCCAAAGGATAAAAAGAAGGTAAAATTGAATATTGTTGAAGATTAGACTGCACAAGTTGGAACCAGTATTGTTCCTACCACGAGTGGTAAAGGTAAGAAAAATAAGGTTGATCAAGCACCTTCGGTGATGAAAAATAAAAGAGTGACACGAAGTTTCCAAACCAAAAAGGAACCGACACCCAAAGTTTATACAAAGAAGGAGAATGCATCTAAGAAAAGAGGTCGGAAACTAATTCTCCAAGAAGAATATGAATGTATTGACATTGAGGAAGAACTCAAGAAAATGAAAGAAATCGGTAGAGCAACAAAGCAAGTGAAGGAAGTTTCAAAGGCAACTGTGCCTTTTGATATCTCAACTTACAAGCCCGAGACTACCTTTGAGAGGACAGTAAAGACATTAGGGAGAAACAGATTTGATAATGTCAAAGAACATTTTGATTCTTTCACTAAAGATGAAAAGGAGAAAATCATTCAATAGGTAATTAATTATTTGTGTCATTCCAATAGAATACCACATGATCTTGAAAAGGATATCTCTAATTCCTTGTATACTATTCTTTTGAATAAATGAGAGGAAGCAATAAAGAAAGAAAAAGGAATCATAGATGATGTATTTGTACAATATTTTCCTGAGTTGTCAAAGGATGAGTTGAATAAATGGGTTGATAAGTATAAATTTCATTTTGCTTACAAAACAAGAAGATTGAAGTTGATCAATGGAAAAGTGCAACCTGTTGAGACTGAGACTCCTCAGATTGCTTGTAATATCAAACACATGGAAGATCTTATACATTCTTCTAAGGATGAGAAAGATATTGTTGATCGACCTGAGTGGATGAAGAATAAATTGTGCAAGCTGATGTGGTCTATCCTGTCAAGAAGAAGGATGACACTATTATCCAAGTTGTTGATGATATTCATGATACAATTGATCTATCTGGAGACATCATTGTACCAGTAGCCACCTGAAATCACTGACTTACAGGTTACTTCAGTTGAGAAACCGACAACTCAACAAAGAGTGGATATTCCACTAGAAAAGAAACAAACTGAGAAACCCCAATCCCCATTGATTTCATAGAACATTCAGAAGGAATATAGGAAAATAAGAAAAGACAAGAGAAAGCAATTGTTAAGGTAACACCTTCTAAGCCAGCAAAAACATTAGTCATTCAGTAGACTGATGAAGATGATGATGACTCATCAGGCATCTCAGGGCCTGTAATTGTTGATAATATGAGTGCATTTGAAATGATGAAGATTGCAACTTTCATGCAATCTAGAGCACACGAGAAGAGACTTAAAGAGAAAATAATGGAAGTTGAAACAATTCAAAATGTAGTAGATATTTTATCAAGTCTACTACCAGAAACATCTACAAGAAGAGCCATGGAGAGCAACTTATGAAAGAAATTGATACAGGAAAAATTTCTCTATCTTTTAATATAGATTTGTTAAGAAAAGCTATTGAAACAGGAGGAAAATATCTTGCTTCTACTTATAATGTTTCATTCTTTTATTCTGATATCAATAAAAGGCGAACTAAAATAGAGAGAGAGATAGAAAAGATATGCAATGCATATGTACAACTTCAAGACTCTATTTTTTATTTTAGCAAATATGTGGATGATTTGTACAACATGTTGGATAACTATGATCTTGAGAAAGAAAAAAACTCTGGTCACTGAAGGAATTGAAGAGTCTACTCAAATCCCAAGTGGACATACTGTAGAGAGCCTACAAGAATGCAGAAGCTATTTTAGCTACTCTAGAAACCTGTACACTTGATTCCATGGAAGAGTTCCATACACAGATTATGTCTACACTTGAGTACACTGAGAATGTGCTAGAAAGATGGAAACATGCCTTATCACAGTTGAAGAGGAACTTTAATGTTATTTTCATTAGACTTGCGAATGCATGAATCTTGATTCAGTTTTTCAAGTTTTTGTATATGTAAAACATTTTGATACATATATATATATACATATATATATATATATATACATACATATATATATATATACATACATATATATATATATATATATATATATATATATATATATATATATATATATATATATATATATATTTCTTTTCAATTTGGCATTGTTGTCCAAGGGGGAGTATGTGTATATGTGTATAATTTTTTTTGTAAGCACACTTAGCAGTATTGCTGAAAATTTTCTAAGTGTTTCCATCAATGCCAAAGGGGGGGATTGTTGGCTTGATGATGATTGTAATGAATTCATCATATGTTGTCGTTGATGAAACACATACACACAAAGATATGTTCAGATTGTCTACCAGTGTGACTTCAAATTTGTTTATACTACAACTAGTATTCTAGAGGTTTATATCCAACTGGTACATGGTGACAACCGGTATCTATATATGCAAACATCCAGTGGATCTGCATAACTCGACAATAACATGAAGATCCAGTGGAGATTATCATAGGAGCATCAAGGATAATGGTTTATATGTTTAACTCCAACCGGTATTGATTGTTCCAACCGATATTCATTGATTGTGTGATGAGTTATCACAAGTCATGATGAATTATCCTTAATGACAAGTTTTGGCGGTATTTTTGTAATGAGTTATGATTACTTGACCAGATACACTGGACCTAGGTAATTGTGTTATGATTTCTAGAGGCTGACATGGAATCTAAAATGTCTATATATTGACATCACAATGAATTATTTTTTATGAGAGAAAGTGATATTCTATGTGCAAAGATGTTGTCATTGATGAAACACATACACACAAAGATATGTTCATATTGTCTACCAGTGTGACTTCAAATTTGTTTATACTACAACTAGTATTCTAGAGGTTTATATCCAATTGGTACATGGTGACAACCGGTATCTATATATGCAGACAACCAGTGGATCTACATAACTCAACAACAACATGAAGATCCAGTGGAGATTATCATAGGAGCATCAAGGATAACGGTTTATATGTTTAACTCCAACCAGTATTAATTGTTCCAACCGATATTCATTGATTGTGTGATGAGTTATCACAAGTCGTGATGAATTATCCTTAATAACAAGTTTTAACGATATTTTTGTAATGAGTTATGATTACTTGACCAGATACACTGCACCTAGGTAATTATGTTATGATTTCTAGAGGCCAACATGGAATCTAAAATGTCTATATATTGACATCACAATGAATTATTTTGTATGAGAGAAAGTGATATTCTATGTGCAAAGGCAGAAGTGTTAAGTCACAGAGTATGTTGGTAAAAAGGAGTTAAGTGTGCAGAAGAGGATCTATACAAGAAATTTGTTCTACTACTAGATCACATCACCTGTTGTTTTCTAATCACTGCAACAATCAAATCCCCTAACCGGGTAAGCTCTAACAAGATTCACTGTTCAAATCCTCTAACCAGGTGATCCATTAGTCTAGATTCAGAAATCCTCCACCGAGGTTACTCCTCACAGGGTACTACCTTTTACAGGTTATATCTTTTAACTAAGCTTTGGGATCTTTAATAGGATTCACTCCTAGCAGAGCATTTGTAGACCCTAACCGACCAATTATCTATTACTACAGATAGTTAACTTGTGAGTGCCATCTCACCATGGTTTTTACCTATCTGGGTTTTCCACAACTAAACACTTGTGTTATGGTGGAAGTTTTACTTATTGTGGATGGTGTTATATCATTTTTTATTGCATGCATATTGTTTAACAAACTTGTTAAGTTTATCTACTGGCTAGTGTTTAAAGTAGTACTATTTTTGGTGTCAATGATTCACCCCCCCTCTCAGTGCTTTACAAGTCCATCACAATTAATAGGAGATAATCCATGGATAGCGAAATAGGTGAACATATCCCATCCTCACCTTTCTTATCAAATACATCCTGAAGATAGAATCTCTAGCCAGGGACATCCTATAAAAGCTAAAAGACATGTCACCAAAAGATAAAATCAAAAGAAAACCAAGACTTGACACCAACACACAATGAAATCCTCAAGTTATTTGTGTTTCTTGCCACATGTTAACATGTTTGATTTGATCACAATATTGTTATCCTAATAAAGGGTAGATATTGCTAAAAAACCCTATTGTTGCTAAAGTTTGTTGGAAGATTTGATTTGTTGAAATCCCACTGCTTCTTATGTCTCATTTGAAACTAACTAAATCCATGAAACTGATACTTTTATTGTAGAGAAGAACAAAACTTTATTGCAGATTGGCGATGCAAATGACCTCTTATTATGGATTGTGCATGAAACGAGGAATGAAAAGACAATGCTCCTCAAAACATGCGATGCTCAGGGTACTACTTCCATCACTAGATTTAGGATTTTTCCCCAGTTATAGATTGGACCTGATTTATTATGAAAGAAAAGGGTGAAAATGGAGGGTTTATTATAAATGAATAGCCAATCTTAACTAGATCAATAGAAAGCCATGATGGGAATGGGTAAATGTATTATGGAGTAGGATGTGAATGTGTGCAAAATGAAAGGTGTAGTGTCCACCCTTGACTTGACTTGTTTTTATTAGACTTGACTTTTATTCCATGCGTGATAGACTTATCTTGACTATTTATGATGATTTGGATGATGATAATGCTTATTATGTGATAGATTATCGAAAGATTATATTGATCATGTATTTGATGTTGATTATGATTATACTAGCCCTATTTCATGATTATATTTGATGATATGCTTATGAAATGTGTTTGACTATTGTTTGACTATCTTTGTGGAGAATCAATGTCACATCACTCATTGCGAGTGGGATGTGTCATTTCATAATTCTACCACTTGTCTGATATATATATACATTGTTGGTGGTTGCAAGACTTGCAGGTACTGGACATTTATTCCTCCTGGAATTCCCAGGTGCGAGCTCCCCTGGCTTCACAGGTGTGAGTGTGTCCTTATCCCAATGATAATATGTGATTCCAGAGTTGACATGGGTTCCCTTCACATACTCTAGGTTTAAGTTGTCACTAGGTGAAACTGGTCATGTCAGTTGTTAGCTTGGCTCTTTCAGTTTTTGGAGTATGCTAGTATTGATTGACTCTTTTGGTATGAGGATTATTTATGTTGTGGTTGATTTTATTGTCACGTGGTTATTTATGTGGCGTTGGATTATTTGTCTATTTGTTGAGAGATTTGATAGTTAGTATTATTTATTTTTTAATTATTTTATTTAAGCTATTTGAGCTTTTGATTATTTGATTTATGATTTCTAGAATTATAGTATTTATTTAAATAATAATTTTATAAAGATTATTTAATTAATTATTGATTATTGTTTATAGTCTAAATATTAATTAATATTTAATATTGGAAGTAATAAATTATTTAATGGTTAATTTATTTAATTATGTTTTCTATTGGTGAAGTATTTAATTAAAAATAACTATAGTTCATAATGTATTGAATAATAATTCATATAGGGCTATAGTTTAAATACTAATATTTATTTGGTGGTATGGTAATTATACCTTGGGATATTAAAATATATTTATCCCACCTACTTATATTATATGTTAGTATTTCCTACCTACCCTATTCTTCTATTGGAGGATTTTATTTTGGGGAAACCATAGGATATGGGAAAAATATTCCAAAATGGAATTACCCTATTGGTTGGATTTCTAGGGTTTCTTGTTTATTGTTTCCTTTTTATGGATTCCCTTCCATTCTTTGGCTTTGTATTCTCGGTGAATTGCTTGGACTGGGTTTGGAAGAGATTGGGGTTTGGATTGCAAAAACTTGTGGGATTTCCTTCAGCGACCTACCATCACACAAGTTGCAGGTTGGAGGCCATACCCTTGTTGTTTATCTTTGTTTTCAATGTCTGCAAGTGTTTACTCCGTGAATTTTATGTGTGGGGAATAAAGAAATAGTTCATTTCATTCTCTCTACTCTTAATGGAAATGATTGGGAATCCCATGGGTTATGAGATCTTTATTTGGATGAAAGTTTGGAAGTTATATTATATGTGGTTGCGGTGAATGCACGACATGGGATTTATATGTATTGAGATTTCCTCCATTTATGATGTGATAGTATTTGATTATTTGTGTTTTTGAGATTTATTTGATGTTGTTAAATATTTAACAGAGTTTGTGGATTTGAGAGGAGAGAGCCTTGTGAGCTTCCAGTCTGGCCTTGCTGTGAGGAAGACTCATCAGACTCATCTCCTTCTGAGACATTTTATATATTTTCCTTGTTTTAATGTGTTTTTATGTTTGGAATAAGTTATTGTTTGTATTTATATATGTGTTGAATCTATTTCATGATTTGGATTCAAGATTTGGTGTTTGATGGTTTTCTGGACTTGCTGGAGATGTTTTTCCCTCCTGAAGCCTATATTATGTTTTCAATTAAAGTTCCTTGGGTGAATTTTATTATTTTATTTTGTTTACATATTCTTATAATTAATTTTGTGCTGATTCCAATGAGTATAAATACATCATATTTGGCTCATTATGTTTCGAGCAATTTTGATCCCGCACTTAAGCCATTTTCTGCCAAAATTTACACTTCTTTCCTATGCGCTAAAGGAATGACCATATGCGCTAAAATAAGCACCAGATGTGCTAAAATATCACCTAGATTTGATAGAGTATCAGCTATATGTGCCACTTCAGAGAATGTATGCACCATTTTGTGTATTTTTAGGGTTTTGTCCAGTTTGAAGTCTATTTGATGTCAGTTGGGTTTTGGACCGTACCAGAGGCTTTTTAAGGGCATTTATGATGTTGTCTAATGTTGATTTATTATTGGTGATTTATTCATATGATTTATTTGGGATTTTTGTATGCTTTTTACGCCATTTGAATTGTTTGCACTTCCTCTCTTGTTGATGTGCCAAGAGAGAGATTGAGATTCTTGTGATTATGCGCCATCAAGTGGATAGGCCTTGCTGAGATTATTTGATGATTCATTTCAGATTTGATGGCATTTCTTATGGCCTTGATATGTTGATTTGGCTAAGAGGTCCATTAATTTTTGGTTCTCATGATGTTACCTTTCACATGTTTCATGATTATGAATGAGATTGTTGGTTGCATGTGGATTGTTTATGATTTCAGATTTATGTATGTTCTCATATTTAATTATGATTCTAGAGCCTCTAATGTTGTTATGTTTGAGACCATGTTAGGAGGAGTGGGCTTCCTTGTGATGACCAGGGTCACGAGAGATAGGCTTGCATGAGGTTCCTTATAAGGATGCATGAAGTCTAGACCACCAGGGCACATTGGAGTTTTCCATGATTTGTAAACAAGTGATAACATTGATAATGAATTAATTGGGATGGGTAATTATAACTCATTTAAACAAGATAATGAATAGTTGTGAGCCTCATGGCTTGATCCTAGGGAGGATGTTTTAGGATAAACATGAGAAGACCATGAAGACAGTAAACCAAACTCCCTTGATCTCTCATAGGTTGAGTTGGTTCCACATGTCTGTCACTTACCAAGAGGTTCCTTGTAAGGATTCTTGTAACATGCGATGACACTCCACTCCAACATGTGTTACCTTTGATGATCTTATGACTATTCCTTGTTGATTGATAAGCCTCTGGGAGTTTCTTATTATGGTTATTTGTGTTGGTTGTATTTGCTCCATGCTTGTGAGAGTTGTTGTAATCTTTTCTTTTGGTATTAAATGTCAACCTAGATGTAGAGTATGTGTTGGGACCCTGTGTCATCTCCTAGCATGGGGGGTGGTTCCTTTGGTTCCACATGGTCGGGTGGTTTGTTCTTTTTACCATTGGGTTTTTCCCCTTGTTGGTGTTCTTCGTGCGTGGATGTGGATTCTCCTTCTTGATGGATTATGGACGTACCTTGTGGCAAGTTTATATAATGAATACAATGGAATACATGTATGTAGTATCTTCTATGTGGTAGATGGAATAATGTAAAAGGAAGAGCTATGTTCGTGATGTATTGTTATGTAAAGGTATTTGTAAGTAGTTCATAATTGGTAGTTAGGGTATATTGTGATTTGTATATGTGGCAATGAGATGTATGGATATGTTCTTGTTAAATGAAGGGAATCATTTCATGTACCCTAATTTGGTAATGGTGTTGCAATTGAAATAGATGTGATTTATAATATGATCTAGTTGTATTGGTTAGAAAGGAATCCTATGGTTATTTCTTTATATTGTGATTTAATATGTGAAAGAACCTTGAGAAATCGAATAATCTTAAATATCAGTATTGAGGATGTTAGATAATATGGATAAAGTTTAGATAATTATGCCTCTATGTGTATGCTTGGAATATATTAGGATTCCTGTGTTATGCTTTGGAGATTATTGTCAAACTGGGAAAGTGGTTGCAGGTGTAGTTGGATTAGGAAATGAAACTATTGCTATTGGATTCATGGATATGCTTTTGGTGCTATATGAAAACTACGATGTTATGAAGAAATTAGAAATGTGAACAGATCATGTTGCTAATTGATAAATCATGATGGAGGAGACATATATGACCATGTGAGAGTTTGAATGTAAAATAAAATTGGGATTAAAAGGTATTGAGGCTTTAGAATGAAACTAATATGGAATGGATTGATTTTCATAGTAATGGAATGTATATCATGCTAAATAAATAGTAAATGACTTGTATATGATGTATGCCATGTACTTGTAATGAAGTTACTGGATTCATATTGTTATATGTTTGTAAGCCAATACATGAAGTTAATGAATGAAGGATTAGTGTGATATTGTGCTTGAGTAAAGAAATAAGAGAATTAGTTTATTATATGTTAGGATTCCCACAGATACTGAGAGCGGGGGGGTGAATCAGTATCTAACTAGTTTATAGATTTTCTTGACTTAAAACATGTAGAGCATATTAATACTGTGTACCGGTAAGCAGAAAGTAATGCAATAAATAGAGATAAAAGCAACCACATGAAAAACACACCATAACACAAGGATTTAACAAGGAAACCTGGTGTGGGAAAAACCTTGGTGGGATTTGTGACCCACAATATTCACTTACTGGCCAATAAGAGAATATTACTGCTACAAGAGAGACCTGCACATGCAGGAAGGCCAACTGCCTAGAGCTCACTACTCAAATACAAAATAGGAAGTCTCACTGACTTACAAAAATGGATTATACAAATCCAGTGTCTTGTACTGCTTCAAAATAGCATCTATAATGCCAGATCCAGTACCGGTTTCTGCTCTGCTTCTTACATAAACCCTTAACCTATAATTTGCATAATAGGTCTGCCTTATTTCGCCTAAATATATTCCTCTATCTTACTTACAAATGTTCTATAATGATCTCTCTTATATAAGAGTCATTTTACAACTTGCCAAGTCGGCTTACAATGATTTTTACAAATAATAAACAAAATATATTACAACAAAAATCCTGTCGGCCTTTGTGTAGGTATGCTTCCTTTCACTGCCAGTGCCGGTGATGTGAGTGTCAATGTAGAGTCTGATCTTGCTGGTGTCATAGGATTGTAAGGTTGCCATCAATGACAAAACCTTCAATCACTTAAAATCTCTCATTGTAGTGTGCATATGCCAACAATCTCCCCCTTTGGCATTGATGGCAACACTCGTGAGAAAATTCCAAAACTTGTAATCCAAAAATATGTGAGCTCCCCCTAAGCAGATAAGTCTTTTGCTGAAAATATGTGAGCTCCCCCTGAGTAGATAAGTCTTTTGCTGATTATTTTCTCATACTACTACTCCCCCTTTGGCATCAATGACAAAGGCTATCAAGGTGTCAATAGAGTTGTAGTTTTTTGTCTCAACCTTGTAGCTGGGTGGTTATAATTTGAAAGAGATCCACCAAAATCAAATTTATGCTTTCCATAAACTTCTTATTGTCTTTTATTCCTACCTCTGTTCTTTGAACTATACTGGTGAGTTGCTACATATGCTCTGCCGATGTTTTCTATCCTTGTACTAATGCCTCAGATATTTCCTTTCTCAAGGATGCTAGATAGTCCAGTCTTGGACTCAGTATTAGTCTCAGATTCTTAGCCTTGTTTATTATCCTATCATTTTCTCTCTCTAGCTTTAGTGACTCTTCCTCAAAACCTGTTATCTTTTGCTCAAAAACTGAAAATGTATCAGGTGAATTAACAAGATTGTCTGCAAGTTTATTTATTTCTTCTTGTATCTTGCTCATTTGCTTATCTATGTCCACTGTCAAAAAGTTTGTCTTGCAAGTATCTTTGTACAGAGTTTTAAATTCCTTTAATATGTTACATAGTTCTAGTAGAAGTGTGTCAAACTCCCTAGTACACTTCTTTATTTGATCTTCAAAGAATTTTTGTTTTTCAATTTCCAACCTGTCTTTGAATGCCTGTTCCTTTATCTATTCAACTATCATTGTGTTGTCAGTAATGTACTTCAACAAAGTGTCAATTTGACTCAAAGAATCCTTATTATCTATGTTGCATTTTGGAGCTATCATCCTCAAAATTGGGATTGTGTCATCTATAGCTTTATAAGCTTGTGAACAACAATCAGTTATTTTCTTCAAAGAATCTAAAAGAACTTTAGTTACATTGGTTGATTTGTAGCCTGCTGAGGAGGAACCAACATTCTGAATTCTATCGGTGGAGGAAGTAACCATGCTTGTAGTGACCTCTTGTAGGTCAGTCTATGTTTCCATTTCCTTAAGAAAGGGTTTTTGTTTTTCTCCTATTGCTAGTGGCACTATTTCCACATGAACCTGTTGTTGTTCTGGAGCCTATTGCTTTGCTTGTTTCTCTGTCTGTGTCTTTGTCTTTTTCCCTGTGCTATCATATGTCGATTTACCTTCAGTTTTAATAGTGTTGTCATCTACCGGTGGCTCACTAGCCATGTCAGTTTTACCAATTGTGTCCTTGTCTATCACAATGTTGACCTTTTGAGTATCAACATCTACTGTGTATAGTACTTTAGGATTAGGATTAGTATCCTCTTGTGATACATCCATACTAAACAAAACATTGCTCTGATTGATAGACTGTTGGATGAAATCACAGAAGAAGGAAAACTCAAGAATATAGAGAAATTGTATGACACACTATCAGTAGATGACAAATAGAAAATTGAAAACAATGTTATTTTACACCTAGATATCTATAAGAAGGTTTTGATGGAAGTTGTAGATGAACTACCAAATGAATTATTCAAGAGACTAGAAGCAAGTAGACAATCTATTGTAAAACTTGACAAGAAGATCAAAATTGAAAAATTACTTCCTGTCCACCCAGTCAACTCTCCAAAATAAATAGATGATCTAATTGCAAAGGCCAACCGGTCAGTATTCTCTACTACACACAGGCATATTGCACTAATGGCAGGAAGAGTAAAAGAGGTAATAGAAGAAACATAAAATGGATGGGATATATTCCTTGTGGAGAAGGAAAAGTAGGAAGATTACAAGAACCCCAAGCCTATCAAAGTCTATCAGAAGGACAAAGATAAGGGTAAAGGAAAGGTCGGTGGACCTCCTAGTATCAAAATAAAAGATAAATTATCCCCACCATTGCTAATTACTCCACTGGTAACAACAACAAAAGACCAACCAATAGATGAAAGTATGGATGTATCACTAGAGGATACTAATCCTAATCCTGAAGTACTATACACAGTAGATGTTGATACTCAAAAGGTCAACATTGTGATAGACAAGGACACAACTGGTAAAACTGACATGGCTAGTGAGCCACCGGTAGTTGACAACATTATTAACACTAAAGGTAAACCGACAGATCATAGCACAAGGAAAAAGACAGAGACACAAACAGAGAAACAAGCAGAGCAACAGGCTCCGGAATAGCAACAGGCTCCGGAATAGCAACAGGTTCATGTGGAAACAATGCCACCGGCAATAGGAGAAAAAAAAAAAACCCTTGCTTAAGTAAATGGAAACACAGACTAACCTACTAGAGGTCACTACAAGCATGGTTACTTCCTCCATCGGTGGAATTCAGAATGTTGGTTCCTCCTTAGCAGGCTACAAATGATGTATTCCATGTACTTGTAATGAAGTTACTAGATTTATATTGTTATATGTTTGTAAGCCAATAAATGAAGTTAATGAATGAAGGATTAGTGTGATATTGTGCTTGAGTAAAGAAATAAGAGAATTAGTTTATTATATGGATTGAAGAATGAATTATAGTTTATACTTTATGAGGAGATAATTATAATAAATGTAATGAGATCATGTTAGTATTAGAAGCGATGGAAGTATGTTTAAATGGATCATCAAATATGGATTTTACCTATGCATTAGGATTGCATCAACATGGAAAAGGAAAAGAGCATGTAGATAAGAGATGTTGGGTTAAAACACATTTGGATTTGGTGCATAAAACAAATGTAGGATTATGGGGTTGTCTTACATTTTAAAAGAAAGAATGTAATATGCTAGTAGAATGGTATAATGGTATGCATTTCATAATGGATAGATAAGCTAGTGGGTTGCATATCTCATGATTAGGAAATTAAATATGATGCATTAATTCAAGATGGAATATGTTTATCATGTGAGTAGGCTGTCATTATGGAAGTTAAATGAGTAATGACGTTGAAGTACCTTAGGGAAAGGTTAATGATGTTATGTTATTTCTGCTTGCGTAAATTAGTGAAATGTGAGATGATGTATGTTCATAATGTTTAAATGGTTAATTAATGTATTTATATGGAGATGTTATGTATTACATTAGTTGTTATTAAAAATTATTAAAAAAAAAAAAAAAAAACTCAATTAGTATGATAGATGATTAGTTTTCTCTAGGGTATTTTGGCGGGCATTACAAAAGGTTGAGATTGAATCCTGAAGGAAGGAGGAGCAATGTCTCTACACATGGCACTATAACCTGGTTTTCACTATGGTACTTGCCCAAGGCACCACTAAAGTGGTTTCCACCATTGGATTAATTTATTTCTCTTTACTTTTTTTATTTTCCAGTTTTTTTTGGTGTCACAAGGCACCTATTTGTCAGGTTTTCACTAAGTAACAATTTTTTTCTATTTTTGTGATTTTTTTTTATTTTTTGGTATTTTTGACAATGGAATATTTTGAAAAACTATGTGTAAAACCTGTGAAGGTGCATGCTATTAATAGGATCCTCCAAATTTTCTCCATCTGGTGTTGAAAGTTGATATGCACTAGATCCATAGACTGTTGTGATGATGTAAGGACCAAGCCAATTTGGTTCGAACTTGCCTTTCTTTTCTCTGTCTTGCTAATTTTTAGGATTTTCTCTGAAAACTAAATCACCCACTTCAAATGTATGAGGCTTGACCTTATGATTATAGATGCAACTCATTCTTTGTTGATATGATTAAAAGAAGCTTATCTATACTCATCCAATAATTCTAGATCTTGTAAGCGAGAGACCCTATAATCTTCATCATTGATTAGATTGCGTAAAGAAACTCTTAGGGATGGTAGCTCAACCTCGATAGGAAAGATAGCTTCAGCACCATAGACAAGTAAGTAAGGTGTATCTCCAGTGGGTGTGAAAACACTTGTGTGGTAGGCCGAAAGTGTAGGGTTGAGTTGGATATACCAGTTACAGCCATCATCATCAACTGATATGAGTTTTTTTCCCTTGTAGGCCAATAGTATTTGGTCCTCATCAATTTCTTGGCTAAGGTTGGACCACTAGAGTGAGCACCACATATACCTTTGTGAACCTCACACAATACAATTTGAGCTTCGTTACTTTCTAAGCATCTAAGAAGAGGACCATCTAGACCCCGACAATAAAGGGTATCGACTAAGATGATGTAGTGCAAGGATTGACAAATGAATATATGGTGTTGATTGTTGGAAAGGTCAAGTGGAAGGATATTGTTGCAGAGGTAAGAAACAATGACACCGTACTAAGGGGAATTGGGACCAACAACACATATCATCTCAGCAGGACTAATTTTATATGAGGGAACCAAAAGTTTATCCACCAAGAACTCATAGCAAGTCTCATTTTGAGGCATATCCACCAATGAAGCAATGGTAGCCATGGCATCTACAACTTGATTGTTATCCCTTGGAATTTGTTCAAAGATTGTCTACGTGAAATATTGTTTGAAGTCATCCACCATTTTCTTGTATGGTATTAACTTTTCATCTTTAGTTTGATAATCATCATTTGCTTGATGAATTACAAGTTGAGAGTCCTCAAAAACATGAAGTTCTTGGATCTTCCACTGAACTGCAATTTGTAGTATTGTTGTTAATGCTTCATATTTTTCTATGTTATTGGTGCAAGAGAATGACAACTGATATTATTTATGAATGGAGTCCCCTTGAGGTGTGATGAAGAGGATACCAACTCCTACACCATGCTACATGTAAGAACCATCAAAATATAATTTCCAAGGATTTGCACTAGTTAGCATAAGAATAGATTCATCTAGGAATTCTGAGAGAATAGGAGTGTCATCAATCATAGGTGCGTCTACCAATTGATCTACAATAGCTTGTCCTTTAATTTCTTTTCTATCCACATATTCAATGTCGAATTTGCTCAATAGCATAACCCATTTAGCTAATCTACCAGTAAGTGTTTCCTTATTAAGAAGATATTTTAGTGGATCTATCCTTGCAATAAGCATTGTTTTATGAGTTAGCATGTAATGTCATAATTTCTACGAGGCAAAAACCACAACAAGATATACACGCTCAATCAATGTGTAGTTAAGCTCATAGCCAGCCAATGTGCGATTGATATAGTATATTTCTCTTTTCTTGCCTTCATAGTCCTTTTGCACCAAGAGTGTCCCCAGTGTTGTTTGTGTAGCTAATATATATAGTAGTAGGGGTTTTCCTAGGATAGGTGGCATCAATACTAGTGGATTCAAAAGATAGTCTTTGAGAGTTTGAAAAGCCTACTGACACTTATCATCCCTTTGAACTTGATATTCTTATGAAGGAGATGATGAAAAGGATGACATTTATCTACCAGTTGTGAGATGAATCTATGTATCGATTGGAGTCTTCCCTGTAGAGACCAAAGTTGACTAATATTCTTTTGTGGTGGCATCTCTAATATAGCTATGAATTTGGCTAGATCTGCTTCAATTTCTCTTTGTGAGACAATGTATCCAAGGAGCTTCCCGGAGGTCACCTCGAAGACACATTTCTTAGGATTTATCCTAACTTTGTATTTTTCCAGAGGTTCAAATACCATTGATAGAATATTTAGATGTGCTTCTTTTGTTATTAACTTTCCTAGGAGATCATCAACATAATCTTCCACAGTGACATGCATGAGATCATGCAAGATTTTTGTCATTGCTCTTTGATATGTAGCACCAACATTCTTTAATTTGAAGGGCATAACATTCAAGCACAAAGTACCCCAAGGACAAGTAAATTCTATTTTATGTTGGTCTTCAAGTTCTATTTTGATTTGGTTATTCCCAGAGAATCCATCCATTAATGATAATATTGCATGAACAACTATAAGATCCACTATCAAATAAGTGTTCGATAGTTGGAAATCATCTTTAGGAAAATTTTTATTGATGTCTCTGAAATATGTATATATTCTGATATTGTGATCTAGTTTAAAGATAGGTACTAAGTTAGAGATCCACTCAGGGTAGTCGATTGGTCTAATGAATCCTACATCCAATAATTTATCCATATCTACCTTGACCAATAATGCCACCTGCAGATGCATCTTTCTCAATTCTGTTTTATAGGTTTAGCTCCAAGAGTAACTGTCAAATGATGCATTACTAGATCAAGGTCCAATCTAGGCAGATCCGTATATGACCATGAAAAATTTATTTGTCACTCTATAAAGAAACTTATGAACTTTGGTCTTTCTTGTTCTATCAGAGATTGTGCTAAGAATATGTTGTGTGGAATCTACTTTGTGCCAATGTTTTTCTTGATAGTCTCTTCCACTAGCATTGATGACTTTTCTTCATATGATGTCATAGGGAGAGTGTCAAACCTTCTATCCTTAGGTGCCTCAAAGAGGTTTTCACCCTTGGATAAGTGCTTTATTTTTACCTTTTTATAGTCACACAACACCACAATGTGGTTTTCACCATAAGACCCGTGATTTGTTTTTATTTTTATACTTTTTACTAGAAGGTTTGGCATTCTCTCCAAGATATGTCGCGTTATCAAGTTCTATGATGTATCTTTCTTTGTGGTCCCCGATAGGTAGATCATTTCTTATGCCACGATAGTCAATAAAGGCCTCGTCATTTTGAAAAGTGTCTAGTTGTGGAGGCTCTTGTTGTTCCCAATCAAGAATTGTGGATAAATGAGAGAAAGGCCATCGATATTCTCAAAATCAATGGGGGAGAGGGTAAAGACACAAGAGTCTTTGGGTATTTCAATGCAATCATCAGGGTCATCGCTAGAACTCTCCTCATCAACCTCAATCGTAGGCAAATCCAAATTGACGCCACTAGAGGGACACTAGTCAACGAGAGTCTTCACTCTTCGTGGTTTTGACCTAAATCCTTGAGATGTTGAGGGTTTGGGATCCCAAAATGTTTTTATCCATGGTTCTCTACTGTCATTGTTTTCTTGTGATGTAGACTCTAACAAAGTTACTTGACCAACTCTGAATTTTCTATTAAATCCTTCTTCTTCTATGGGTTCATTCGGTTCTTTGAATATTTCAATGAGCTCATAGTCACTAGATGACTTATATGAACCCCATTCCCATTCGTGAGAGTCTATGGAATAGCATTTCTGTTCTTGTTGGTCATTGGAGTCTATGATTTGAAATGATTCTTTAGAATTGTAAGTGCCTAATCTAAGAGGTATGAAGCTAAGTCCTTTAGAGTGCTGATTTTTGAATGTTAACTTTGGTTGCAATGGTTCAATTCTTCCTTTCTTTTGTAACCCAAGAGGGGATTTTCCATTATATCCAGATTTTTGCAAGAATTTAAATCCTTTGCCATACTTTTCACATGGTATTTTGATGTGATCTTGTGTAGATTCCTCTTCAGGTTCTTTATAGAGCATTTTATGGAGATCTTCTTCTTCCATCTCACCCCATTTGTAGAATATAGTGGGATTCTATTTTATGGTAATGATGGATACTTTTTGAGAGGGATGTGGTCATCCATAATATTTAGGAGAATTCACTATTTGTCTTAATTACATGGTTTGATTCAAAGTATATTCTCTTATTACTTTGTCTTTGTATTTTCCTATAAGCTCACCTTGTTTTGATGTAGAAGGTTTTAGTGATTTTGGATCCACATATCTTGATGATGGAGTTTCTTCTCTATTGTTTGGAATCATTATTTCTTATCCCAGTCGAATGTTATCACAATACATGAATGGATTTGGATCACCTTTTATCATTACTTCAACTCCATTTTAATGGAATTTGATACATTGATGATATGTTGGTGGTACTGCTTCATTTCATGAATCCACATACGTCCCAAAAGTATGTTGTATGTGAGATCTACATCGAGGACTTGACAAGCCACATCCCTTGTGACTAGCCCGATTCTTAGAGGTAAGGTGATTGTTCCCTTGGATGAGTGTTCTTCATCATCATATGCTTTAATGGTGATCTTATTATTTGAATTCACAGTTTGTTCATAATATCCCAATTGTTTAATAGTGTTCAATGTACAAATGTTCATACCTTCTCCTCCATTCATCGAGACTCATTTGATATAGTTTTTACGGAGAAAGTCTTCGATGTAGAGAGGTTCATTGTGTGGTTGGAATAGGGATGCATCATCGGCTTCTGTGAATGTAAGGCAATGAGGAGTGGAAAGGTATCCCACCATGGCTTGAAACTAGTCCACATTCAAATCAGTGGGTATAGAGGTTTCTCTCAAGGTTTTATCAAGAATGGCCCTAACTGATCTACAAGGTAATACTCATTTTTGGTAGATGATGAGGCTATGGTCTATGATGGAACACCTTGCAAGGTGACTTTAGTTTGATGGGTTGTGACATTACATTCAAAGGTTTCATCTTTGGATGATGAAGAAGATGGTCCAATTCCTTTTAAACAACTTTACTCCTTTGGGTAGAACCTTCAGGACTTTTGTGCTTTATAATAATGGTAGAAACATAATTGTCCACTAAAATGTGGTTAATAGTCTAATCATAATCATAGGACATCTTAGTATAATTAGCTTGATTATCTATTTTGGCTTTTCCTTTATCATATTTAGGGAATGGCTCCTTAAACATGGCATGTTCCTCATTGGAGGCATGACCATCAACTTCTATGTCTCCCTTGTCAATAAGATCTTGTATAACATCCTTCAATCTGTGACAATTGCCAACTGTCTGTCCTTTTCTCTTGTGATACTCACAATACTCATCATCATTCCACCATGCAGGTTTTACTTTTGGTTCATAAGTTGGATTATCTAGTAGTTTTATGAGCTTGTTGTCTCAATTGTCTCTCCAAATGGAGTGTATTTTATTCAAGGCTTTGATGGCCTTTGAATGTTCACTTGATTATTCACATTGGATGAACTTGCACTAGGGAAACTCATTTATGGTTTTGCAACATTTGCATCTACTACCCCATCATTGACTATGTTCTTATTCTTGTTCCAAAAGTGGCGCTTGTCTTTCCCATTTGATTCCTCTTTGTTCCCTTTGAATATCTTGTTGACACCTTATTCAATAAAAACTTTCTCAATTACCAATTATTTTTCTATGACTTCTTTGAAAGTAGACAAACAAGCCTTTCTTAGCTCATATCCAATATCCTTGTTGACATTTTGAGTGAACATTTCTTGCATATTTTTTCTAGGATATCACAAGAGCATCTACTAGCAAGACCTCTCTATCCCTATAAGAATGAAGCAAAAGATTCCCCATGATTTTTTTTCTTAGTATTGCACAAGGTAGTTACTGATACATATGTTTCAATGTTGTATGAGAACTGTTGGCTGAAAGCTTCTGCTAAATCACTCCATGATTTTATTCCAGGTGGGAGTTAGGAGAACCATTCCATATCTTGTCCACATAAATTTTGTGAGAATAATCTCATCAAGTAAGTTTATTCTCTTACTACCTCAATGCAACCTATGACAAATTCTTTTATGTGTTCCTTAGGATCCCCTTTACCTTTATATTTTTCAAATTTTGGTGTCTCAAAATATGGAGGAAATGGAGGCACTGGAATACTTTTATCAAATGGATAAGGACATATGTCCTTCATTGTGTATTTCTTCTTTGGTGTATTCATGTCTGCCATTTTATTTTGCAAATCCTTGATTTATTGTTGTAAGTCATTCTTGGGTGGTATCTTTTCTCTTTGAGCTAGTCCCATGCTTGAGCCACCAGGTGGAGGAGGGATATAATGCATGTATGGATGGTATTGATTATAAATGTGTTCATATGGAGGAGGGACATAGTTATAGCATGTATATGGACCACTTGGTATGGTATTGTAATGAGGAGCACTAGGTCTAGGTCGATACATGTTATGACCATGAGGATGTGAAGTATCCTTAGAATGATCTTGGATATTTCCCCCAAATCTAACATGGGGTCTCCTCGTGTCATGATTTTGAATGTTTTCTTGAGTGTAATTGTATGTATTGGTATGATCTTGGGTATTATATTGGTCATGTGTATTAAAATTTCTTCTCCATGGGAAAGGATGATAGCAGGGTTGTTCATGAGCATTCCTAGTAAAATTGGCATGAGCATAGGTATTGGGAACTTTTGGTTTTTGAAATAAGGATGAAAGTGACTGAGGCATGCAACACTCTCTCCTATTAACACCATTATGTTCTCTAGGATTTGTATTTGTATGATTTCCTTGGTTAGGGTCCTCCTCTATAATCTGTGACACGTCAAAATCATGAGATAACTTCATCCCACTTTGACCCATGACTTGAAAGAAGTATTGTCTATCTTTTCTCATGATTTCCTCAATCATTCTATTGAATCTAGGTTCCATGATAGTTTCTTCAACATCTACGAAAGTGATAGATGCATTGTCATTATCATTGTTGCTCTCATTATCATTGTCGGGTATATTACTGCAGTTGTCAAATGGGTTGTAAAATCCATCTCTATCAAACTCATAGGTACTCATGTTGAGAGATCTTATAGCTTCTTTAACTTCTCTTCTAGACCTTTGGGAACGGGTTTCAACCATGAACTTGACTTTGGCTAAAATGAGGAATGAAAGGAAATGTGAAGATTATGGAAGATCAAGAAATGATATGGAATGAAAAGAATCTAGGGATGTCTTGCAATGTCCAAAAATGTAAGTTCAAGATAGGTATGATCTAAAGCAAGGTGTGGCTTCCAAAGAGATGATAGATCTCTTGATGAGGTAAGTTTACCTTGACTAAAGAGGACCAAATGGGAACCTAAGATGATAGATCCGATACAGGAACCACTCAGTGATATTTTGTAACAAGTTTGCAAGATATGATGAGGACAACAAATCAACCTTTTAACTCTAGTTTGGAAAAAAAGTGTATGACAGATTGCAAATGAAGGAAAATGATGAACAAATGTGTGACCAAGTTTGGTTGATGAAGCCTTATGGGAAATGCCTTAGAAGCTCTTCAAATCTCAAAAATTAAGCCTATTTTCTCTTTTCCAACTTTTGTAAAATTTTGGTTATGAAACACAGACGTAGAGTTGTTCTATAGAGATGTGATTTCTAATTAAAAACACAGTTTTAGGTGACACAGACGTAGTTTTAACTATTGTTCTGACAATGTTTTTATTTTTAACAAAAAATGTGATTCTTCTTAGCATAGACACAATTTCCCAACCCAAACATGATTTTAAGAAACAAAGATGTAGTTTTAATTGTTTACACTGATAATACTGATTCTTTGAGATAAAGACATGATTTTGCCCTGCATAAATGCAATTTCCCAACCCAGACATGTTTTAAATTGTCACAGACATTTTTTTTGATAAAATATTTGATTATGTCCAAATGTAAATTTTTTGAATGTGACCAAATATTAATGTTGAATGTTTTTGTGGCAAGAAGACAAAACAAACAATAAAGACACAATGTCTAAATGTGTGTTTGTCCAAAATGTTTTTGTGTATGTTCAAAAGATTTCCACTGGTATATTACTGCAGTTGTCAAATGGGTTGTAAAATCCATCTCTATCAAACTCATAGGTACTCATGTTGAGAGATCTTATAGCTTCTTTAACTTCTCTTCTAGACCTTTGGGAACGGGTTTCAACCATGAACTTGACTTTGGCTAAAATGAGGAATGAAAGGAAATGTGAAGATTATGGAAGATCAAGAAATGAAATGGAATGAAAAGAATCTAGGGATGTCTTGCAATGTCCAAAAATGTAAGTTCAAGATAGGTATGATCTAAAGCAAGGTGTGGCTTCCAAAGAGATGATAGATCTCTTGATGAGGTAAGTTTACCTTGACTAAAGAGGACCAAATGGGAACCTAAGATGATAGATCCGATACAGGAACCACTCAGTGATATTTTGTAACAAGTTTGCAAGATATGATGAGGACAACAAATCAACCTTTTAACTCTAGTTTGGAAAAAAAGTGTATGACAGATTGCAAATGAAGGAAAATGATGAACAAATGTGTGACCAAGTCTGGTTGATGAAGCCTTATGGGAAATGCCTTAGAAGCTCTTCAAATCTCAAAAATTAAGCCTATTTTCTCTTTTCCAACTTTTGTAAAATTTTGGTTATGAAACATAGACGTAGAGTTGTTCTATAGAGATGTGATTTCTAATTAAAAACACAGTTTTAGGTGACACAGACGTAGTTTTAACTATTGTTCTGACAATGTTTTTATTTTTAACAAAAAATGTGATTCTTCTTAGCATAGACACAGTTTCCCAACCCAAACATGATTTTAAGAAACAAAGATGTAGTTTTAATTGTTTACACTGATAATACTGATTCTTTGAGACAAAGACACGATTTTGCCCTGCGTAAATGCAATTTCCCAACCCAGACATGTTTTAAATTGTCACAGACATTTTTTTTGATAAAATATTTGATTATGTCCAAATGTAAATTTGTTGAATGTGACCAAATATTAATGTTGAATGTTTTTGTGGCAAGAAGACACAACAAACAATAAAGACACAATGTCTAAATGTGTGTTTGTCCAAAATGTTTTTGTGTATGTTCAAAAGATTTCCACTGGTATAGCACAAATTAAAGACACTTGAAAACATGCACAACCTAGGGTGGAAAGAGAAACCATTGAATGGAGCCCCCATGACATAGAAATACCTCAAACAAGTCGACAACTAGGGATTCTGATAGCACTGGCTCCCCCACCACAACACTCACTTCTTAGGCATACCAGGTTCTCTTACCTCAAAAGATCAAAGATCAAATGAGGGATTCCTATCTCAACATGAAAGGGTACATGAGGGGTATTTATGGGGTATGATCCTCACTCTTTGAACCATCAAATGTAAGGATTTTTAGCCTCTACAATAAAAAGTGTTTAGTGGGGGAACTTCTATGGTCCTTGGTGTCTACCCATGCGGTGGTGGCTCATTTAAGAACCCACTTCTAATCCCCAAAGAGGATTTTTAATGCATCCAACACAAGTGTGGATACTAGAGAGAATAGTTGGTGTAGATACACATGTAGATACACATCACCGAGTCGTCATGGGTTTCACCTAACGTATTAATTTATATAGTGGGAAGAAGAAGTACTGCTTCGGTCATTCTCTCTCATTTGGCCTTATGAGTACCTGGGAGACAAACCCTCCTACCTAAAGAGAAGATTATAACAATTTATCTTACACCCAAGGTCCAATGGAAGGTGAGGGGAGAGGATACTTTTTTTTATCAACTCTAGGGTTATAAACATAAAATGTGCAAAGTGCATCAAACACTTCAAACAAGTTATTTAATCGGAAATGAAAAAGTGATGTGACCCTAATTAAACTAAAAAATTCAAAGACACACACCTAGATTACCCCTGCAACAAATGATTAGTAGTTTTGATAGATTACCCCACCTACAAGCACACTAGTTAGGTAAATTTTAGAAACCCAAATCCAAATGTGAAAGAGGGGCCTTCGATAATACGATATTTTCTCTTTCCAAAACACCTGCACCACTTCATTAGTCCAATGCAAAGGTTTAGGCCAACCAAATAAAAAAAACCTTAAAATTAAAAAGGCTAATAAAAAATGAAACAAAAACATGGTTATACTGAATGCAAACGCAACTTCCAAACACAGGTGTGAGAATGTGAGACACATATGTGATTTTAGAGATCTAGAACTTGCAAAACAAGATCTAAATAGAGACACGAAAATAGGGAACACAAACAGTTTATGGGCAAAAAAATATAGTATTTCACAGATGCAACTTCCGAAAGCTTGCACTTGAAATAAACATAAAATGCAGAAACACAAAAATATCCAACCTAGACGTGATTTAAACTCATAGACATGAAAATACAATACAAAGACGCTATTTTGGGATATAAGACCTAGAAAATCGATAGAGAAACACAGACACAAAAATATAATACAGACGCAGAAAAATAAGTCATAGATGAGAAATAAATCGTAATCGTCGCACATCTAAGCTACAACTTCACAAAAAAGCTAGATCTATAAAGAAAATATTAGAAATAAAAGGGACAAGGGTCCCATCGGGCATGCCAAATGTATATGGTGAAAAATGATGATGAAAAACTATTGTAAAACCATAAAGATCCAACCATAATAAAAAACCTTAGTTCTATAACCAAACATTCACCACACACCAATGAAGATACCTAAGAACATGCAAATCAAGAAAATAAGCAATATTACCATTCACATGTCAAGTAGGGTTTCAATCTCCATTGTCTTCATCTCCATTGATCTTGTTTAATATATTTGTTGCCAGATTTTATGCGTGCACAAGAGCTCAACAAAGACCAGATTGTGGTTGAAGACACTTGATCACAAGAAGGCTTGATTGCATTAGATTCATTATTTGATTAGGGTTGATAATGAAGGAAGTATACTATTATATAGAAGACACTTTAGGAATTGGAAGGATAAGATTAAAAGGTGAAGAGGATAAATGGTTGGCTAGGATTAAAGGGTAGGTAGAAGAAATAATAAAAATAGTAAGAGGGTAAGTAGAGGAAAATTAAAAGATAAATGGCATGTGTCATTGAAGGAAAAAACTAATGAATTAATTAACTAAATAAAGATTTATTTAATTAATAGAAGACTTAGGATAAAATAATTAAATAAATTAAATATTTATTTAATTAAAGAGGACACTTTTAGGTGTCTACTAGGAATATTCATATTTTATACCATTTTTGTGGAGGTAACTCTCAATATGGAAATATCTAAGGACAAGTTTTAGAAGCTACTTAAATATGGAGAAATACATTTCAACAAAGAAAAGGTTGAATGTGGGAGACATTGGCCTTATAATAAGGTTGATAATGTCCCATATATGTAGAGTTATATAATTTTCCAAAATAAATATTGTAGCGTCGTAAATTGTACACCCTTAATTGGGTGGTACAATTCCACACTTAGGTTAGCACCCACCTTAGTGTGTTTGCATCTTGCATCTTAAATTCCCTTTAATAATTTAATTAAATCTAAAGTCTTCTTTTATCCCTCTACACATCATAAAATTGGGCCCTTAACCCTAGGTGTGCCCCCTTTTATTTTATTCTTCCAATTAATTATTTCATCAAAATACCTAATTATGTCCTATTTCGACCTTCAAGGCTCGATTTTGCATATCTAGATGCCTTGAATTTCTACATACTCTTGGAATTAGCTCTAAAATCACAATATCTTGCTTCCCCATAAATTTGGCAAAAAGCTGGTTGGACCAAGTAGTTAGTTATCTAGTCCTGACTTTTTCTCCCCGAATTTTGAGAACATGTTCTGGTTGTATTTTAATGTTTAAATCCAAGAAATTGGTGAAAAATATCATTTCTAGGTCATCCTATGACTCAAAACAAAGTTAGGATTTCATACATATAGCCTTTCCTTTCCTCATTTGAAGGATCCACTCTCTAGCAAATGAAGGAGCCTCTTATGAAGTGAAAGTGCAAGTTATGTGGAGTCTACAACCAACAAATCAAGCATTCATCAAGCATTTATCAAATATTCATCAATTATCTTCAACATCAATTAAGAGCTTTGAAGACATTAAAGAATAATAGGAGATCAATGATTGTTGATTGTTTTGTACCTCTCCCAGGGTTTGGTATGGTTTCATGTTATTTTTATGTCTTTGTATGAGCTTCATTTTCAGATTTACAATCATGTTTTAGATACATTATTTCATTTGTGATTTGAAGCATTTATATTTACAATCATTAAAGGTTTGCTTTGCAAAGTGTAGGGTAGAACTCTAGATTTACTTTCTTGTTCATTTAGGATCGTGCATACACATAAGATTCTTGCACACACATTTTCAATATATTATCACCTATTTGTGGAGGTGGAAATCACCAAAATAAGAGGTTTGACTAAGGAAGAACCCTAAATAGCCACCTAGACACCATTTTTCAATTTGTAGGTGTAGGTACAAGAAAATGATGCATGCACGAATTTTGGGACCGACAAAAGACACAGGTATAGACTTAGCTTCAGAAGCAAATCCTAGTTTCCAAGGACTAGGGTGTAGCGTCCTAGTCTAGGACTAGGGAGTGGCACCCTGATCCTCCCTGTTTTGCAACATATTTTGGTAGTTCTATAATTTTGTGTCTGAATCCTAGATCTAGAAGTTCATCTCTTTGTAACATTAGGAACTAGGGCATGGTGTCTTGGTCCTGTATAGTTAACATCAAATTTCAATGATAGGTGCACCTCTGAGTTCATTTTCAAGTTTTGGTTTTAGTTTCTCAATTTTAGTTCAGTTAGATTCTGCATTTTTAGTTTATGTTTTCTTCATTGTTCATCTCCAAGCATAGTTGGTTATTGCATCATATTTTGCAAATCTCCTCTACATTACAACAAAGGAATAGAAACCCTAAGAGATGTTCCTTGACTTTGTCTTTCTCTCACAAGTAGTCAAAGTGAAATATTGTTGGATAATTGGAGAGATCGTTGGATTTGGTTGCTCATTGCTGCTGATAAGGATATGTTGTTGTCATTGATGTCAACATATTCTTGTGAGTTTTCTGGTGAGTTTGGGAAGACTTTCTGATCCGGTTTGTAGTGTTAGTTTACTAATCACTATTTTGCAGTATTTGGTATTCCCTTCGGTATATTTTGGTGTGATTAGATCTTGTGCTGAGATTTTGGATTATTGTTTGGCATGTTCTTGTGTATCTTAATTTCAGATGGTTCATGATTTGGCACACCACAAGTTATCTTTCTTCGTGATAGTTGTTGATTGGTTGTGTTCTTGAACTTTGAGACATTGACAGATGAAGATTTGAAAAGAGATAATTATGCAACTATTCCAGATGATTCTAATGTTCTTGATGGTGTTTCATAGTCATTTCCTAATTTTTTTGGTGATCTACATTGATCGTTGAGTGATTTTTTGGTGGTTTCTATGAATCGGTGATAATTTGTGTGTTATGCAGTATTTTCGGTGGTGTAGTGTGTTGCGGTTGAACTTAGCGGGATTTCTGATGGGTATAATTGTTTGAGAATTTGAATTATGTCCATGCTATGTAATTTAAATCATAATATTGGTCCAGTGGTCAATCTTTGTACCATGTAATGTAATTTTTGTAATTATGAATTGAGGGTTGAGGGTTTAGCCGACCTTGTTATCAAGGTTGATGATTTATAAATATATAGGTGAGATGCTTATGTAATTTAGTAGTTGGTATTGTGTCTACATTATTAGAGAGTAGGAAAATGTGCGAACAAGGATATATCATGTGGTGAGTTTTGGTGTTGCAGGGCAGACAACTGTGCTTAACCGAAACTATCATCAGGAATTTGTAGATGCTATTATTGTAGTTCATTCCTTCCGGATTGTAGTCTAAATCATTTTTGTAAGTTAGTGAGACTTTCCTAAGGGTTGTAGCATTCCAGGCATATATCTTTTGAGCAGTGAGCTCTAGGCAGTGAGCCTGAATGCATGTGTATTCCTCATTGTAATATTTTCACATAGTATTGTAGAGTATCATCTTATTGTGGGTAGGTTCCCACCGTGGTTTTCCCTTAATCGGGGTTTCCATGTCAAAATCTTGGTGCTATGTGTTGTGTTATTAATTTTCTTATATGTTATTGTTATGGTTTGTTGGTTAATGTTTTGGAAGTTTAATTTGTTGTGCATCTGGTGAAGACTGGTTCACCCCCCCCCCCCCACCCCTCTCAGTCTTCCTTCTTGATTGCTACTAACAATTGGTATTAGAGCTAGATCCTTTGGTAGAAGCTTGATCACTTGAGGAGATCCAGGATGGCAGCTCAAGGTATTCTTTTTAAGAAGGACAGTCTGAGGTTTGATGGAAGCAACTACACTGTGTAAAAGAAACTAATGGAGGTACATTTGAGATGTCTTAGAGAAGATTATTGGAAGATTACTAAGAATGCCTATGTTGTTCCACAACAGGGACTACCCACTCCTAATGTCGATGGAAAGATTGAAGAAGATGATATTGTCACTAAGGTGCTAAGATCTCTACCTCTTTCTTATAAACATAAAGTTGTCAGTATTGATGAGATCCAACGTGTAACTACTATGACAAGAGATGTATTAGTTAGAAAACTTGCTGCATTTGATCTGAGTGAATTTGGTGAATCACATGGAGAGTCTAAGACAATATTTAAAGAGTAAACATCTATGTTAGGTAAGCAGAAATATGATCCTAATGAGTGCAGGATATCCAGATATGAAAGAGAAAAGAAAGAGATATCAGAGCAAGAGAGAGAGATTGATGAGCTTGAAGCATTGATTTCCCAGAGATTGCCTAAAGGTGTCGATAATTATGATGGAAAATTTCCCTTAAAATGTTTTTCTTGTAATAAGATAGAAGATTTTGCTTCTAGATGTCTAGAGAGAATGGCTAAGTATGACATATATGATAAGCTTGATAAGTTTGATAGGAATGATAGATATGAGAAGAATGAGAAGTATGATAAGCCTTATAAGTCTAACCGAAAGTTTAGGAACCAAAAGAACAATTATTATGCTGCAGATGAATGTGTTACAGATGAAGAATCATAAGAAGATGAAGTTGTGTTTATTGTCATTAAAGAAGATAGTCCTGTGCCTATTGATTCCACTAGTTGTTCTATTGAGGAGAAAGATTTGGCTTCTAAGGTAGAAGAAAAAGGTGAATGGGTGATTGATAGCAGTTGTTCACATCATATGATAAGTGACAAAATAAAATTTGTAAGCATGGAAAGGTATGATGGTGGGATAGTTAGATTTGGAGATGACAAAGCTTGTGTAATCAGTGGGCGAGTTTCTGTTTCTTTTGATAGTAAGCACAACACTGATGATGTCTTGTATGTTGAAGGTTTGAAGCATAATCTTTTGAGTATCGGATAGATGGTTGATAAGGGTTATGATCTACAATTCAAATATGGCAAATGAAAGATCTTGATTGCCTCTGGTCTAGAGATTGCATCTGGAACTACGATTGAAGGTAACATTTTCCTTTTGAATGCAAGTGAGAAATGTTGTTTATGATTGTTAATATAGATGAGAGTTGGCTATGGCATAAAAGGATGTGTCATATAAACTTTGATTCATTGATCAAGATCACTTCTACACATGTTGTTAGGGATTTGGCTAAGATTGTTTAACTTGTTAATCCAATATGCAAGGAATGTCAATTGGGTAAGAAAACAAGGATTTATTTCAAGAGGAAAAGGTACACATCAGATGGATTATTAGATCTTGTGCATATTGACCTATGTGGACCTACAAATGTTAGGAGTGTGCAAGGTGATAGATACTTAATGTTACTAATTGATGATTATTCCAGAATGATGTGGGTTGTTTTTTTGAAGGAAAATTCAAAAGCATTTGAGAAATTCAAGTTATTCAAAGATAAAGTTGAAACTGAGTCTGGATTGAAGCTGAAGTGTCTGAGATCTAATAGAGGTGGATAATTCTATTCCAGTGAGTTCAATTATTTCTCTGAGATGCTTGGAATCAAAAGACAATTATTTGCTCCTAGGACCCTGTTGGAATCCAAGAACACTGAGAGGGGGGATGAATCAGTGTTCTACCAGAATGAAGAAATTTAACCTTATTAATACAACAACACAACAACCGATAAACATAAAAGCATATAACAATAAAATATAGTGCACCCACAAAGATGAACACCATAACATCATAGATTTATACATGGAAAACCTCAAGGAGGAAAAACCACAGTGGGATTGGAGATCCACAATATGTATCCACTGATCAGATGAATAAATATTACAATAAGGGGCCTGCACATGTAGAAAGGCACACTGCCTAGAGCGCACTACTCATCACAATGGAGTCTCACTGACTATAGAGAGGTTAACCACCTCATAATATTAAAACAACAATCCAGAAAGAAGAACTACCTATGATAGAATCAAACATGCCATATTACAATTCTGATTAAGCTCAATACCAGAGGTCTAAAACCTCTTACATAAACCCAACTCGATCACCTATGATCGACCAAATCCTCTGCACAAATTATTATTACATTATTCACTCCTTGCCTATGTATATATATATTCTATAATGAGATCTTACATCACTTTTATACCAATCTGAGACCTAACCAATTAGGTCGGCCACCCAAATGATAATTTAATAGATCCATTACATAATCTTAAAATAAAATCATAAAACATGTTGGCCTAAGGCCAAACAAACATCATTGAATCAATAAAACATCCCAGAAGCACATCAGAAAGATCCACCAACATGTTTCATGAAAACCAGTCCATAACCTAGATAGCACCAGACCTAAATTAGATCCACACATGCCAAGAAATGACACCAATCAGTCGAGGCATGAACACAATCACCATCAACATCCTGAATCCTTTCTAGCAGCTGTATCAACACCACTTATGCATTACATCAAAGATCTTCAATAAATCTCTGTCCGTGAAACCCTTACCTGACTTACAAAGCAGGCTTACTAGAACATGAGATAGCATCCGATCATCATGTCAATACCAACTGACTGAAACATACTTCAGAAGAATATGAACCATCCATACAAACTTATTCCATCATCTAGATCATACCGGTGACAATCAACTGATAATCTTCCCAATCTAATCCTTCTATCGGAAGTCGGTAAACAACCATAATAGCTAGTGTTGAAATCAATGACAAAACATCAATGCAACACATAATCAATTCCATCATATGGCCAAGAGACCCCACAACAGAATGGGATTGTTGAAAGGAAGAACCATATTATTTTAGATGTTGCAAGAACCATGTTGATTGAAGGAAATGTTCTGAAGGTTTACTAGAGAGAAGCCATTAGTGTTGCAATATATACATTCTATAGAGTTAATATCAAAGGTGATACTGGTAACACTCCTTATGAGTTTTGGTTTCATCATGTTCCTACTGTGAAATATTTGAAAGTCTTTGGTAGAAAATGTTATATCGAGAGATGAGGATATTGGAAAGTTTGATGCTTGAAGTGATGAAGGTATCTTCTTGGGGTATTCTACAAATAGCAAAGCCTACCAGTGTTATAACAAGAGACTGAGAAATATAATTGAGAGTGCAAGTGTGAAGGTGGATGAAAACCTTGGGAAGGAGATCAGAGCTTATGATGAAGGTCAACATGTTGTTTTAGCTCCTATTCAGCCTAAAGAGCCTAAGCAGAATGATTTGGTAGAGACAAAGACTATTGTTGTTGTTAGTGAGGATATTCATGAACCTTAGTCTGAGAATCAAAACAATCAAAAAACTCTAAGGTATGTAAGATTAAATAATTCTGAGAATTAGATTATTGGTGATAAGACTAAAGGTGTGATGACTAAAAGAAGGTTAGTTGCAGAACAAATATGTTTGATTTCTGAAGTTGAACCTAGAGATGTTGTTGAATCTTGTAAAGATGATAATTGGATTAGAGCCATGGAAGAAGACTTACATCAGATTAAAAAGATCAATACTTGGGAACTTGTGCCTAGACCTAAGGATAAAAATGTTATTGGTACTAAATGGGTTCTTAGGAATAAATTGAATGAAGCCAGTGAAGTATTTAGAAATAAAGCCAGTCTGGCCTGCAAAAGTTATTCACAGCAAGAAGGGATTGATTATGAAGAAATTTTTCTCTGATTGCCAGTATTGAAGTTGTTAGATTATTGCTTGCTTATACTGCTTATAAATATTTCAAGGTATATCAAATAGATATCAAATTTGCATTTTTGAATGGTGATCTAGAAGAAGAAGTTTGTATTGAACAACCTGATGGATTTTTATTATCAGATGATGGACACATGGTATGCAACTTGAAGACACTTTATGGATTGAAACAAGCCCCTAGAGCCCGATATGCTAGATTAGATAAATACTTGCTTAAATTGGGATTTGTCAAAGGTGTTGTTGATGGTAATCTTTACTTTAAAATTGAAAATGATAACGTTTTGATTGTTGAAGTCTTTGTTGATGATATTGTTTTTGGTGGTGATGATGATACGAGCATGAAATTTGTCGGTGATATGCAAAAAGAATTTGAGATGTCTATGATTGGTGAGATGAAATTTTTCTTAGGTTTGCAGGTTGCACAAATAGGAAAAGGTATCTTTATATCTCAAATTAAGTATGTGAAGGAATTGTTGAAGAGGTTTGGATTAGATGATTCCAAACTGGTTCCTATGGTGAGTGGTTGTAAATTGTTTAAAAATGATGAATCTCCTAAAGCTAATCAGAGTTTGTAGAGATCTATGGTTGGTGGACTATTATATCTCACTCAAAGTAGGCCTAGTATTATGCATGTAGTGTGTATGGCAACTAGATATCAAGTTGATCCAAAGGAGAGTCATGTTATTGTTGTTAAAAGAATATTCAGATATCTAAAGGGAACTGAAGATTATGGTTTATGGTATCCAAAGAATGATGATTTCATGTTATGTGCTTACACTGATGCAAATTGGGTAGGTGACGTTGATGACCAGAAGAGTACTACCAATGGAGCATTCTTTTTAGGTAAGAAGTTGGTTTCTTGGGCCAACAAGAAACATGATTCAGTATCTTTTTCTACTACTAAAGTTGAGTACATTGTTGTTGCTAGTAATTGCACTCAGATAGTTTGGATGAAGCAAATTTTGAAAGATATCAGAGTTATTTATGATGAGCCCACTATTATATATTGTGATAATTTAAGTTCTATAAACATGTTTAAGAATCTGGTGCAACACTTTAAGACACTAAGCATATATCAATCAAATACAATTACTTGAGAGAGCAAGTTGGTGAATGGAAGGTGAAGCTGGAATATGTATCTACAAAGGAACAAACTACTGATATTTTTACTAAGTCATTGCCTGTAGATATATTTGTCTATCTGAGAGACAAGTTAGGGGCCTCCACCCCTCCCAATGAGAACTAGATGCATTGAGTTGCATCGATCTGGTGGATTTAGAGTCTTACTTGTTTATCCAAATTGATGTGTTGATGCTACTCCTCTGTCAGAGTAGTCTGATGATTTGGTTATGTACCCCTGGGATAGAGAGATTTTTGAGATTTCAGGTTATGTGTTTCAGGGGGGGGAGAGATTTATGATTTGAAAGAGAGATTCATGTTTTTGTGTTTTAGGAGGAGAGAGTTTGATTTTCCATTTTGGTGATCTTTGGCATTGTTGTCAAAGGGGGAGAGAGATCATGTGAAAAACTACTTTATCTATCTTGATCTTAGGGGGAGTTTGCTAGTGATATCTTCTTTCTTTGTATTGACTGTTTTTCACATTCATATGTTGCCATCAATGTCAAAGGGGGAGATTGTTGGATTATTGGAGTGATTGTTGGATTTGGTTGTTCATTATCAATGCTAAGGATATGTTGTTTCCATTTATGTCAACATATTCCTATGAGTTATTCCGGTAAGCTTGGGAAGATTTTCTGATCCGATTTTTAGTGTTGGTTTACTGATCACTGTTTTGCGGTATCCGATATTCCCTATGATATATTCCGGTGTGAATAGATCTTGTACTGAGATTTTGGGTTATTGTTTGGGATGATCTTGTGTATCTTCATTTCGGATGGTTCATGATTTGGTGCACCACAAGTTATCTTTCTTCGTGATAATTATTGATTGGTTGTGTTCTTGAGCTTTGAGACGTTGATAGATGAAGATTTGAAAAGAGATGATTGTGCAACTATCCAGATGATTCTAACATGCTTTATGGTGTTTCCTAGTCATGTTCTATTTGTTTTGGTGATCTGTATTGATTGTGGAGTTAATTTTTGGTGATTTCTATGAACTGGTGATAATTTGTGTGTTATTCAGTATTTCCTGTGGTGTAGCGTGTTGCAGTTGATATTGGCAAGATTTCTAGTGGATGTAATTGTTTGGGAATTTGAATTAGGTCCATGCTATGTAATGTAAATCATGATATTGGTCCAGTGGTTGATCTTTATATTGTGTAATGTAATTTTTGTAATTATGAATTGAGGGTTGAATTTTTTGCCGATCTTGTTATCAAGGTTGATGATTTTTATATATAGGTGAGATGCTTATGTAATTTAGTAGTCGATATTGTGTCTACATTATCAGAGAGGTAAATGTGCGAACAAGGACATATCATTCAACGAAGTGTTGTGGTGAGTTTTGGTGTTGCAAGGCAGACAACTGTGCTTAACTGAAACTGTCATCAAGCATTTGTAGATGCTATTATTGTAGTTCATTCCTTCCAGATGGTAGTCCGAATCATTTTTGTAAGTCAGTGAGACTTCCCTGAGGGTTGTAGCCTTCCGAGAATATATCTTTTGAGCAGTGAGCTCTAGGCAATGAGCCTAAATGCATGTGCATTTCCCATTATAATATTTTCACATAATACTACAGAGTATCATCTTATTGTGGGTAGATTCCCACCATGGTTTTTCCCTTAACTGAGTTTTCCATGAAAAAATTTTGGTGTTATGTGTTGTTCTGTTAATATACTTATCTGTTATTATTGTGGTTTGTCAGCTAATGTTTTGGAAGTTTAATTTGTTGTGCATCTGGTGAAGATTGATTAACCCCCCCTCTCAGTCTTCCTTCTTGAGTTCTGCTAACAAATATCTCCCTAGCTTCTTTTGTATTGGAATGTGTGTATGAGAGTGGGCTTAGGTCTTAGCTACTTGGTTCCATCTTTATACATCACAAATACAAGAAGCAATAATCAATTGAGGTTCTAACGCCTTATCTCAACTTCCAAAGAGGGCCAATCTTTCTTATTAATAGGAGAAAAGACTTCATTGTAGAAACAACCAAATCCAATGAAGAGTTGTCAGTTGTTGATCAGCCTTAGAATGAGAATGTTTCCTATAGTGAGAGTAGAAAATTTTGTAAGAGAATTGGAAGGCTATCTGTTGGTGTAATTGTTTATTCATCTTGGATATAATTACACTTTACTTAAGTTTACTTAGGTACATGCATTACATTGTAGTTTACATATGAGACACCTAGGGAGATGTGCATATATTGGGAGTTTGTATGTAGCAGAAATTCCACCTTTTATGGTGTGATCTTGTTGTTACCCTATTATATCCACTTATTATGGAGTGATAATTCCACCTTCGGTGGGTGATCCACCTCATGTGGAATATTTTACTATTTCTCCTACCTACCCTTGCATCTCATTAAGCCACATGTCATTATTATGTGCTCCCTTGTCTCTTAGCCTTGCCTTTATAAGCAGGATCATCTACATTGTATTTAATAATTATGATGATTTAGTTGATCTCTTTTGGTATTATTGATAGGATTACAGTTTATTCTTGTCATATTTTATCTCTCTTGTCATTCTGCTATCTTATGGTCTCTCTGATCTTGGTTGCTTCAAGCATAATCTCACACTATCTGCTAAAACATTATGACAATAATCTATTTTCGCACATGGTAGTTAGATTTGTAATTAGATCCATAGATGATTTCTATCTCAAGAATGATCATTAAAATGTAAAATTTCTATAGCTTATCTGCTTAGACTAATAAAGAAACAAAGTATTATTTTTATTAATTTTTGTACCATAAACAATATACAAATAGTTGTGATTCTTGTTGGTAGAAGTTGGAGAGGGGCCTTGGAGCTTCTGGCTATTGTTTGGCTTGGATTTGAGTGTGTACTCTTTGTTCTCTTCACCTCTTTGCTCCTTATCGAGGTGGTGATGTTGGGGGATAATGTTTTCTCAGATCCAGGTGCTTCCTCTTCTATTTTGGAGGATCTTTCTCTTGAGGCGGGTGATTTTCTAGTTGTTGGATCTTTTCTTTCAAGCTCTTTTATGTCTTCTCCTATAGAGGTGGAGAGTGCGATGGTGCTTGTTTGTATGGATGCTATCTTGATTAGGCCTCTGTTTTAGCTCAAGGTGGTTGAGGGTACCACTTCAAAACCCTTTGATGTGGTTTTGGGGGCCATTTCAAAACCCAGTTTTAAGGTTAGGGAAGCCTTTCAAAATTCCTTTGTTTCTAGTCAGTTTGTTTTATTCACCTTGTCTTATCTTGTCTAGCTAGCATCTGATAGTTTTCAAGGGCCCAGTTCAGATTGTGGTTATTTTTGGTTATGGGCTAGTCATGCTTTTTGTTGTCTAAAGTCTTTGTCTCAAGTCAAGGGAGTCAAGAACATCCTTGTTGTTTGGTTAAGGGTTCCTACTAACCCTCATCATTTTCTCTTAAGTTTGAGGCTATAGTCGAGTAAGTGCACAAAGATGGTGGTCAAAAAGGGGGGTATAAGTGGACACTTTTTTTTTTTCTGACATCAGGTGAACCTGCACTTGGAGGCAAAATTTGAAAGTCATCCACTCAAGATATGAAGATAATCAAATAAAAATTATTATAGTACTCTGAATCTAGTTTCCAAACTACTAAAATTTTTCAAATTTGGATAAAATTAAGGGGGTCAAATCCTTCGCGCACAAAAAACATACCCTGATTTTTTCTGAAAAACATAACATAGTGTCTGATATGTGCTTCAAAAAAGTCATAGTTAGATTTAGTATTTTGACAAATCCTTTGGCAGAAAGATAGTTAAGAGTGAGCACTAGAAGATGTGTATTTGTTTGTAATTTTTTGTTGAATAATTTTTTTTTAATGATTTTTCCAATCGAGCACATCCTGAAAATTAGTTACATGTTCATGCCCGAAGCATAAGTTGCACTAAACAAATCGAAAATACAATTTAAAAAAAAAATTGTAAATAATCAAGTGCACTACAATAATATATAAATTTTTTAAAATTTGGATAAGTATATCAAAAGTTATTAAAAAAAATGGTGCACCTATGTCTGTGAGAACTATGGAGACACTAGTAAAAGAAATTCAATAATAATATGTTATTGTCGTTCAAATTTTAAAAAAAAATTTATGGTTAGAAAGCTCAGAAGATGGGTGAAAATATGGTGGCAATTACAGAAATACCCACTTGATGAAGTGTAAACCTGATGATGACAAAGTCGATAAACCAAGTTGATAAAATAAAACACGTCAAAAATGAGAGAAATGGAGGGAAATCAAACTTCCAAACTGTAGCTTTGTCATCTAGACCTATTTCCAAGCCTAAACAGTCAAAAGCGCGTACGGGGTACTTATGGTATAAAAAGCGCGTACGGGGTACTTGTGGTATAAAAAGCGCGTACGGGGTACTTATGGTGTAAGAAGCGTGTACGCGCTATGTTTACTATAAACAATGCGTATGTGCTAGTTTTGTTTAAATTTTGGGTGTGTGTATAATATGATATTGTATATATAATGTGTATATACATATAATATATAATATATATATATGTATATAATAATATATAATATATTAAGTATATATATACACATGTAAGTGTATTGTCTCCCCCTCTCAAGCGCATATAAGGTGCCTCTCTCTCTCTCTCCCTCTCCCTCTCTCCCCCTCTCTCTCCCTTTCCCTCTCTCCCCTTCTCCCTTCCTCCATACCCCATCCCTCTCTCTCTCCCTCCCTCTCTCCCCTTCTCCCTTCCTCCATATCCCATCCCTCCCTCTCTCCCCTTCTCCCTTCCTCCATACACTATCCCTCTCTCTCTCCCTCTCTCCCATTCTCCCTTCCTCCATACCCCAACCCTCTTTCTCTTCTTCTCTCCCTCCCTCCTCCATACCCCACTGCAACTGTGTCTGCACTTCTATAGAAGTAAGTGAATTTATTTCTTGTTTGCAACTTCCTCTTTAATTTTTATCATGTATGCTCTCCTAAGAAAAATGACTGATGGATTTGTGTGTGTATATTTAATAGGAGGAATAGGGTTTGAAATTTAACCACGGGTGCATTACAGTGACAAACAAGGAAACCTGGAACAATATTCTTCTCGAATGTGTTTTTAATGAGCAAAGCAGATGTAGAAAATAGTGTCAACAAAGCAATATGATGAGTCAGAGTACTTGCAATATGTTTTTTAGAAGGAAACAACCGATAGGAAGAGAAAGAGGGAGAGTAACACAAATGATGTCCTAGAGAATGATAGTGGTGGGTATGCGAGAGTTACCATGTTGTTACACAATGCCTGTCACCTAAAGAAATTAAAGTTTGTTGTATGCATGGCATTGGTAGTATATTATGATCATCACTTGTCAAAAGGCTTGGAATGATACATACCCATGAAAGAAATCAAGTGTGTAATTCCTATAGTCATAATCGAGATCAGTCCTATAACCTTGCAAATTTAATAACATCATATGTTTTAGAACTTAGGCAGTACTCTTAGGGTTAGGTCAAGATCTTACACTTGCTTTTTAGTGAAGCCTCATTGTTTGTTTGCTTGGAGTCTATCTTATGCTAACAATGGTCTAACTTAGCTATATCAAAACTAAAATACTAATGTTCTATTGTAAGATGTTCTATTCATAACTTTAAATTTAATATATCATTTTATTAGCCCACCATATGACCCTTAGGTGTCATTAGAGGTCATATTGTTTCCTAAGAGGTCATATGGTGTCAAGTGACCCCTTAGGACACCATATGACCCCTTAAGACACCATACGACCCATAAAAACACCATATGGTGTCCTAAGGGGTCATAGGATGCCATATGACCCCTCAGGACACCAATGACCCATAATAACACCATATGGTGTTCTAAAGGGTCATATGGTGTTATATGACCCCTTAAGACACTATTTGGTGATTTTATAGGTCCTATGGTGTGCTAAGGGATAATATAGTGTCATATGAACCCTTAGGACACCCTATGACCCCTTAGATGTTGTTAGGGGTCATATTGTGTTCTAAGGGTCATATTGTGTTATGGTCTCTCTCTCTTCCTCTCCCTCCCCCACCTTCTTCTCTCCCTCTCTCCGTCTCCCTATCTCTATCTCTCTCTCTCACTCCCACCCTCTCTCTCTCTCTCTCTCTCTCTCTCTCTCTCTCTCTCTCTCTCTCTCTCTCTCTCTCTCTCTCTCCCCCTCTCTCCCTCCCTCTCCCTCCCTCTCTCCCTCTCCCTCCCTCCCCCCTCTCTCCCTCTCTCCCTCTCCCTCCTTCTCTCTCCCTCCCCCCTAGTCTTCCCCCCCTCTCTTTCTCTCCCCCTCTCCCTTCCTACATACCCCTTCTTCTCTCTCTCTCTCTCTCTCTCTCTCTCTCTCTCTCTCTCTCTCTCTCTCTCTCTCTACCTCTCCCCCTCTCTACCTTCCCTCCCCCCTCTCTCTCTCTCTCCCTCTCTCTCCCTCCTTCCCTCTCTCTCTCTCTCTCTTCCTCTCTCTCCTCCCCTCCTTCTCTCCCTCTCCCTTCCTCCATACCCATCTTCTCTCCCTCCCTCCCTCCCCCCTCTCCTCTCCCTTCCCCCCTCCTTCTTCTCTCCCTCTCTCCCTCCATCTCTTATGCCCCCCTCCTCTCTCCCTCCCCCCTACTCTCCCCCTTCTCCCTCCCTTTTCATTCACATTTTTTCTACTACCAATAGTGCATACGGGGTACTAAACCTATTAGGTCACTGCCCTGCCATAACTTTTGTAAGGCATAGGAGCGCGTATGCGGTACTTATTACTTGTAAGCATGTACAAGGAACTGAGCCCATTATTCACTACCCTATGATAACATTTTTTAGGCTTAGGAGCGCGTACGCACTACTTATTAGTACAAAATGGGAAGAAAAAATATTGTTGGGCTTGCCAACATTTTATGGACTAACAGCACACACACGGTTATTAATGTAGCATGTACGCGGTACATAGACATAGTTTTAGTTGCCCAAGAGCCTCAATAGCCTCAAAAGAAGTTTTTGAGGTCATTGAAGGCCCCATTGGAACTGTGTTTGTACTTCTATCACTGTTTTATACATAGAAGTAAGTGAATTTTTTGTTTTTGCATGATTTCAAATGATTGAATTGTTGTTCTTATTAGTTTTGTCAATAGTATTGTGATTGTTTAATAGTTTGATTTCAAAAAATAGTGATAAGATGCATATTTATGGTTATTTGTTTGTTTATGAATTTTTTTTTACATATATATGTAATATGATTCTATTTAGGACAATCGATATCAACCATGGGAAAGAACAAGTGAGGAACGATGGAACAATGAGAGGTTGAAAAGGAAAGACAAAGGTAGTGTGTGAAGAAATTACATGACATAAGAACAATGGAAGAAGAAGGTATGTCATCCTCAATATCTCAATTCAATTTACCAAATGAACATAATGCACCTAATGCAATTGAAGAAGAGACATTTGATTTACCGTATGAACCTAATGCAATTGAAAAAGATATCGCATTGAATAAAAATTAAATGATGAATATACACCTTCTCTATTTGATGAATTTAATGTACATAATGCACCAATGTTAACACCTCCTAGAATCATTCGTAGGAAACCAAAGTATCTAATTGACATTGATGAGAATATATTGAATCTAATGCCTAATAAAATGAATGAATGAACTTGTAGGAGAATGGTTAAAAGAATATGGAAAAACTATTTTGAAAACTTAAATCAAACCGCAAGATGTCAATTAATTGTTCAAATGATTAAAAATTTGAATTTAAGAGAGACAATGAAAACTCTAAGCCTAAGATCATCTAAAAGTAACAGTGAAAGAACTATTGTGAGAAATTTATATGATGCATATCAAGCTATTGGTTCAAAATCACATATTAAAGATTCTAATGCTACTTGACGTGTCATTACATCAACCATAATGAGAAAGAAAATAAAAAAAGATCGTTTGATAAGCAAAACAAGTAAATCATTAAACGTTAGTAGAACAACATTAAGTAAAGCATTAAAGAGACGGGAAAAAATAGAGGAACCTAACAATAATTCTCTTTGGGCATTCTCAGGTAGACAACCATGCAAAGACAAGGTTGTTGTTGATACACTAAAAACATTAATTAATTTTTTTTGGCATGACAAAACAAGAGTTTCGCCCAACCAAAGAGATGTTGTTAGAAGGTGAATTGGGTCTACAAATCATGAGCCACATGCCAAACACTATTTGGATATTACTCAAACTAAATTTTATGAAAGATTCCTTCAAAAATTTCCTCAAATAAGAATTTCTCAAAGATTTTTTGAAATGGCAAAACCTTTTTATATTAAGATTAATCATGTACACACCACGTGTTGTTGTAGGATGCATATTGAATTTTCCACGCATTGTGATATTTTTCATCATATTTGTTCTACTTTGCACACTAACGATGTTTTGCAGGAATACAATATACAAGCACCTCCTAAGTCGGTAAGAGAATTTATTTCAAGTGTGCTATGTAATAGACATGATGGTTGCATTTATTATAAGATGCCTTGTTTGGAAGGTTCTTGTGGTATATGTGGTGGTTTGCAATTTTTACCAAGATGCGTACATTTGGAGAGCACCCATGAAATTGGTATGAAACTAGTTTCTTTTAGAAAATACAAGACAATCACATATGGAGTTAAAGATGGAAAACATTTGAAGAGATGTGAACTAGTGAAAAATGATATATGTGTAGCTGAATTTATGAAAATGTTTCAAGAGAAACTAGTTTATGAGTACATAATGCATACACATAGAGCCCGATGGTTAGATGAACAATTTAAGTTATGTAAGGACACATTTCCTCTTGGCACCATTGTCTCTATCGTTGATTTCGTTGAAAATTATACACTACAACCTCAAAATAAAGTGCAATCTATGTATTATCACTCTACACAAGTTTCTATTTTTGTACACATAGAATTCATGCATGCAAATGATAGCACAAAGGAGGATAGAAAGGTTGTAAGAGAGTATCACTTCTACTAAGTGATGATCGTACTAATTCATCGGAGTTTGTACAAGGATGGTTTAAAGTTTTCTATGATAGTTTAAGGGAAAGGAACATACGATACAACCAACACTTAATATGGTCAGATAATTGCACCGCACAATCAAAGAATGCAAGGATGTTTTATTGGTTGACAAGGATGCATATGACAAGCGGTGTACAACATTTTTGGAATTTCACTGAAGTTGGACATGGTAACGGAGAGCACGATGGTGCAGGAGCATGTGTGAAAAGAGCCCTAGCTAGAGAATAATTGAAGTACGAAGGTGGTGCTGAGTTGATAGATGCAGAAACAATTGTGTGATGGTGTAAGTCTAGGATGAGTCTAGGTAATCTAGGTACGTCAATGGTTCATAGATATTTTTGGTTAATTATTAAATCTAACATTGAAAACTATCTAGATTGTTGTACAGTTGCAGGATTAAGTGACATGCACTCATTTATGAGTTCAAATTCAAGTTCACTGGTAATTTATATGAGACAGATGGTATGTTTTTTCTCTTCATGCATGTATTGTTTGTGGGAAGAATGTGAATCACAAGAGTGGGTTGACAAATGGTCTTGTAGACCATTGGTTCCCATTGATTCATATCAAATTCCCAAAGCATTACAATTGAGCCAGTTGGAGAAATCAGTGTATTTTGACCATGTATCCGACCTAGTGGATTCAGGTGATTTTTTGAGTTAATTTTTTTGCAAGTATTCTTTTTGGTTTATTTTGTTGTACATCATACTTTATTTTTGGTATTAATTAACACTTTATAAAATGCAGGTCATGTGTATGTAGTTGTTGCAGAAGAGAGCAATGAAGAAGGACCATATTACTATTTGTGTTGTTGTGTTGAGCCAAAAAGAAAATTGACAACCATAATCATTGACGGAGAGGGTATTGAGTACCCAATACGATCTGTTGTCATGACAAGAACATGGCTTCGGAGATACCCTATCAAGAATTCTAATGTTTGATTGTTCGAGGACTTTGAAACACATAGACATATTCTTCATTTCTTGAACCTTGTTGTTGCAACAAATATTCATTTGATGAAGTATCGTGGTAGACCTCATAACAAGATTTTATGGAAAGTTCATGAATCTAACCACGAGGTAATACTTGACACAATACGGGTTAGAGTCGATCCTGAAGGCTCAATTGATTGATTCTACAGTTCAGAGTAGAATAATTTTGAGAATTTTGTATAAATCGTCGACAAATTGTTCTATATTCATTTTTTGTATATATAAATGCCCATGAGCTGATTTTTACATGTTTAGGGGCATAATTTCGTATATTTAAATGGCAATGAGCTTATTTGTACATATGTACATGCCAAATTTTGTATATTAAAATGGCGATGAGCTGAATCACACATATTGTAATGCCAAATTTTGTATAAAATCCCATGAGATGATTTGTAGGACATTTTTTTGTATAATCAAATAGCCAAGAGTTGATTTGACCATATTTAGAGGCAAATTTTAGAATAATATGTGACAATTTTTTGTGACTATTTTGTGTGTCAATGTTTTGTGACTATGTTTTGAGTATATGTGATGTGATAAGTTCAATCATGAGAATTCTTGATTCTTGTATAATCATGAAGAATTATTTGAGTCATTATCGGGTCATAGGGGTCATAGATTGAGACTAGATACAATTTGAGCAAAAATTATCATTGTTGTCAAAAAAATTGTCAAAAAAGTTGTCAAGCAACTTCTACATTGCGTCAGTAGGGTATGACTCTCAACGTTCCGATGCTTTGGGATGCATGAAAGGGGTATGCCTAGCATAAAACTGCCCACCTAGATGCGCTCGTGATGTCAGTTTGTGCACATAATGAACCAAATCAATTCTAGCCAATCCTACAACTTTGCATTGCATGCAACTAATGATTTTTGCACCAGGCGAAAAAATGCTACCAATTGAAAATGGATCTAAGTCATAAAAAAATGAGATAGGACATTATAGAGGAGCCTCATGTGAGCTCACAGGTTCAAATGGATCAACCATATGTGTCCAAGATTGGAAGAAACAGTCCGTCAAATTTTAATAATTTTTTGGACTTAGGGCACTTGAGAGATTGCCCCAGTACGATATGACTCTTGATGTTCCGGCGCTTTGGGACGCATGACAGGGGCATGCCTAGCGTAAAAATTCCACCCAGACACACTCGTGATGTCAGTTTATGCACACGATGAACCTAATCAATTCTAGCCAATCTTGCAACTTTGCATTGCATGCAACTAACAGTTTTTGCAGCAGGCAAAAAAATGCTACCAATTGAAAATGACTCTGAGTCGTCAAAAAATGAGAAAGGAAATTGTAGAGGAGCCTCATGCGACCCCACAGGTTCAAACGGATCAACCATATGTATCCTGGATTGGAAGAAATAGTCTGTCAAATTTTGACAATTTCCTAAACTCATGACACTTGAGAGATCGCCCTGGTACGGTATGACTTTTGACGTTCTAACATTTTGGGATGCATGATAATGGCATGCCTAGAGTAAACCTACCCACTTGGATGCACTCATGATGTCAGTTTATGTACACAATGAATCGAATCAATTCTAGCCAATCTTGCAACTTTGCATTGCATGCAACTGACGGTTTTTGCAGCAGGCGAAAAAAATCCTACCAATTGAAAATGACTCCAAGTCATCAAAAAGAGATAAGCCATTATATAGGAGTCTCATGCAACCCAACGGGTTCAAACGGATTGACCATACGTGTCATGGATTTGAAGAAACAATCTGTCAAATTTTGACAATTTTTTGGACTCATGGCACTTGAGAGATTGCCCCGGTATGGTATGACTCTCGACGTTTCAGCTTTGGGATGCATGACAGGGGCATGCCTAGCATAAACCTACCCACCCAAATGCGCTCATGATGTTGGTTTGTGCACATGATGAGTTGAATCAATTATAGCCAATCCTGCAACTTTGCATTGCATGGAATTGACGATTTTTGCAACAGGCGAAAAAATGCTACCAATTGAAAATGGCTTCGAGTCATCAAAAACCGAGATAGTCCATTGTAGAGGAGCCTCAAACAACCCCATAGGTTCAAATGGATTGACCATATGTGTCCTGAATTTGAAGAAACAATCCGTCAAATTTTGACAATTTTTTTGGACTCAAGGCACTTGAGAGATTGCATCGGTCTGGTATGACTCTCGGTATTTGAGTGCTTTGGGATGCACAACAAGGGCATTCCTAGCATAAAATTTCCCACCTAAATGTACTCATGATGTTGGTTAGTGCACACGAAGAACAAAATTTGACCATTGCGAGCGTGAGGGTGCTCTCGCACCAAACACATATTGTTGTTTATATTCATATTGTCGATTTTTGTTGTTTATATTCATATTGTTGATTACATATGCAAATATACATTTAAATTTATAAAAGGGTAGCCACCAAATACAACGAATACACAATAATGAACTGAACACAAGGAGTTTTGTAGGGTTAATTCAACATTTTAGAAATTTTATCAAATCATATTCCACGATTGCAATGTTTTATATCATATATTTTTGTTGTTTATATTCATATTGTTGATTACATAGGCAAATGATCAATTAAATTTATAAAAGGACAACCACAAAATACAATGAATACAAAATAATGAATTCAATACACATTTATTGGATCAAATATCAACATTTATATATATATAAAAAAGGCATGTTTGCCAAGTCAATACAAGTATTACAAAAATTTGGCATATGCCATGTCCAAATTGATATACAATAAAAATGTAGAATATATCTACATGTATTGGTCAACCTATGACCAAAACTAACACTATATGATCCTAAACTTGTGGTGGATCATCAAAATCAAGCCTCTTCGAAGCAGTACGTGGCTCTGTAGATGGCTGCAAAACCACAATTCAAAAGCCAAGTTAGAATTCTTTTGTAGAAAATAGTTCACAATTAACAACATAACTATGCATTTAACTATAATTCCTTTGCAATTGAAATGTAGATTACCTCATCAGTTGATCTAGGAGCTAATGTCTTTGATCTCCTCTCCTTGTCACTCATAGGAGTTTTCTTGAAGACATACTTAAATGGATCCACATTATGGCCATACCCCGAAGGGGTTTATTGTAAATTAAATGTACAATTAATACAATGTACTAACATACATATATCAAAAACACTTAAAAGCTATAATATAAAGAACAATGGCATACATGTGCCTGAGATGCTTCTCCAATGGACTAAGGATGGCTGAACATCGATGGAGAAACTGTCTCTATTACCTATACAAAAAATGTTCAAAGATTAAATACAATTAATATAATGATAAGTATTGTAGGTTAAAAACAATTAATGTAATATATCAAACAAAAGTGTACCGGATCTTGAGATGCTTCTCCAGTGCACGGAGGAGGGTTCGCCATTGATGAAATAGGTATGGATATTTACTGTATGAAAAAATTATAAGATTATAATATATCACAAGTTCACATGTACGCATGCATATAATAATGAAATCAAGAAAATAAAGTAGAGATACATACCTCCACCTTCTCTTGATTCATGGGTGAATCGGGTGCATTCAACAAATCCACATAGCTCAATGGTTGTTGTACATATAAAATAGACAAAAAACACTAATCAATCTACAAACCTCAACTAATACTTGATTTCAATATTTTCAAACAATTGTACAACTAAAAATGTGTTCAATTACCTTCTTCCCACATTCTAGTGTCTTCGAGGAATTCTTTTTCTTAGGACAAGCCCTAGACGTGGAGAGGGTACCCTAAAAAAATAAAATTAACATGAGATATTAGTACAAATAATATATTAAACATAATTTTAAAAATATAAAATGAAATGACTTTCATATTCCATCAAAACAATACATAAAAAGGTTTGTACAAAATATGATATTGTATAGCCTTGTAGGCTAAAATCGATCGCTGAGAGTGTGATGTCATCAATCTAGGACATTTGGTCCCCTGTCAACACCTACAAACCAAAAATTGGACGAAGAATTAAAGATAGTTAGTATCTCTTCTATTTTTTTGAATTCAAAGTGTACTATTCTATTTTAACATGTTACAAAATTTATACCTCAGGCATCGAAGTTGCAGCTATAGTAACTGGGGGAGGAGTATGGGTTACCGCTGCTGCATCCTAAAATGCATATTATTTGTCTCAATTTAAATCGATGTATAACTGAAAATTCATTTATGTAATTACGAATTTAAAGTGACTAATAAATAAAATGCTATGAATTCAAATCAACACACCTATGTCTGTTGCTCATGGGCAAACATCATGTCCATCAACTCATCTGTCAGCGCAAAATCATCAGTCATGCGGGCCTGACATCTACTCCTGCAAATCATGCACGGATGAGATGTGGATCCATCTACACCAGTTACATCATCTATCCCCAAGCATATCCCTGAGCAACTGACACACATATGCAGGATGGGCTCTCTGTCGCCACTTGGAGCAACTAATGGCTCATCATCCAATACAATAGGGTGTGCTAATGACGTCCCATGCTGGATGATGGCACCAGTCAATGTTGTGGCCGTCTAAAGAGTCTGTAGCTCCATCAACTTTTTCAGCTCTACTGGGACAACATGATATGCCTTGGGTTTGGGTGCTAGGGGGCAACGACTCTCCACGGGTAATCGCCTACGGGCTATAGGTCTATCTTGGGTAGAGCCACCACCTCTACCATGGAACTCTCTCATGTCAAAATAGTTTGGGCACACATTGAGTACAAACTCACAATATATTTTTCTCAAAAAATATAATGGCACCTCATAATTATTACAAGATGGATCATCAAAGACCATCCATTACCTCTACCAAAAAAGATTCTTCATTTGCATATTGATACACCAATGTATGGGAAACCTCTTTGGATTAAGAGGTAATGACTGACCAGTTTTGGGATCAACGAAAAGGGCACATATTTGTTGTTTACTAATATTTTTGTTTTTTACTCCCTCGTATGATAGCCCATTGGCATAGAATTGACGACACCTATCCCTAAAGTTTCTCCATTTCGTAATTTGTGTGGAAACATCTATGGCACCACTAGCTAATGTTTCTAGGCTAGTGGCGAGGGATTGATGATGCTCAAGTTCGGATGTTTTCAATTTAACAACCAGTCTATTGATTTTAGACATATTTTGTCCTAACTGATTAATTAATTGCTCTTGTGTTTCAGGTGTGCGGTCAAAAGGAGGAATTGGGGGTGTATCTTGTGAGTTTTCAGGAGGTGCATTTGGTTGTTCTTGTTGTGGATTGGAAGAATTTTTGAAACAAAAATGAAAAAACCTAATCAAAATTAATGAAATTAAATTCAAAATGTAAAATAAATTGAACAAAAGACCTGATTGAGAAGAAAGAAAATGCTAATGTTATGGATCAAACAATGTTGGAAACTGTCAGTAAAGTTAGCAAAATTGAGGAATGTCTTAAAAGTATCGCAGAGCAACTGAAGGTCTCTGCTGGCAATACCAAAACCCTCATCAGCAAATTGGATGAGGAGAAGGACACCCTGGAAATTGACCCTAACATTGAAGGCACAAGAGATGTTCAAGGACCCAGAATAAGAACCAGAGGTGAAAAGAAGGAGAAGAAGCCAAATAAGGACCTGGACGAACTCAAGGATGTTGTGGCCAACTACGACCAACTGGTGATTAAGGCAGAGGACCTCCTGAAGACTCTTTAACTGTGCAGTGTTTTCCTGGTTTCTATTATTTTGTTGTTTTCTATCTTTTGCTATCCTTTCTATTTACTGGCTTTATTGCCAGTCGTTTTGTAAGCCATTTTTATATGGTTTGGATACTCTATGATGATCTTTTTTAATCTTCCTATGTTAAAGGTTTCGGGTCCTGAAAACCTATTTTTCTTATTAATTAGAACAAACGGGAAAGAAAGACAAAAGTAAACAAAAACTAACCTTGATCCATAGTGTCTGGAGAATAAATCTAGCACCCCATTTGCGGTTTAGGAGAGAAAATGAAGAAAAAACAAACTAAAAACGTGCTATTCACGGGAAAAAAAGACCCAGTTTTTTTTTTTAAACTTTTTTTGACAGGCACTGTGTACACGGTTCTTTTGGGATTATTAGTGCGTACGTGCTCATTTTCCTATAAGTAGCGCGTACGCGCTCATTTTCCTAGAGGTAGCGCGTACGTGCTACTTTCCCTAAAAGTAGCGCGTACGCGCTACCTTCTCTAGGCTCGGGAACAACAAACCTAAGCGTGCACGCGGTCATTTCAAATTTTAGAACCACGTACGCGCTGCTTGTTTTTCCATGTTTTTTTGGGTGGTGTCCACTTTTCTGACCACCATCTTTGTGCACATACCCAACCTAGTTGGTGTGGCTAGCATAATTTGTATTGATTATATCTTAAGTGTCTAGTTGATTCTTTCTACTTGTGGCAGTGCTAGTGTTTGGCTGGCCTTTGTTAGCTCAACTATGTTTGGGCTTCTAGTTTTCATGGTTTATTCTCTATGGCAACGATGTACTGTGGGTTCCAGATCCTAGTAAAATCTGAGGGTTTTGGGTCCCTCCAAAACCTATTGTAAGGGGTTTTGGGTCCCCTCAAAACCTGTTTTCCCATAATCAAAAACAATTTACAAATAGTCTATAACCACTGATGTGGATCTTGATTAGACCTTGCATGGTCTCTCAATAACTTAGTAAGAAGGAACAATGAGCTATCCCATACAATTTCAATTGATTATGTACTTGCATTTTTTATTTACAATATTTAATACAAAAAAAATCTAAACAATAATTATAGCCATTCTTATAAAAACATAAACCTTAGACATACATTTCTAATTGAATAAAGATTACGTATATAACATTCTAAACTTATTTTTTTGTTGTAAATAATTTATGTTGAGTCCCACTTGATTGATTTCTTTATCAATTGTAAGACCTCCTACCACTACCAAACCCTCTACCTTAAAATATTATTCTATTTATATCAAAAATCAATTCAATTAGATATGGATATTTCATTTAATAATATTAGCAAGTCTTCAATTTTTATTTATTTATTTATTGTATAGTAAAACATTTATTCTTTTTGAATCATTATTAAAATTTGAAAGAAATAATAATACCAATAAACTAATAGATACATACATTATTTTTATATTGAAACAATGCAAATACAAGAATGAAGCTACTAGCAAGTAGCCGAAGGAAAAATAAGACTATAAAATGTACAATACAACAAAAGAATTATTGAGAGAAAGACACAAATCATTCCATGACTTTGAAATTGGATAACTCTCTCTTTTATTCGATTGCACAGTACATATAAATCTTCCTAGTTTAACCTAATGTTATACATGGGTTACTTATCAACCTTGTTGTATTAAACCCTTACAGTACATGGAAAATATTACCACTTACTTATAACTTTAGAAGAAAAAACAATAACTAGCATTTTATATAAGCCAAGGGAAGAAGTTAAGATGTAGATGAGGAGTATCTCTCATTGTTCATTTTGCTTATCATGCTTGTATCCTCTATCAGGGGTGTGATATTGAGGGTAATTGAAAAGTTCTAGGAGTACCAAGAAAGGTACCTATTATTTTTTCTAATCTTTCAATTATTTCTATCATATTTGGACATTGTTGTGGTAGCTCCATTGTGCACGCCATTCCCATTTGCAAAATTTGAGTAAGGCATCCCAATACCATTGACATATCAGTTTCATTGGCATCTTCAAGCAAGTTATTATCCACCACTTCTATGATTTTATTTGGAAAATCCATACCCACCCATTTTTGTATATTGTTTCCTTCTACAAACATATCATGTGTTGGTCTTCTCCTAGTAAAAATCTCCAAAAAAAGAATTTCATAGCTATAGACATCTCCTTTTGTAGAAATATTTCCACCCCTCCATAATCTATAATACAATACAATCATTAGTGATTCTTAAGCATTTACTACATGAAAGATCAATCTAATGAAATTGTATATTTTTAATAAATTAAGATATGTACCTGGTGCAATGTACCCAATAGATCCCTTGAGTGCATTTGTAAAACTCAATGAATCCATTGAATTCCCCAATAGCAATTTGGCAATACCAAAGTCTGCTATATATGCAGCCATATCATCCCCTAACAGCGGATTACTAGGGTTTAGGTCACAATGAATAACTTGCACAAAACAATGATGATGCAAATATGTCATTCCTTGTGCCATCTCCATTGCTATTCTTAATCGATCACTAAAACTTAATCTCCATTCATCTGCTTCATCTGGATGTAGCCATCTCTCCAAGCTTCCATTTGACATGAAAGGAAGAACTATAACTTTAAAAAACTTTAAAATCAAGGTTGGAACATACTGAAATCATTTTAATTACATTGCGATGTCTAACTCTTTTTAAAACATTGCATTTTCTTCTAAAACTCTGGAGAACATTTTCATCTCCCAAATTGAAGACTTTAACAGCAATATTTGTATCATTGTTGAGAATCTCTCTATAAACAGATCCAAAACTGTCAACTCCCAACAGATTAGTCTGGCTGAACCCGTCAGTTGCTTCTACAAGTTCTTCATATAAAGATTGCAATGCCAATCACAATGGGTACAATTACCCTTTTGGAGAGTGAATGCTGTCCGTGTTTGAAAGGAGAGCATGGAGGCAATTTAATCCATGCTCCACAAAGGCCAAGATTTGCCATAACTGCTGATTCATTAAGTTTTGCAAAAACTCCTCCTTTTGGAACTTCCCCTATTAATCTGTTTGAAGAGAGATTGATATGCTGAAGCATTTTCATCTTTGTAAAAGAAAATGGGATTGTACCTGATAAATTATTTCTAGAAAGATCAATGTTCTGAAGATTTTTCATATTTGTGAGTTCTGCAGGTATTGAGCCACTGAATGAATTGTATGAAAGATTTAAATACTGTAAAGCTATGCAGCTTGACAAGGCTGGTGGAATTTCGCCTGAGAGACACATCTATTGCTTGGACCATTACCCATTTGCTCATTTGTGAAAGAGAACCATCTAACGAATTGTTAGAAATATTGAAATAAAATTGAAGATTTTGAAGACTTGATAATTCCGCAGGCACTTTTCCTCATCCACTCTTTCCAATGAAAGGCATCTCCCTAAACTGCCAGGTATTTTCCCTGACAGCTGATTGTGATCTAAATTAAGTCTTCATAGTTGTGGAAGATTCCCAAGACTGTCTGGAATTGTCCCTAAAAACATGTTTTCACTCAGTTCCAACAAGTCGAGACTTTTTATCATACCCAAAAATTGAAGATTTTCAATTTATCTATAATGGGTAGTAGGAAAAAATATCAAATATGTCTTTTTTGTTTTGTTGGTATTCAATATCATCTAATTGGATATTAGAGGTCTTTAATAAGAATTCTTTATCTTTAAATGGTGAAAATTGAAAAAATTACAATGTTTGTATCTTTTTTTCTTATGTTTTAGCTTCATTTTAATTAGATTATTTTGAACAAACTGATATATTTTTGCATGAAATTCAGTTCATGTCATTATCTTTTAACGATTTAAGTATGACTTATTTGCTGAAAAATCTCTTATTTATTAGCAAGGATTAAATTTGTGTGTGTAAAATAGATCTACACCATTTTCATGGTCATGGATATGATCACAAACATTTAGAATTAAGACTTCAAAATTAAACATTACCAATATTTCCACTAGTTATTATAAGCTAATCTAGCACACGTCTGTGTTGATTTGTGTTATGTTGTTATATCTAAAGACATCCATCCATTCATTTGAAATCTTCTAAAGACATCCATCCATTCATTTGAAATCAACATAAGAAGAACATAACATATGAATTGCATTATAGGCTTCTATCATTGTCTTACAATCACAATATATTTTATTGTACTTATTATGATGTTGATCATTTGAACCTAATTTGAATGGTTGGAATTGGGGAAGCTTCCAATGTTGAACACATATTTGAGTAGTGTTATGGAGTAGCTTTACGTTATTTATCCTTCTTTCTTTCCTTGTTCATACAAGGATCCGAGTACCAAGCAATGTGAAAAGAGTCTTTTTTATATTTTTCTCCTTGTCACTTTCCCAGCTTCTTGTCATAGCAAAATCTACTCTGGTTAGTCCTTACGCGGAAAGAAAACTCGTTGAAATGTGAGAGGTAGAAATTGGCACGCAAGTGCTTTCCTGGTGTAAAATTCTTTTGTGTCTATGCACTAGTTCACTTCTAAAGGTGTAATGATTAGTTTTGCATGCATGGAGATTAGTTATAGGGATGCAAATCTAAGCCAAAATATAGTATTATCAACTCAAAAATTCTAAGGCATCCATATGATTAAAAATAAATTAAAAACAAATTAAATTTCAACACCTTTGCGAATTAATTATTAACATCATTTGTATCTCATTTCACCATTTTGGGATTCAACCTAAATATCGAATTATTTTATTTGAATTTTGGATTAATTACAATGTTTTATATCAATCTTATCTTTAAATATTTTAGAACTAATTTAAGTGGTTATAATTGAGAAGGGCTCTTGAGTTGAACACATATTTGAATAGAATTAGGGAGTATCTTCAAGTTACTTTTACTTTTAGCAACATTTCAAATGTTATAATAAATATGTAGTGATTTTATGATTGGAGGAAATTTTTACGAGAATTTAAGTAATGGTTGAAAACATTACAATGATGCTTGTGGAGATATAGTGTTCACCACATATAGGGGAGCTCTAAGATGAATATAAAGTTTTTCTAAAGTTACGCCTTACTAACACAATTTATTGGTTGTTATTGACGATCATCTATACTATCAAAGTGTCTTCAATGTTGCCAACATGCTACTAAAGTCCAATTGTTGCTACTTAAGAGTATTATTGCAACATAATATATTATGTTTGCTAACTAGTTGAATTATAAATGATCATGCTTCTTTGTCTTTTTTGTTCTATAGATAATGTTAGGGATTAAGAACACCATATGAAGTGGACTAATAAAACTGAAGTAATTGGATAAGAGTTGATATTCCTTAGTGTTGATCGCTAGAAAGACAAGCGATGGTAATTTTAATGGCATTTTTATATCATTGGATAGTTGTAACCTGTTGGAATCAGGAATCACAGAGAGAGGGGGGGGGTGTGAACCAGTGATCTACTGATTTGGAAATTTTCAAACTTAACTTTAAACCACCGGAAGCAAACTGAAATGCAAAAACATAAAATAATTAATCACAAAATCATAACATCGAATTTTTATGTGGAAACCCAAATGGGAAAAACCACGGTGGGATTTGAACCCACAATATTATTCCACTATGGCCAATAGCAAAACAATATTACAATATGGGGAATGCACAAGTATTTGGGCACACTACCTAGAGCTCATTGTTCAAATACAATAAGGGCTACAACCTCGGAAGGCTCACTACCTTACAGATTCATTACAATGATGAATTACAACAAAATGAACTCCAAAATAGCATCTACAATGCTTGGATGAGTTCCATTAAGTGCCAAGACTACTGACTAGATCAGCTCTGCTATTCTGCTTTGTTCTGCCCTATTCACTATTTTAGTTAGCTACAGATCAAGAATGCACATGTGAAACTGCGCCAAAATGGGTTCTCGATCACCACTCGCTTGCATACAATCATGCCTTACACCAAAAAGATCATCTATGCCAAACTTATATACTGTCAATCACAAAATAGATCATTTACCATGTCGGTCTGAGTGTAACATATAGTCACATGTTGGCTTAATTGGATCACAAAAGATAAATGTGGATCACCAAAACAACAATAAAATGATGTTTCTATGTCAGCCCAATCAACCCAAATATGATTCAATGCACCGCAATCACTGGAAGGCTTTCGGACCCAAAATTGCTATGTTATTCCTAAAACACCAGTTATCTGGCTATCAGTTAACATCTGCTTCCGGCTAAGAAGAATTATGGCTACCAGATCAAATCTCCATGAAGAGTTGCCATCGATGACAACCCTAAACCAATAATGATCCATCAGGAGCCACCGAATGAGTGTCAATTTCCAAGAATCTCCCCCTTTGGCATTGATGGCAACACTCATGAAAAATGGCTAAGTGTTGAGCACTGTACACCAAATCAAAAGAATTTCTAAGGCTCACCCTTAGACAAAGAATTCCACTCTTCTATAATGCACATTTTTCACTATTTCTCTCCCCCTTTGACAACAATGCCAAAGATGGGGTGTTGTCCAAAACTTATATACAGAGAAACTTGCTGGATATTTTACAAATACTTGAAGATGTCAGCAAAAATGGTCTTCAAGGATCCTAGGTAAGTATCCCATCTTCTCTTAAAGTTATCTGAAATAGTAATAAATGCACTAAATATAGTGACATGAATCTCTACCTCCTTCAGATTGAATGACACAGGTTGTCCCATACCCTTCATGCAATCTGCCTTATTACTTAGCATGGTGTCCAACCGGGGGGCAATTAAGTGTTACTACTTACTAAGATTGCCATTAGTCTTATGTTCAAAGTTATTCTATATATTCTAGTCAGTTACTTCTACCGAATCTTTTAGTCGGTAAGCATAGTGAAGTCGGTTAAAGAAGAAAGTAGTCTCAGAGCATAGTATACACCGAGCACTCTACCGAGTAACACTCGATGTCTATCGAGCAGCAAGAATGATATACCGAGTGAAACATGTTACCAGATTCACTGAACCTAGACATATATGGGAAACGTGTTACAAAGATCGAGGAACAAGTAACTGTTATCACATTGGAAATTGCACTTAAAGATTGTGTATGATTTTGAGGTCATCTAACCAATGAAATATTTTGCATGGTTATTCATTCGAGAAATCATGTTTGTAAGATCGAAGCATGGACCAGATCACCAACATAAGAGATCTATTTATACAACATGAATTCAGGATTAGATATGTGTGCAAGTATATATGTGCATGTGTGTGTGAAGCAAGACATATACAAAAAGGAAAATCATGAGATATCACAGAATGTTATGACTGTTATAGTTGACAGAGAAACACAGAGGTCACTGAGAAGGGTTTCAGAGAACAGTCAAGGAACAGAGTAAACAAAAGGGTTTACCGAGTTAATATATGAATTATCAAGGTATGCTATAAGAAAGGTAATATCATTTTGAGCACATAGAATCTGCTATAACATTTCAGATGTAAAGTTGCAGATAATTTGTAAAGATTTGATTGTAATATTTTGAGTTGTAAGAAAAACCTCTAACAAGGTAAAAGACTCTAACTAAGTCTATAAATTGTAAAGCCTCTAACTAGGTGCAACATTTAGAATAAGTGTTGTAAAATCCTTTAGCAAGGTAGATCTAACAGATCTTGATATACTCCTAACAGGGTAAGCTATCAGAAATAGCTAAACATGTAGCTCTAACCGAGCAACCTTTATTATTGCGGTAGTGAAGTTGTGGGTGTCATCCCCACCGCAATTTTTCTCTCTAACCAAGAGTTTCTGCATAACCAAAATATACGTGTTATGAAGTGAATCATGTATGATTGTTATTTATTTGTTTTAGCATTATATTATGTTACTGCACTATTCAATTTATGCTTAACAGTAAAGTTAAAGTTGAAGAAAAGTTTTGAAGTACTGATTCACCCCTCCCCTCTCAGTACATTAGCTTTCCATATTTGGCCTAACAATTGGTATCAGAGCTTGAATCTTGAAAAAATATTTAACAACCTAAAGAGAAAGATCTTATCAATGGAAGGCTATAAACAATCTCGGAGAATTGTATATCTGCAAGAAGAGTTGGATCATGCTAATCAAGTGATTGCAGACATGCAAAGACAAATGCAAAAGTCTCTGAAAGTTAGAAGAAGGTTATCTGATGATTTGCAGGACTCTCAAGAGCTGGTGGAACAAATTGAGACATCATCTGAGAATAGTATGTCTGAAGAGACTGAAGAAATGATTGAAGTGTTGAAAGAAAAGAACAAAGCACTGACTGATCAGCTAAAAGCAATGAAAAGAGAACATCAGCATTTCAGCACACAGATGACTGAAAATCTTGATGCATTGAGGATAGTCGAGGATAAAGTAAGAGATCTAGAAAGAGAGAAACAACAACTTGAAGCATTAGTATCTGAAAAGAATGATGAAATCATAAGATTGACTGGGATTCAACAAAATCTGTCAGATCAACTAGGTTATGCACATCATGAAGCAAATCTGAAAGATGATGAGAATCAAGCATTAAAACTTGAAGTATCAAGGTTGACTGATGAACTTGAAATAGAGAAGAAATCCAAAGAAATATTGAAGAAGAGTCATGAAGCATCAAAGATGTTGGATGAGCAATTGAATACAAGAAGACCCAACAAAGATGCAAGACTCGGTTACAAAGGAAAAGACTCTACCGAGAAGGGAATTCATACTACCGAGAGAGGAGAATCATCAAAGCAATTTGGAATCAAGAAGAACATCAAAAGAAAGAAGCCTATTTGCAACTACTGTGGAAATCAAGGTCATACTGCCAACATGTGCCAAATCAGAAAAGGTAAGCAAGCGAATGTCACTAAGTCCAACGATTATTGTTACAATTGCAATAAATATGGTCACACATTTAACCAATGTAGGACAAAGTCTACTAGCAATTATAAGAAGGCAAAATTCAAAGGGTTTTGTAAAAACTGCAATAGATATGGACACAGTACCGAGAAGTGTTGGTTTAAGCAAAAGAACTATGTGTGGTCTGCACACCGAGCAAATACTGGAAGCTATCGAACTCACGGAGAACTTAACCGACCATATGTTGCAGTACCATGGGATTACAATACAAGGATATGGTGTGAATGTTGTGGAAGATATGGACATATAAGTGCCAACTACTTTATAAGGTTTGGAATGAACAATCAAATATCATGGAGAAATCCTGGTATGGCATGTTTTCATTGTCACAAAGTTGGACACTTGGCTAGAGATTGCAGAGATCAACCTAGAGGAGACACTGAAGAAATAAAAGGCAAATTACAGATGATTTGGAAAAAGAAGGAAATTGTGTCAAATGAAGAAAGCACCTTACCTACTGAGTTAGGTGCACCTATTCCAAATTAATTGGTAAAGGTATGAAGGGACTGCATTCTCTCAAGGTTAAATCTTAACAGTTCCTACTTTATTATGTACTTAAGTCAAAATCTGCATAGCTAAGACGTATTAGTAAGTTTGAAATTCTATCAAAGTCTTTTGTAAGCAGTATAAAGGAAACCTGTCAAGTTGGTAACTACAGGAAGCCTGTCTAGTTGGTAAATGAAGGAAATCTAGCTACTTGGTTAAAGCAAAAAAAGGAGAGTGGAATTAGTTTAGTGGAACCGAGTGCATTTAATGTTTTAACCTAACCTGCACGGAGCCCGATAAGGTATATTGTGTACTTAAAGCATTTACGCGGTCATTTTTCACTTACCAAGTTTTCAAGAGAGCAGAGCAAAGTGAATCTAAGGCGATCAAACCTCCTCCGAAGCAAAATTCAAGGTATTTACATCAATCTCAACGCATTGTTAAGTTGGTTTACTGATCATATCTGTTGAAGATTTCTATTTCATATTTGTTAAGAGGAAAAGTGTCTGTCGTTTGAAAGTTTTCAAACCCTAAGGATCTTTTGATAATTTTTATCTGAAATCTACAATGGTACCAAAGATCCAAGAACCCGTTGTTCTTAAGAATGTTGAAAAGCCCTCACTAAAATACTCTCTAACTCCCAAAGTAGCATCAGACCCGGATGAAAAAACTGTATTTTTACTCATCTCGGATAGAGTTTTACTAGTTGAGGATGTCAAATTCTTCACCAAATGTCAAGTTGAAGAACTAGGTCATGTTGAAATCAAAGACACCTATGATGAATTGTGCACCGATGGGAAATTGGATAGCAAGTATGAGCACATTAAGATCAAGGGATTGACTGAAGCCCTAACCTATCCCCATGTCTTCAAACCCCAGTGGGCCAAGTTTGTTCTGAGCAGAGTTCATGATGATTTCATGTGGTTAGAGGAGCAACCATTCAAAATCACCAAGGAAATCATTCATCTAATCACTGGTTACCCTATTTATGATCATGCCCAAGCTCAGAAGATGATATCACAAAAGGAATTGATCACCTTAACCGGAGTGGAATCCGATTGTAGAGGATTGAAACTGAATAATGTAACTGATGTAGAGCTAAAGCTTTCTATTAGAGTGATACGTTATTGTTTCTTCCAATCAGCAAGGGAAAATAGTGTACCCTATGTAGCAGTTGACTTAGCATACAAAATTGTGAAAAAGGGAATGAAAATTGATCTTTGTGAAGTATTGCTGAAAAACCTATTTGAGAATTTGAACACCATCAGGAAGCCGAAGAAGAACAACTCGGCCAATACACTAAAGTTTGGATCACTGTTATTATGCATGTTTTTCTATTTTGAAAAATTCTTTCCAACAGTTGGTAAAGTAGTTTGGGAGCTACACCGACCTGTCACCCATCAAATCAATGACTTTATCAAATGTCTAGGTGACAACCTCAATGATATTATGGATGATTATTTCAGGAAGTTTCAAGAGAAGATGCATAACAGGTATAGAATTCCACCTTAGCTAGTTGAAAAATACAAAGATGACATATGTTTTAAAGTAGACACCGACTACTGCTATGTGAATGTTGTGGAATCAAGAACTCAATCTTTGTCACCTATGGGTTATGAGGTTGACTTTGACATCACACAATAGCAGATAGATGCATTTCTTACACTACCAAGGCATGCTACTGAGCTGAGGTATGGAACATATGAAGAAGTGAAAGAGAAAGTAAAGATGAGCATTGTAGTACCAAAAGCTACAAGAAAAGCAACAAAGATCATCAAGGCACTATCAAAGAAATTTGGAGAAGGTTCTTCCTCCACACCTATCAAGTGCACACTAGTAATCACCAAGGAGGAATCAGAAGCCCAAGAGGCTGCTATTACACTAAGCACCGAGCTGCCTAAAGGGAAAGTTCTGAAGAGGAAGAAATAGGACACATCAAAGGCATCACCGACTCCCTTAGTAAAGCACCCAAACACAAGTTCATTTGCAGTGTCACCGAGTAAGAAACCAAAGATTGTTGTTGTTCCTAAGGTAACAAAGACCTATAAGAAATCTACTCGGAGACTCATTTTGACTAAAGAGTCCAGTGACACAGAGTCTGAAGATGCTAAAAAATTTCAGATTGTTAAGAGTACAAAGGAAAATGTACATAGTGTTGCTAATTTTTGTACTAACTTGAAAGAATATGGTGGATTTGGAGGATTCAGATATGTAAAGTATGAAACCAGATCTGATGATGAAAAGAGACAAATAGAAGAAGCTGTCATCTACACACTTCTAAAATTTTGATTGGTCCCATTGGAAGTATCTAACTCTCTTCCAAAAGAATTATATTTGCATATTGATAACAGGTGGAAATATGCAATGGACTCAGAGAAATAGATTAGAGAAAGAAGTCTGGTACATCTCTTTCCAAACATGTCAATAGTTGAAATAAAAGAACATTTGACAACATACCACACAAAGTTCCTCGTCAAACAAAAAGCCTTAAAACTGATGAATGGTCTGTATATTGAAGTGGAAAATGAGACAAAAGAAAAGTGGTAGGAAATCTTTAGAATCAAGGATGCTGGTGAGGAAGCTACAGTTGAAATTGTTGATGTCACTGAGCAAGACCCTGTTGACACCATACAAATTGATGAAGACATCATGGACACCGAGGCACCTGAATAGGAAATGATAGAAGGCAATGCCTATGCAAAACTAGTATCGAGTGAGTTAGTTTTGGAACAAGTTCAGCCTTATCCTTCAGTCACTCATTCTATTGCAACTGAGGCCCCTCATGATACTGAACAAGGTGTAGAGGTTCACAAGTCTATAGAAGGAGAAGCTACTCCTCAGGCCACCGGGGAACAGACCTCTTAGGATCCTCCTAACACTAAAAATGTTGCAACTGAGACCCCGAGCACCGAACCACTGAAGGACTCAGCAAAGGCTAAAGAAACCAACAAAAGTGGTGCCTCCACCGAGCAACCTACCGAGGATCCACAAGCCTCCCAAGCTATTGTATTGGTTCAACTGGCCAAATCTAAAGAAAAGAAGATGAAAAAGCATAGTTTCAAGGTAGATATATCGAAACCAATAGTGTTGCCCAATGTAGACATATCAAAATTAAAAGGGCAAGCACTCATTGAATTCAGTGAACTATGCAAAGCAAAGGCCGAACAGGAAAAACAAATGGCCATACAAAAGAAAAATAAAGTACTTTAAAAGGTAAAGACACTATTATCAGATATGCTACCCACAGCTACAGTGTCAACAGATGCAACCATCCATATTCAGCTGGATGAACTCCTCAATTAGATAGAGACATCTGGAGTAGATGCATCTGAATATTTGAGCAAGTTAAAGAACAAAGAGCTCACTACAAAAATGATTGAAGAGGTATAGAAATCTATTGCTCTTGGCAAAGTTAAACTTGTCAAATTTATTGCTGAGTTGTCCCCTCAACTCAAGCACATTCTTTATTTATTTCAGAAACTCTGTACATTCTCTTTATTCATTAAAGATATCAAAAATAAAACAGAAGAAATTGAGAAAGTGATCACCGATCTCTCAAATAAGTTGACCATCGAGCCCAATTCTATTCAGAATTTTTGTACAAAGTTACAACAGCTCATGGCTCAACAATTGGAACTCAGGAATGAAGAGCACAAAATAAGGATGGACATTATGACTCTTCAAACCTTATTTGTTCCACACTTGTCCTCCATTCAAGAACAGATCAACCGAGCCACTTACCTATCTACTACACAAGAGGGAAGCACATTAGATGGCTTAATTTCTCTATTGGCTGACATTCAAGCACATAATTCTTTAATGGATAATGTCAAGGATGCACTCTCTGTCACCCTCACCAAAGCAAGGACAAAGTATAAATCCATTTTTGCCCAGTTGCCTCCACCACATGGTAACTAAATTTTGATGTTTGTCAAAAAGGGGGAGTATAGTATCAAAGTATACAAGGGGAGTGTAGTATACAGGGGGAGTATACCGAGCAATGAATAGAGCAGTAACCAAAGAACAAGAGTAGCACATAGAACATTGATCACCGAGCATGCAAAATCAAAGTTATGTATAGTATATTGATAAGGGGAGTATATCTGAATATAATACTTCATTGACAAATGTATATATTGTCAGTTTAGTCAAATTTTGCAAGTATATAGATTTTTGAGTTATAACTTTGAAAGTAGTTTTTGTCAAACATCTCAACTAATGTCAAAAGGGGAGATTGTTACTACTTACTAAGATTTCCATTAGTCTTATGTTCAAAGTTATTCTATATAGTCTAGTCAGTTAATTCTATCGAATCTTTCAGTCGGTAAGCACAGTGAAGTCGGTTAAAGAAGAAAGTAGTCTTAGAGCATAGTATACACCGAACACTCTACCGAGTAACACTCTATGTCTACCAAGAAGCAAGAATGATATACCGAGTGAACACACACCGAGTGAAATGTGTTACCAGATTCACTGAACCTGGACATATATGAGAAACATGTTACAAAGATCGAGAAACAAGTAACCGTTATCACATTGAAAATTGCACTTAAAGATTATGTATGATTTTGAGGTCATCTAACCAATGAAATATTTTGCATGGTTATTCATTCGAGAAATCATGTTTGTAAGATCGAAGCATGGACTAGATCACCGACATAAGAGATCTATTTATATAGCATGAATTCAGGATTAGATATGTGTGCAAGTATATATGTGCATGTGTGTGTGAAGCAAAACATATACAAAAAGGAAAATCATGAGATATCATAGAATGTTATGACTGTTACAGTTGACAGAGAAACATAGAGGTCACTGAGAAGGATTTCAGAGAACAGTCAAGGAACAGAGTAAACAAAAGGGTTTACCGAGTTAATATATGAATTATCGAGGTATGCTATAAGCAAGGTAATATCATTTTGAGCACATAGAATCTGCTATAACATTTCAGATGTAAAGTTGCAGATAATTTGTAAAGATTTGATTGTAATATTTTGAGTTGTAAGAAAAACCTCTAACAAGGTAAAAGACTCAAACTAAGTCTATAAATTGTAAAGCCTCTAACCAGGTGCAGCATTTAGAATAAGTGTTGTAAAATCCTTTAGCAAGGTAGATCTAATAGATCTTGATACTCCTAATAGGGTAAGCTATCAGAAATAGCTAAACATGTAGCTCTAACTGAGCAACCTTTATTATTGCACTAGTGAAGTTGTGGGTGTCATCCCCACCGCAGTTTTTCTCTCTAACCAAGAGTTTCTGTGTAACCAAAATATATGTGTTATGGAGTGAATCATGTATGATTCTTATTTATTTGTTTTAGCGTTATATTATGAAACTGCATGATTCCGTTTATGCTTAACAGTAAAGTTATTATTGAAGAAAAGTTTTGAAGTACTGATTCACCCCTCCCCTCTCATTTCATTAGCTTTCCATATTGGGCCTAACATTAAGCTCCAGAGTTCTCCTACTCTCCTCAAAATCATGTCCTTCTCCACATTGAGCCTTGAGATCTAATCATTTCGAACCAAAATTTGTCCTTCAACACTGTTGGTTGGAGCGACATTGGGATCAAAGGATTGAGAAATACTAGCAAGTTTTCCCTAGCAAACACTTATTTTCTTGTCTATATCTACAGTGAATTTAGGCAAAATTAGACAACATTTATACAATTTTCCACCTTCTATCAGAGCATCTGAAATAACTTACATACCTTTATTTAATCTCACCCTATCATCCTCAATCAACTTCTGAAATGTCTGCATCCTAACATCCTTAAGTCTATCCAAAACTCCCTTAGTAGCAAACTTCTCTAAAGAATCAAAACTGGTATTTACAATGTTAACCAATTGCAACAATTTACCAGAGGGGCTCACATTGGAATCTAACTATACATTCAAAGCCACCTTCTGCAAAACATCTACCAACATCAAAATGAGCTTCTTATCTTCAGATTCAGCCTTCACCAGATCCTGGCTAGCCTGAGCTTGAACAACAGTTGCGAGCATAAGATTTTCAACAAGATCAGACATTTGTCCAAGGTTGATAGGACCATCAAGATTAATAGGGTCTAAGGTGGAGTCATAGTAACTGGAGGAGTGATAATTGTCAGATCAGCTGCTCCTTTGCCTTTGTCAGACTCTGCAACCTTTGCCTCTGCACCTCCAACATCCATTTTCTCTGCCATCTTTGAGACTTTTCTTTTCCTAGCAAGTGTAGTGAATTGTCTATGCAATTCAAGGTCTTTCTCCTTGAGTGTTTTGAATCTCCCTTCTTTGGGATCCACCGATTGACTAAAAAGGTGCTGAGCATATTCCTTGAGCGTGACAGAGTCAACTTTATAGCCCATGGGCATGATCCACACTATCCTAGGCTCCACCTCTTTCATTTGACATTGATCTTTGTCTACCATGAAGCATATGGTTTGCTCATACTTCTCAACAATCTCCTTAGGGATCCTCTCTCTATTTTTCATTGCAGCTTGGAAGGATTTGAAGTATCCCTAGAGAAAAAATATTCTTATTGTAGCATCACCTATTTCCTACAATCCCTCTTTAATTTGCATAGCCACCGGTCTATCATAGGCCCATTGGACCTTACCTTTTACACTAGGTATCTCATTGAGGAAATATAAGGCCAAGAAAATAAGAAGAGTTGCATATTTGAAAGTGTGATTTTTAGCTTGCTTAATTTTCTTCAAATTACTTATCAACTTATTCAAGAGGACTATACACATGTCATACCTTTTTTCATCTTTCAACATCTAATAGGCTGAGTATATAGCAGTATCGGAAACAAAGTTGTTTGCTGGACTAGTAAACTTTGTATCCAACCACCATTGATGCAAACTTCACATCACTCTCCAGAATGTTGTTTATGGTCATTGCTATACTATCGAATTTGGAACTAGTAGTGGATATCACTATGTCATTTGATACTTTTCTTAGGCCAGGTGCCTCACCGGTTTTATTGAGGCATGTCACAGCTTGGATCACATTTTTGGTAATCTTATGGGGCCTATCAAGCCATATAAACTCATCATGAACTCGACTGAGAATAAATTGGATCCACTCTGCTTCATCAAACAACAGAAAATGAATGAACTGCGAAAAACCCTTGTCTTGAAGAACTTGGTATTCTGGTTTGAGATTTCTCAAACTATCCACCAAGTGTTTGTTATATAGGTTCAAAATATCCATGTTACCAAGCTCCTTCAGAGCTCAGTGTATGTAATCCCTCATATCTTCATTATGAAGCACATCGTAGGCTACCAAAGAAAATGCACCTTCCAGATTGTCTTCAACAGACTTAAAAGGGTGTTTCTTGAATACAGGTCTAGTCCTATCCTTAACCTCCACAACCAATGGGGTAGTAATACTAGAAGATGAAGCCATTTCGAATTTAGGGTTTGTAGAAACAGATAGCCTGAATAGATAAATACCTTGATTTGCAACTAGGTGCTGAAATTCACTTCAGAATCATTGAAATCATTCTTGAGATCGCTAAATCGCTTCATTCTTCTTCTCTACACTATTATCTTGATCACATTGTGACAAGTGAAGCTATCAAATGCCTTTTTAACCTTCGAAAACCTAATTTTTTATTAAAATAAATGTTGCATCTGGTTACCAAGATTTTCATAGAGTCGCTTACCGAAGCACCAATTTTTCTCTGAAACTTCTAAATAATATCTGCATATATGATTTAATCCTTTTGCAACCTTCCAGAATCGATTGTAGATCACCAAAGAGGGGGTTATTATAATTTGCATGAAAATTTCCCCCTAAGGCATAAAGCCCTAGTTATTGGATGAAGATCCTGCACCGAATTTAGGTGCAGATCCATTGTCTGCTCTAGATTCATCTTTTCTGACCCACATCTTCTCATGTTTGTCTTTGAACTTCTCATATGATTTTTTCTTGTCTACGAGAGCACTGTTCTTACTTTTGTAGCTCTTTGCAATATGATCAGTTCTGTCGCATGCATGACAAACAACATTTCTCTACATAGATTTAAAGTTCATCTGAACTGGTCTCATTTTGTACTAGTTAGAGATGTGTCCAAACATCCCACAAGCATATACCTCTTATATTAGAATTTATTCATTACTGCTCTACACATATTTGACTTGTGACCAAAATTATTGCATATGAAACACTGACTGGTAAAGGTAGGAACATTATTCATGTTGTTCATTCCATTATTCATCTTACTTCTACATTGACTCACCATATGACCAAATTTATTACAAGTAAAGCATCTACCATTGAATTTATGAGCATTAGGTTGTCTTACCAGAGGATTCTTGCTCTTCTTTTGATCAGGTTTTGCATTGCCTTATCCAGATCTGGAGGATTCATCTTTCTCAAATCCAAGTCCTCGCATGTCCTTTCCATGTCTCTGACTTTCCAACATCTCATCAAGCCTTGCTGATCTATCTTTGAATTTGTCTTTGTAGTCATTAGCAATAGAAAGTTCATCCCTTAAAGTAGCAATTTATCTTTCAAGTTCTTGGCCATTATTCCTTGACTATGTTAACTCAAGATTCAACTAATCATTTTCATAAGTAAGCCTAAATCATTCATCAGCTCTTTCCTTCAATTATTGTGCCAGATTCTCTTCATTCTTCTTTCGGTCCTCAATCTCCATAGTCAACCTCATCACAATGGTTTGCATCTCATTCTTCAATGCATCATTCTCTCTCTCAAGTTTGTCACATTCATCAACTTTACCCTAATTTTCCATGATTTGATATCTTCTTTCTCCTTCAGCTTGTCCATCAATTCTTTCCTCTTGTCTCTTGAAGTGCTCACTTGATCCTTCAATTCATTAATAAAATCATCAGTTGCATTCAGGTTTTTCTTCAAAGAACTAATCTCATTTCTTGTTGCATCAAGATCCTCAAGTGTCACACTAACCCGCCTTTGAAAACTGAAATCTATTGATTCAATCTCCCGGACCTTCCTTAGAGGAACTAGGCTCTGATACCAATTGTTGGAATCAGGGATTACTGAGAGGGGGGGGTGAATCAATGATCTACCAATTAAGTTATTTTCAAACTTAACTTTAAACCATCAAAAGCAAACAAATGAAACTGAAATGCAAAAACATAGAACAAATAACCACAAAAGCATAACACTAGATTTTTACGTGGAAACTCAAATGGGAAAAACCATGGTGGGATTTGAACCCACAATATTATTCCACTATGGCCAATAAAAAAACAATATAAAAATATGGGAATGCACAAGCAATTAGGCACACTGCCTAGAGCCAACTGTTCAAATACAATAAGGGCTACAACCCCAGAAGGCTCACTTCCTTACAGATTGATTACAATAATGAATTATAGAAAAATGAACTCCAAAATAGCATCTACAATGCTTATATGAGTTCTGGTTAAGTGCCAAGAATACTGACTAGATTACCTTTGCTATTCTTCTTTGTTATGCCTTGTTCATTGTCTCAATCAACTACCAGATCAAGAATAAGCATGTGAAATTACACCAAAAATATCATCTATGCCAAACTCATATACTAGAAATCACAAAATAGATCATTTACCATGTCGGCCTACTAGTGTAACGTGTAGTCACATGTCATCTTGGTCGGATCATAAAAGATAAATGTGGATCACCAAAATAACAATAAAATGATGTGTTTATATCAGCCCAATCAACCCAAACATGATTCAATGCACTGCAATCATCGGAAGGCTTTTGGACCCAAAATTGCTCTATTCTTCCTATCGGTTAACTGGCTACTGGTTAACATTCGCTTCTGGTTAAGAAGAATTATAGCTATATGATCGAATCTCCATGAAGAGTTTCCATTGATGACAACCCTAAGCCAATAATTAGTCATCAGAAGCCACCAGATGGGTGTCAATTGCCAACATAACCATGCTACCATTCCCTTTCCATTACAACCACTGGTCTTACATGGGTATGAGTTTTCAAAGAGCCAATAAAATAGGAAATTTAAGACATTCAAGATGTTTAGTTTTCTTAGGAAATGAATCTTACACTTGATATGGATAAGAAGGTATTATAGAGTTATTGTGTTTGTAGGAGTATAGTAGAGGAAAAACTTATGTGGGGGTTTATTATAATACTTTAAAATATTAGTGGTATATTATTGTAACATTTAATCACACCTAATAATGACAGGATACTAGGGCATACCCCTTGTCACTTTTTAACCCATCCCAGTTCTTCCCTTGAATAATTTTAGTTTCATTTGATCTATTTAATTTTTATGGGATCTATTGTGTACTATTTCCTTCTTGTTAATTTGAATTACTTTTTATTGAATGTGTTCTAATTCTCATAGTTGGGTATATTTCAAAGACTAATGAGAATGATTGTGAGAATTCCTAGCTGATGAGTTATTAGGTTTGAGAATCCTATGATTTATGGAGTAGATTGTATTAGAGATAAAAAAAAATTGTGTGATTGATTTGAAATTTGATTGTTTATGTTGTCTTTGAAGTAAAGAGGTATTGAGAATCTAGTTCCTTATTAATACAAGCTTCAAAGAAGGTAATGGTATAATATTGTAAGAGAAAAGCCTAGGAAAGGAGAGGTGGAAGGTGAATTTTATTTTAGAAAACTCAAAGAAGGTATAGCTAGGATATCTAATTTAGTATAGAAGATAAATTCTATTGTGGACTTCATGCAATCCTTTGTTGTGAAAATGACAATGATTAGGCCTAAAATATAATTTGGAATAGGGCAATTCAACTATGTAGAGATGCAATGGAAACATATGGGTTAATAAAATATATAGGTGGGTTGCTTAAATACCAAAAAATATTGATAGTTATGTTGAATTTTGTAGATATTGGTGAAGCATGTACTTAGGTGTATTCACGGGGGCTTCACCTAGTGATCCTGGGTTATAGCATGTGCATTCATGGTATACTAAATAATCCCCCTATTTTAAAAAAATACTGCCCTGAACTCCTTTTTTGTCACCCTCTCCCAATACACATCACGAATTAAAATCCCCCCTATTTTCACCAAATATTGTATTTTTTCATAGCCGGAATTAAAACCCCCCTATTTTCACTAATAGGCAATATATTGCACCCTCATTTTTGGGATATTAAACCCACCAATATGAATGCATGTGATATAATATTGCCTAGCCAGTGAAGCCCCCATGGGTGTATTATGTGAAGTTGAATAAGAAGAAAAATAATTCATTTAGAAATAAAAATAAATAAAATGAAAAATTGGATGAATGATAAAAGAATCTAGAAAATACAATGGCTTCAAGGAAAAAAACAAATACAATTATGTAGAAGTACAAAGGAAATAATTAAAAAAAAATGCAATGTCCCCATTGTAATAAAAAGGGCATAAAGAAGAAAATAAAATTAAGGCTATAGTTTCAAAATGGTTTCTCTCGGCATCTGCAACCCGACCATTGTGCCCTTTATGCTTGATCTTGTGCCTTTGTCTGTTGACGTTTGCCCTCCTATGGGTGTTTCTTGTGTGCCTGGTGTAGACATTGTACCTAGCATGGGCAATATTGCCATGAATGGAATTCTCTCCCTCGTGTGGGTTCTCTCAGGTGTCCTACTTCATCTATGTATTCCTTGGTCGAGTCATGCATTTGTGGTGGATGTCCTACTATCTGTGTGGGTGTAAATATCCCTTCTGCACCCACTCCCTCTATGTTGGGTGATCGTTCCTTGGCTAGTACTCTTGTAGCAGGTGTCTCAGCTCTAGTTTTGGGTATGGATGCCCTTCCTAGGGTTTTTGTTAGGGGTGATCGAGTTAATAGGGACTCCTCTCAACTTGGTGATGCTAATGGAAACACTCTTGTGGATGCTAATACTCTACTTAGACCTTCCTTTTCTGGGAAGTGTATCTTTTCTCGTGTGGCTAAATCTATTGCCCATCCTTCCAAGGGGGTTCATCCTCTTCCCTATACCAATTCCTCCCTTGTGGTGGTTCATGGACAGGACGTTATAGACAACATTGGGTTCTACCAACACTGAGCTCTGGTGTTCAGATTCTTTGGCCTTTTGCCTTATTTACCAAATCTTTAGTGTTGGGTGAGTAACTCATGGAAGCCTCTAGTTTCTCATAATATTGAGCTCTTTCCTTGTGCTAAAGGATTTTTTATTGATTCCTTTACTTCTTCATTTGATTGTGATCTAATTTTGGGCAAGATGTGAGCTTGGGGAGTTCACTCCTTCTCTGTTAAGCCATAGACAACTTCATTCAATCCCCTTACTAAACCACTTAGTGTGTGTTTAGTTTGGGTTCACCTTCCAAATATTCCTCTTCATTTTTGGGAGAACTCTTTCTATAAGACCATCGACAACTCTTTTTATTGATTCTTGATGGTTGATGATGCCACATCTTCTATGGGCCACTTCACCTTTGCTCACATCTTGGTGAACATTGATATCTCCTTGCCCCTCCCCAGGGTTATGGTCGTTATGGTTGAGGATAAGCCTTGGAATCAACCACTAGATTTTGAGGGCCTCCCCTTTTACTATAGAAAATGATTTTCTATAGGCCATTTAGCATCAAATTGATCCCTCCCACATGATAAGGGTGTGGCTATTTGGTGGAATGATGCCACTTTGGATCATCTAACTATCTATGATATTGACTTGAATGACAAGCTTCTCATCGCCAATAATGATGTTTTTGTTACTATCGAGGAGGATTCAACTCTTATTACTCTTTATTTGTAGCCTCATTCCACTCCTACCAAAATTGCTCCTAATGCCGCTATTTCTATTGTCTCTACCTGTAATGTTGTTCCTCTGCAATAGTCTGTCACTATTTCACAACAACCTATTGTATTTCTACAACAACACTCTACCACTACTCCTAATTACAACCTTGTAGCGTCACTCCCACTTGCTCTCTCGCTTCATGGTCTTAATGATTGTATCACCTGGATTGTGGTTCATCATAGGCAGAAGGGGAGGTCCTCCCTCCTTTCTCAAACCCCTCCTTGTCAAGGATTGGGTATCGAGCTACCCCTTCTTGAGTTTGTCCTAGTTAGTTTTTTGGTCTGATAGGATTTCGTTTTTGCCTATCTGACTTAGTTGTTTGGGTGCTTGCTCCCATGGTTAATTTTTCTTACTACCTCCAGGTTGTTATATTAAACGTCAGCACCCTTGTTTTGTTGCTTTGAATATCAAAATAAAACTAAGGCTATAGTGGGATTTTAAGACATCTTTGAAAAAATTTAGAGGAAATACACCACCAACATAACTATGGGCAAGGACAAATAAAAATATAGTTTCAATGTGACGATAATTTATATGGGATGATATCTTGTGTTGTGCATAAGAGGCATGTGTGGTGGGTAAGAGATCCAAAGAAAAAGAGGAAGACGAGATAATAAAAGCTATTTCATATCATAACTTGCATTAAGGAAAAAAACAACAATCTCTCCTCTTAATACTTTTTCTCATATGATAATTAAATTACTCATAATTTGGAAAATAAATAGGGATTGCAACTACATTTGTTATAAAATAAATATAAAGAAGCAATTTACAATCATTTTTTCATAGGTTCTAATTACTAGGATGAAGTTTTATACGATGTAGTACTTATTTGTTGGAGCAAACCAAGAATTCAAAAGAATAATTATTTTATATTAAGTACTAATTCACTTCTAAAGGTGTAATGATTGGTTTTACATGCATGGAGATTAATTATAGGGATGCAAATCTAAGCCAAAATATAGTATTATCAATTCAAAAATTGTAAGGCATCCATATGATAAAAAATAAATTATAAATAAATAAATTTTCAACACCTTTGCAAATTAATTATTGACATCATTTGTATATCATTTCACCATTTGGGGTTAAACCAAAATATTAAATTAATTTATTTGATTTTTAGAATAATCTAAAGATTAATTACAATGTTTGATATCAGTCTTATCTTTAGATATTTCAGAACTAATTTAAGTGGTTATAATTGCAGAGGGTCCTTGAGTTGAACACATACTTGAATAGTGTTAAGGACTATCTTTATGTTAATTTTACTTTTAGCAATATTTGAAATGTTATAATGAATATGTAGTGATTTTATGATTGGAGGAAAGTTTTACCAGAATTCTAGGTAATGGTCGAAAACATTGCAATGATGCTTGTGGAGATATAGTGTTCATCACTTATTGTAGGGGAGCTCTGATTTGAATATGAAGTGTTTCTAAAGGTACACCTTACTACCAAAATTTATTTGGATGTTATTGATGATCAACTATGCTACTAAAGTGTCTTCAATGTTGCCAACATGATACTCGAGTCCAATTGTTGTTACTCAAGTGTATGATTGCAACATAATATAATTTTGTTTACTAACTAGTTGAATTATAAATGATCATGTTTCTCTATCTTTTTTGTTCTATAGATAATGTTAGGGATTAAGAACACCATATGAAGTGGACTAATAAAATTGAAGTAATTATTTCATGTATTAGGTCATGGTTTTGGGTGCATAGATGGTGGTCAAATAAGAGTTGATATTCCTTATTGGTGATCACTAGCAAGGGAGGTGCTAGTAATTTTGATGGAAATTTTATATGGTTGGATAGTTGTTAACATTCTACCATTCCCTTTCCTTTACAACCATGAGTTTTACATGGGTATTTTTTTTCAAAGAGGCAATAAAATATAAAATTTAAGACAATCAAGATGTCTAGTTTTCTTTGGAAATGACTCTCATAGTTGATATGGATAAGAAGGTGTTATAGAGTTATTGTGGTTGTAGGAGTAGAGTGGAGGCAAAGGATTATGTGGGGTTTTATTATAATATTTAAAAATATCATTGCTATAATATTATACTCCATGTAGTCACACCTAATAGCGACAAGATACTAAGGCATACCCTTTGTGTATTTTTTACCCATCTTAGGTCTTCCCTTAAATAAATTTAGTTTCATTTGATCTATTTATTTTTAATGAGGTCTAATGTATATTATTTCCTTCCTGCTAGTTTGAATTACTTTTTGTTGAATGTGTTTGAAGTCTCCTAATTGTGTATATTTTCAAGACTAATGAGAATGATTAATGTGAGAATCCTTAATTGATGAGTTATTAGGTTTAACAATCCTATGATTTGTGGAGTAGGTTGTATTAGAGCCTAAATTTATTGTACGGTTGATTTAAAATTTGAGAGTTTATGTTTTTTATGAGGTTAAGAGGTAGTGAGAATCTAGTTCCATATTAATACAATCTTGAAACAAGGCAATGGTATAATATTGTAAGAGAAAAGCCTAGGAAAGGAGACGCGGAAGGTGAATTTTACTTTAGAAAACTCAAAGAAGGTGTAGCTAGGATATATAATTTAGTATAGAAGATAATTCTATTGTGAACTTTATGTAATCCTTTCTATGAAAATGAGAATGATTGAGCCCAAAAAGTAATTTGGAAGAGGGCAATTCAGCTATGCAGAGATGTCTTGGAAACATATGAGCTACTAAAATATATAGGTGGGTTGTTTAAACACCTAAAAACGTTGGTTGTTATGTTGAATTTTGTAGATATTGATGAATAATTTACTTAGGTGTATTATGTGGAGTTGCATAAGAAGAAGAAATCTTCATTTAGAAATAAAAATAAATAAAATAGAAAATAGAATGAATGGTAGAAGAATCAAGGACAAGGGTTTTAAGAAAAAAACACTAGTACAATTATGTAGAAGTACAAAGGAAAGAATAATTTAATAACATGCAATATACCCATTGTAAAAAAGAAGGGCATAAAGAAAAAAAAAAAATTAAGGCTAAAGTTGGATTTGAAGCCATATTTGAAATTTTTTAAAGGAAATACATATCCAACTTAATTATGGACAAGAATGAATAAAAATACAATTTCAATGTGATTAAAATTTAGATGGGATGATTTCTTGTTTTGTGCATTAGAGGCATGTGTGGTGGATAAAAAATCCAAAGTAAAAGAGGAAGATGAGATGAAAGATCTCTTTTGTATCACAACTTGCATTAAGGGAAAAAACAACAACGTCTCATTTTGACACTTTTCCTCATGTGATAATTTGGAAAATAAATAGGGATTGCAACTTCTAGGTCTCACTAACAACCTTGTGTATTGGTTTGGTTTAAATTTGTATAAAAATAAATATAAAGAAGCAATTTACAATCAATTTTTTATAGGTTCTAATTACTAGGATGAATTTTTTTCTAATGTGGTATTTATTTATTGGAGAAAGCCACAATTTAGAAAGGACGAAAGAAATGTTATACTTGTAAGGTGGTAAAATTAGGGTTTCACCAATTTGGATAGTATAATTGCCAATTACACAAGAACAACCTTACATTTAAAAGATAATGTAAAACCAATTGATCTAGCCACAATTCAATTAGAGAAGAGGGCTGAGATGTTGACTAGATTTGCTTATTTGTTGTTTCCCCTTTTAGATTTGAAGTTGTATTTGAATTCTAAAGTTGGATCTAGGGAAAATAATGAGGAATTGATGTAAAACAACAATGAAATTTTTTTTTAATTTCAAACAAAGAAGGGAAAATAAATTGAAACCTATAGCTCAAAATTTGGTCCAAATTGTCGAGACCAAGAGTGTAGGGTGCCCTAGTCCTATACCTTCTGAGAAGACAAGTAAGATGGTTTTCAGATTAGGGAGACACACAAAATCCATTGTTGTATGATCGAGCAAAATTATCAAGACTAGCATAGTGGGAGCTACTTGGACACATGTTTTTCATGATTTTAAAAGCTAAACCTATTCATCATTGTCTATTATGTCAAGATATTTGATCACAACACCTGAATCAATTTCCTGAACACAGAGAGAAAGGGGTTGTAGATAGAGATTTTCCTTAGGTCAAAACTCGGTTTAGGAATTAATATTGAAATTTAAATGAAAATAAAATTGAATTGAAGAAAAATATTTTCCTTTTGAGGGAAAGGCTAGATCTAAATTTGAATGCTTGTAATTGAAGTTGATACCTTAATAAAGCTTGCTTCAATCCTCATTCCAATGATTTAGGATGTTATGTAGAATTTCTTCATGGAATTTTGATCATGGATGTCATCTTGAATGCTTGAACTTGACTTGACCTCTCCTTCAATTATTGATAAATGCTTGATTGCTTGTGTAATAGATGAAAATAGGGTTTCACAAGCTTAGCTATGTAAACTAGGAAAATGAACTATTTCACACACATCACATTAAAAGGAGTATTAATTCAATAAATCCAACCTCAATTCTATTAAGAAGAGGTTTGAATGTTGAGTGGAGATATATTTCCTTTTGTTTGAGTCAAAGATGATCAATAGAAAGGATGCAAATTGAGTGCAAAGAAGTAGGCTAGGAAATGTATGCATGAACTAGCAATTTAGACTAATTGTACTAATTGATAGTGGAACATAAACTTCACAATAGGTACAAAAATGGATAGGGAATCTGACTATGCACCTGTTACTAAAATTTAATGATAATCCAACAAGTCTAGGGCACCTAGAACGCCCTAGTCTTTTGAGGTTGAGTCGTTGTTAGAGAATCTGGATCCTATGACTGTTTGAGAACAACCCTTGATAAATGGTGTATAACTTTGAGAACTAGGGTTCCCCCACCACCTTGTTCCTAGGATAGGGGAACCTCAATCACCATGGTCCCTATCAAGTTCAGATTCAAGAAACAAGCTTGTACCATCTTCCTAATCCCTTTTTAGGTCTTCCAACTCTATCAAGTACTTGTAGTTTCACACAAGAAGAAAGAAAAGGGGTTATGGATAGGGGATTTCCTTAGGTCAAACCCCAAGTTTAAAATTAACCCTTTAATTGAACTAAAATTAAACTTGAATCAAATTGGAAATCTTTCCTTTTGACAACAAGACTCTATGGAATTGAAATGCTTGAATGTGTATGATTATACCTTTAATAGGTGGTACAATGCTCTTAGGATAAGTCCTCCATGTGTTTTTGCATTAAAATGACAAATCAAATAAAATTAATTATCAAATCATAGATAAAACATAAATGGAGGAAGCATTGATGTAGTTTTCTACTCCTTGAATCAAATTCGCTCTTGAAGTGTTTCTCTTGAGTTGAAATATTAGCATGATGATGATATAAGAGCTAGATTATCAAAATGAATTGAGAAGGATTCCTTATATAGGGATTTCATAACTGAAATCACCTTTAGATTGACTTAGATTTGTGATTTATTCACATAGAGAAAAATTTGAATTAGGTAAGACCGCTAATTTATCCTCCCAAAATTCAAGGGGAAAAGTGTGGGACTAGGAGGGTAGTTCACTCTAGTCCTGACAACAATTTTCAAACTTTCTAGGAATTTAAGGTAATGGGGTTCTAATGTCGATTCCAACTATGTGGTTCTAACCATAATGTATAAATATGCATAATGTGTCTTGGAAGTTGAAATTGGGGTAGGATTAAGGATAAGTCAAGATAAAATAATGAAGGGTACATCTAGAATTAAGGGCCCAAATAAGAGTGTGATGATGTAGTAAAGTGGAATAAGACCCATACTATTAATTTAAATCAATAAAGGTCCCATAATGCATAGAGGAAAGGGAAATATTAAAATAGGTGCTAGGAGAGTGTGAAATCAGACACACTATTAATGTTGCAAAATTTACAATGTTACAACTTGCTCACTTGAATTGAATTTATAATTGAGAGAGATCCATCCATCTTAGACTTCAAATGAGAGGGTTAGGTATCCTTTTATACTTCATTGTCCAAAAATTATTTGAATTTCTAGAGAAGGCTGACACAAGACTTGAATTCCCACCCAATTGAAGTGACCATTGATGGGACCAAATTTGGATCTTGATTAGGAAGATGAAGGCAATGGGGGAACCCTAGTCCTGAGATAGGACCAAGGTGGCCCTAGTGCCCTGGTCCTATTAATCAGGACTCAAATTTGAATAGGGTTTAGAAAGGGAGTTGAAAATTAAAAAAAATTGGAAGGTGTGAGTAGAACCAAAGTAGGCATCAAGTACTAAAAGACCGAATGCCAAGGTGTGGTTTAGGTGAGAATGAAAATGTATGTAGATATAATTTACGATGCTACATTTATCCCCCACTGTACCAGGAGTATGAGACTACACCCATACTAACAATAAAGTGCAAAGTTGGATTGAAAAAAATTCACCAAGATACCAAAGAGACAAGACATGCCAAGCCCCCAAGAACTTTAGGATCTTACTACTCTAATATTGAGATAAAGGGGACAACACAACAATGACTATAGTGACCTAGTAATATTTGTGCTTACTATGAGTCATAAAAAGTAAAATTTTGGCATACCAAATTACAAAGAAAAAGGATTAGTTTGCAAAGTAACTTGAATATTGAATTGAATTGAGAACATGTCATTGGTGTGTGTGTAAATTGTAACATTGAGGAGAGTGTATGCCCCCACATTAAAGCAAATGCATACACCTTATCGAGAGTAATAGCTTTAAGATAGAATGCATCCAAAAGATAGATCCATTACCACAATGAGATGCCCTCAAGAAAGGACAAATCAAAGGATAATGGTCACTAAACATATAGGAAAAATCACATAAGAGATCCACAAACTCTAGGGTTAGAAATGCACTTGTGATAAATAAGGTATATTAAAAATAATTATGTTTAATTGAACTCATCCAAGTGGAACTATGAACACAATGGAATAAGAGAATGTGAGTTAACAAAGAAATGTATTTTTGAGTCAACATGGAAGACACCAAAAAGGATATCTGAATTATTTGCATCATCCCCAAGTAGATAATACAAAGGCACATTTCTGAACAATAGCACATGTATGACATAACATAGATGCGACATATAAAAGAATTTATATAAAAAATAGATGAATGTCACATTCAGTCTCTTTATAACCTTTGACTAACAAAGTAGTAAGGGTCATCCAAAGAGAACCTAACATAACACAAAAACATATCAAGAAACACATCATGGAGGCAACACGTAATGAATAAACAAACACACAAAAGAGAATCATTGGCACAAATGAAGCTAGTCAAGAAAATCATCTGCCTCTCAATCTTGCTTAATATCATTTCAGGATGGTGGAAAACATACAAGAGGAGCCATAACAAGCATGGTAGATGGAGCTACTACAACTTCAAAACAAGGACCATGCTCTAATGATGAATCACTTTGTTCGACAATAGGAGCTTCGATTAATGCCTTTGAAAAATGTGAAGATAAATGATGATTAATCTCAAGAAGCTCATACATGAATAGCATCAAAATCATTAGGATTGTCAATGTTAGCATGAACAAAATTATTGTCATTATCCATATAATCATCTAAATTAATCATAATAGGATCTTTAACAGGAAAAAATGTCGAACTATTATTTTTCTTGAGCATTTTTAACTTAGGTGATTTGATTTGAACTTCCTCCCTAGGAATAGGTGAAGGATGGACAAATGGAGCCATGTCAACATTTGGTGTCTACGAAGAAAGAATTTGGGAAGAAAGCTTGTGAGCCTTAGCATAATGCCTTTGTTGGTTCTCTCTCACATTATTTTTTTTTTTTTTAGTCAAGACTTGTGAAGGTTGAGGATCAATCAATATAGGATTGTTTTCTTCCCTTATAGAGTGAGGAATGAAAGAAACCCCAATAGGTTGATAGATACATGATGCAAATAACTTTCCTTTATAGTATGTAAGAGGTGGGGTTGCAACATATATAGGAGGAAGACCAATCTCATGATAATGAAGAGGAATATCCATGGGTGTAGAGTCTCTAGGTTCACTCAAGGCCATTATAATCTCATTTTTCTATTTTTGGTAAGATAAGAAAAGGATGTCATTTCAAGGCTTTAAAGGCTCGGGTTGTTTAGGCTAAAATGAATCAAGAGTGAAATTTCCACACTTTTCTATGGGTCGGTAAAGACTATGATTAATCACTATAATAGTGTCATTATGAGGCAATTTCAAACCCATATGAACTGTAGAAGGGATAACTTTCATGGAAGAGAGCCAATGATGTCCCAACTTGACATGAGATTGATCTAATGTAGGAATAATAGAAAAGGTGACATCTAAGCACTTAGTACCAACCTCAACCTAAAGAGTAATATAACCAATAGTAGGGAAATAAAAACCATCATACACCTTAACCATAACATCAAATTTATCATATTTTGCTCGATGTAATTATTGAGTAAAAACATCTTCTTCAGTAATCACATTCACCATACATATCAAATCAATGAGATCATGGGAGTTTGTTTGATCTTCTTAGTAATATATAATGGTCCATGAAGTGCAACAATAGCCTCCATAGATTGAAATTAATGCATGTCTTTTGTAGGTTTAGGTTTGTCAGTGACCTAGTTGACAATAATATTGACAAAAGGCTTTAGGATCATGGGAAGCTAGTAATGGTTTATAAAGGTCAACTGGTTTGATGGGAGGAATTACAACACATTAGCATTCATAAACTTCAATATTATACTATGCAAAGACGTAGAAGGAGAATTTAACTATTTTCTAATGTATTTGGATAAACAGGCCACACCTGGTGTCATGGCTACCACTTGCGTGTTGATGTTACCAATTATCATGATGAAACCTTTTTTGTGTTTGAACTTAATAAATGATTATTGAGCGCTCTCATTCTTATCAACTGGAGGCATTGAAGAATATGATCCAAACTGACTCCCTTGAAGTTGATCATTATGAAGAATTGTGCACAATTGTGTAAAAAAAGTAAAGTCAGATTATATAAGCTTATCTCTAATATCCTTTTGTAAATTAGCAATAAATTTTCTTTGAGCATCATGATCAATCACAAGATAAGCAATTTGTGAATGCAAATGTTTATATCTAGCAAAAAAATCAATCACTTTTTCTTTAACTCCTTGCTTACAATGAATCAAATCAATCAAAGTAATCTTAGGACCAATATTATTTTGAAATTATTGAATGAAATCTTTAGTTAATTGTTGAAAATAAGTAATAGAATAAGGAGACAATGAACAATATTATTCCAAGGATTTATCTCTAGAGGTTCGAGTTAATAAATTTCCACGAGTCTTTGATCATGAGAGAAATAACTACACAAGGTTTGAAATATCTTCACATGAGTCAAGGAGTCACCTTTTCCATTGTATAACTCCAATTGAGGAATTTCTACATGTTTAAGAGGAACCACATAGACAATCTCAATAGTAGTGGGGTCACTACATCAAATGTGAGAACATTAAATTTGGATTGAGTTAAAAAAGCCAATTGGTGTTCTAAGGATGAAGTAGTTTGAGCAAGGTTATTGATAGTTTATTTGGTCTATGGATTGGAATTGGACATAGTGGATTTTGATGGATGAATAATATTGTTGTAACTAAGTGGAGGTCGAGAATAAGGAGGAGGAACATTATGGTATGTTGGTATGGGAGATGGTTGTGAAAAAAATGAAAGACCCACAAAAGGTGGTATATTATAATATTGATCAATAGGATTGCTCCCATGACTAACATGTGTAGGATTAACATTCTGTATGTAAGTAGTCATGATAGAGGATGTAAATGTAGGCACACTAGGAAAGGATGTAGGCATAGCAATAGAATGGTTAACTTGGCTAGTGGGTTGAGAGTAACCAAAAACTTTGGCACAACTTTTGATTGGCATAATATTGGTATCAATGATATGAGAAAGTCCAAACAACACATCCACACCTACCTTATCACTTTGAACCATTCTTTTCAATCATTGAATCAAGGGGATTAGCTCACTTTCTAGATGTTCTTGACCCATCCATTGTTGAAAATTTTCAAGCTCATTATCAATCTTCTCGAATTGATCAATAGTAACCCTAGTAAGAGATTCATGCTCATAATGAGAAGTATGAGGGGAATGAGTCTCCATGATGTGGGGTATGTCATGTGTGGGATTAGAGGAAGAACCAACATTCACATGGAATAGGTTAGTCAATTGGGTCTCCATATCGTTAGTTTTTAAACCTCAACAATCCCTAAGTTTGTAACTTATTCTCACTAGAATATGGGATGTATGACTAATGATAACAAAATTCATACACAATGAAGGAAATTGTAATGGATGAAAAATTAGGGTTTTCACCATAGAAGGATAAAAATTGCTAATTTTACCATTACATTCAAAAGAGGGGTGAAACCCAATAGATTCAGTCACAAACCAATAAAGATAAGGGCTGAATGTTTTTTTGTATTTCAAGGGAGTTGATTTGTTTATCCTCTTTTGTGAGTTGAATTACTAAAATTAGGATAAAGTGTTGAAAATGAAGGTTAAAATGTGAAAATGGTGAGCTATAGATATGGTACTGAGACACACACTTGGATCTGAGGATTATAAGAAAATTCAGATCTGATCCCCAAAACAGCTCCAACAATATCAGGACCAAAATTCCTATCACTCTCGTTCTCCTAACTTTTCACACACCAAAGGGAGTTGATTCGTCTCTGCAAATAATGCCTATTCTAAAGATCACAACTTTGTACCTATTTTCTACACACAGAAAGAAAGGGAAATAGGTTGGGAAGAAGAGCTTGCCTAAGTCAAACCCCAATTTTAGAATTAACCATGAAATAGAGATGAATGATAATTGAATTACTATAAATGAAGATTCTCCTTTTGAGGGAGATGTTCAATAGTGATTGAAAACCAAATGATATACCTCTATGTGAAGTTGTGTTTGTCTCCACATGGGATTAGGGTTTCATGAAGTCTTTGACAAAATAGAATGGAAATCTCCACTTCAATGCTTGAATCTTGACTTTTTTGCTACTCCATGGCTTGAAGAAAGATTAATTACTTGCTCCATTTCTTGAATTCTTGAATACTTTATTGCATGTGTGTGTTCTTGTTGATGTATATCAAAATGAGAGGGGAAAACCTCCTTTTATACTTGCTTGTCAGAAAACTTGCTAATTTCTCGACATGAGTCGACATGAAGCTAGAATTCCCACTCAATTTTGAAATAACAAAAAGGGTTTGAAATAGGGCCCAATTAGGGAGGACCAGAGCATGGCACCCTTGTCCTAATAAGGACTAGGGAGTGGCGCTCTAGTCCTACCCTGATTTAGGGCTAGGATAAGGTGTCATATTGATGTAAAAGTAAAAAATGTAATCATATTTGAGTGATATGAGCAGAATCAAGTACCGATTAGGCCTAGGGGTGCAAATACTAAGGTAGGGGCCCAAATGCAGTCAAAATTGTAGAGGGGTTCAATTCTAGGATGCAAAATTTAGCCCCCACTTTAGTGGGAGTATGAAGTCAATCATACTCTTGGTAAAGTACAAGGGTTAACATTGAAAACATTTCACCAAGCCCCTAGTGGACTTTAGGACCTTACAACTTCGATGATGAGTCACTTTGTCTACTACTTGGAGCTAGGATTAATTCCTTAGATAAGTTTTTTTCAACATCAATATATTCATATTCATCATCTGAATTATTAGTATCAACATTTTCATCATGAGCAACATTCTCATCAATTTCTTCATTAAGATTAATAAAAATAGGATCTCTAATAGGAATAGAACTTCAACCATCATTTGTCTTAATTTTTTTACGTCTTGGAGATTTAGGTTGAATATCTTAGTAAGGACAAGGTTGAGAAAATGTTGTTATGACAACGAATGGTGACTTCAGGGAGGAAATTGTTTGAGAAGCAAGTTCACGAGCCCTAGCATGACATCCATTGGCATTCTCGCGCACAACTGTTTCTTTTGGTTTTAGCTGAATGTTGTGAAGGTTTAGGTTGAGCAGGCATAGGATTCTTCTCTTCCTTTAAGGAAGGATGCATTGGAGAAGGTCTCTTAGGTTGAAGAATAGGAGATATCAGGTGCTTCCCTTTGTAAGATTTAGGAGGCAGGACTACACCATATAAAGGAGGAATAGAAGGTGTAAGAAGGAGACTAGGTCCATCATGAGGAGGAGGAATAGGTCTATCCTTAGGAGTAAGAATATGTTTATCCACAAGAGGAAGCAAGTGAGTATCCTTAGGAGAAGGAATATGATCATTGCTAGGAGGAAGACTAAGTGCTGGATTTCTAGCTTTACTGAAGGATAAAATCATTCCATTCTTCCATCTTTGATAAGATTTAAAAACAACATCACTTCTAGGATTAAAAGGTTAGAATTTATTGGACCAAAAATGGTCAAGACAAACATCTCCATTCCTCACCATAGGCTGATACATGCTATGATTAACAATTATGATTTAATCATCATGAGGAAATTTCAAACACTTATGAACAGTAGAAGAAATCTCTTTGATAGAAGAGAGCCAAGGATGTCCAAACTTCACATGAAATTAATTAGATGTAGGAATGATAGCAAAGACAACATCTAAGCATTTAGTGCCAACCTCAATAGGAAGTGTGATAGAGCTAATAGTAGGACAAGAGAAGGCATCAAATATTTTAATAACCACATCAAATTTATCATATGTTACTTGATGCAATTGTAAGGTATAAATAAATTCATCAATTATCACATTAACCATGCAAGGCAGATCAATGACCACTCCTCATGAGGGTATGTCTTTGATTCTTACAGTGATATATAATGTGCTATCGGGTACCTTAATAATCTCACTAGGATCAAATGTGATGCATAAGTTCTAAGGAGGTTCAATTTTATCAACCACATTGTTAGACTCAAGGCCAAGATCATTATGGGAGAAGGCAAGATGATCAGTCTCAATAACATTAGTGGAATGGGAAGGTAAAGGATCAGTGAAAATTTGAATATTTTGATCAGGAGGAGCTATTGATTTATTTCCTTTATCATTCATGCTAGCCATAGATGTGGTATTGTAATCAATCAATTCTTGAACCTTAATCCTTAAGGAATAACACTTTTCAATGTCATGACCAAGTTGATGATGATATTGGCAAAAATATTTGGAATCAAAGGCAGGTGACAAAGGCTTAGTTGTGTCAATTGGTTTAATAGGGGGAAGCTTCAACACATTCCTTTGTAATAATTGTGACATAATACTATGCAAAGATTCATTAAGAGGAGTGAATTCTTTTCTAAAGTATTTGGACAAAGGAGGCACACCTATTGTTGCGGTTGCTACTTGAGTGTTGTTGTCATTGAACTTGATGAATTCCATATTCAGTTTGAACTTTACAAAAGGTTGTTGAGAACTTTCACTTTTATCATTCAAAGCAATTGAAGATAATTGTTCCAATTGACTCATGGTAAGGTGATAATTTTGAAGTACTACACACAACTGCATAAAGGAAGTAAACTCAGAAAAGAGAAGTTTATCTCTAATGTCTTTTTGCAAATTAGAAATGAAAATTCTTTGAATATCTTGATCAGAAACAAGAAAAGTAATTTGTGAATATAGATGCTTATATCTACCAATAAAATAACTCACTTTTTATTTAACACCTTGCTTGCAATGCATCAAATCAGTCAAAGTAATTTTAAGACCAATATTATTGGAAATTGTTGAAAATAAGTAATAGAATAAGGAGGCAAATAACAATACCATTGCAAAGATTTATCCCTAAGTGTTCTAGTAAACAATTTAGCCAACAATCTTTGGTCATGAGAAAAGTCATTACACAAAGTTTGAAATTTTTTAACATGATTCAAGGGATCACCTTTTCCATTATAAAGCTCCAATTGAGGGACTTCTACATATTTAGGAGGGATAGCACAAAAAATATCATTATATAATGGGCTTGTTACATCAAATGTCAGCACATTATACTTTGATTCATGAAATCTATTTGTTGCTGTAAGGAAGACATTATTTGAGCTAGGTTATTGATGGTAGCTTCCATGGATGAATTGAAATTGGACATGTTTTATTAAGAAGGGGGGGTAACATTGTTGAATGAAGGAGGAGCTTGGGAATAAGGAGGTGGGACACTATGATAGGTAGGTATGGGGGATGATTAGGTAACAAATGGAAGACTCATAGGAGGTATGAAGGATTTATGATTAGAGGATTTGCCACCTTGACTAGCATGTGTAGGTATGACATTTTTTGTAGAGGTATCCATGATGTCTGATATAAAGGTGGGAACACTAGCCATAGGAGTAGTCATAGGAATGGAATGATTAATTTGACTAGCAGGTTGTGTATAACAAAGGAATTAAGAACAACTCTTCATAGGCATAATATTAGGTACCACAAGATGATAAATACCACACAACATATTAGAACCAAGTTTATCACTTTGAACCATTCTTTTTAATCCTTCAATCAATGGTAGAGCCTCACTTTTCGGGTATTGTTGACTCATCCATTGTTGAATATTTTTAAATTGATTATCAATCTTTTCCAGATGGTCAATAGACACCCTAACTCTCTCCCTCTTTGACAACAATGCTAAAGGCACATCTCAACAATATCCACAACTAAACATTTGAACCACCACATTGACTACTCCCCCTGAGTAGAAGCCACCACTCATCAATCTGGATCACAAGATATCTCTATGAAGTTCATCAGACTTATGCAAATCCATGCATCTTAGTTCTCATCAAGAGGGGAAATTACCCCTAGATTCACTCTTAGATATTCAAAAGTATCTTTAGGTAAAGGCTTCATGAAGATATCTACAATATGTTCCTTTATAGCCACATACTCTAATATGACTTCCTTCTCATTCACCTTCTCTCTCAAGAAATGGAACTTGATTGATATATTCTTAGTCTTAGAATGCAACACCAAATTCTTTGAAATATTAATGGCACTTGAATTATCACAATATATAGTTGTAGGCACATCATAAACAATTCTAATATCTTTCAGCATTTGTTTCATCCAAATTACCTGAGTAGAACTGCTAGCAGAAACAATGTATTCAACTTATGCAGTAGATAAGGAGATAGCATTCTTCTTTTTACTTGACCATAAAACCAATCTCTTTCCATGGAAAAATGCACCACCACTAGTACTCTTTCGGTCATCAACATCTCCTACCCAATCAGCATCTATAAAAGTATTCAAAGTAAATTTATCATCTTTAGGATATCATAAACCAAAATCAATTGTCCCTTTTAAATATCTGAAAATCCTTTTCACAACTACAACATGAGATTCCTTAGGATCAGCTTGAAATCTAGCAAAAAGACAAACAACATTCATAATATCTAGTCTAGTCAGAGTCAAATACAACAAACCACTAATCATAGATCTATATCTAGCCTGATGTACTTTCAGAGAATCATCATCTTTTGTTAACTTACATCTAGTTACCATAGGAGCACCAACAGGATTAGCATCATCCAAACCAAACCTCTTTAGCAATTCCTTCACATACTTAGACCGTGATATGAAAATACCTTTACCTAACTGTCAAATTTGCAATCCCAAGAAAAATTTCATCTCACCAATCATAGATATTTCAAATTTATTCTATGTATCATCAACAAAATTCTTGAACGAACCATCATTTCCACCAAAAATAAGGCCGTCAACAAATACTTCAACAATTAAGATGTTATCATTGTCAATCTTGAAATATAAATTATTGTTAGCAGTAGCTTTATTGAATTCAATCTACATATCATTAGCAAACTTCTTGAACGAACCATCATTTCCACCAAAAATAATGCCATCAACAAATACTTCAACAATTAAGATGTTATCATTGTCAATCTTGAAATACAAATTATTGTCAGCAGTACCTTTATTGAATTCAATCTTCATTAAATATTTATCCAATCTAGCATACCAAGCTCTGGGGGCTTGCTTCAGTCCATACGATGCTTTCTTCAATCTGCAAACCATGTCCTTTTCATCTGTCAACTGGAATCTATCTGGTTTCTCAATATAAACTTCTTCTTCCAGCTCACCATTAAGAAAGGATGACTTGACATCCATCTGATACACTTTGAAATATTTGTAAGCAACATAAGCAAGAAATAATCTAATAGCTTCAAACCTAGCTACCGGAGCAAAAGTCTCCTCAAAATCAATACCTTCCATCTGAGAATATCCTTTACAAACAAGTCTAGCTTTATTCCTAATAGCTTCACCTTGTTCATTCAACTTATTCTAAAACACCTACTTAGTCCCAATTACATTCTTATCCTTAGGTCTGGGAACAAGAATCCATGTACTATTCTTTTCAATCTGATTCAATTCTTCTTCCATTGCTTTAACCCAATTTTCATCTTTACAAGCTTCATCAACATCCTTAGGTTCAATCTTAGAAATCAAGCAATACTCTTCAGTAATTCTTTTTCTAGTCATCACACCTTTGTTCTTATCTCCTATGATTTTATTTTCTAAACTATTTAACTTTACATACCTAGGAGTCTTAGGATTTTCTCTATTTTTAGACTCTTGAACTCTCTCTTCAGCATTAGCATCTTCACCTTCATTCTTAGGATTTGCATTTGAATCATATTCGCAAGATATGGGTTGATACACATTGCCTTCATCAACTTTTACATTAGCACTTTCAAATATATTTCTCAATATTTTGTTATAACACTGGTAGGCCTTACTCTTAGTAGAATAACCAAGAAATATTCCTTCATCACATCTAGCATCAAATTTTCCTAAATCTTCATCTCTTCTGATGCAATATTTACTATGAAAAATTCTGAAATATCTAACAGGAGTATGACCAAACCATAACTCATAAGGAGTCTTACTAGTATCACCTTTTATGTTCACTCAGTTAAGAGTGTATAGAGAAGTACTCCTAGCTTCTCTTCAATAGATATGTGGAACATTTCCTTCAATCATCATTGTTCCAGCAACTTCCTAAATTGTCCTATTTCTCCATTCCACAACACCATTTTGTTGAGGGGTCCACGAAGTAGATAAATGTCTCTTCACCCCATGCTCCTCACAAAAAGAATTGAACTCACTAGAAGTAAATTCACCACCTCTATCAGATCTCAGACATATCAACTTTAATACAGTCTCAGTCTCAACCATAACTTTGAAAATATTGAACTTCTCCAATGCTTCAGATTTCTCCCTTAAGAAAGTAACCCACATCATCCTTGAATATTCATCAATTAGCAACATGAAATACCTATCACCCTGTAAGCTTCTCACTCTAGAAGGAACACATAAATCAGTATGCACAAGATCCAATATTCAATTAGAAGTATATTGTTTTCTTTTGCAAGTAACTCTTGTTTGCTTCCTTAACTGACATTCCTTACATACTTGATTAGTATGCTTTATCAACTTAGGCAGATCTCTCACAACTTGAGTAGAAATTATCTTAACCATGCAATCAAAATTCACATGACACATCTTTCTATGCCATAACCAAATTTCATCAACTTGAGCAATAAAACAACTTTTACCATCAGAATTCAAGTGAAATATATTACCATTAGTCTGTGTACCTAATGCAATCTCAATTCCGGAGTTACTCAAAATCTTACATTTTCCCTTGTCAACCGTCTATCCAACACTCAAAATATTATGCTTTAGACCTTCAACATACAAAACATCATCAGTGTTATTCTTACCATCAAGAGAAATAGAACCTCTACCATAAATTATACTAGCTTTATCATCTCCAAATATTACTACACCACCATCATATTTTTCTGTACTCACAAACTTACTCTTATCACCTGTCATGTGATGAGAGAAACCACTGTTAATAACCTGTTCATCTTTCTCTTAAACTTTAGTAGCCAAAGCTTTGTCTTCAACAATGCAGCTAGTAGAATCAATAGTCATTAGATCATCTTTCTTGATAGCAATGAACACCCATTCATCTCCTGAATTTCCCTTCTTAGACTCATCATTTGTCACACATTCATCAACAACATAATAATACTTCTTCTGATATTTAGGCTTGTAAGGCTTCAATGGTTTCTTAGGAGTTCTTTCTCTTTTCAGACACCTTGAGGCACAATGTCCTATCTTATTACACGAAAAGAACTTAAGAGGCAATTTACCTTCATAATTATTGGCACACTTAGGCAATCCTCTAGCAATCAAGGCTTCAAGCTCTTTCATCTCCTTCTCATATATGGATACCCTTGTAGAACTTTCTCCCGAATCATACTTTTGCTTCCTGGATACAACATCTTTGAATGCAGATTCTAACTTAGGAAGGACTTCACCAAATTCATTGAACACAAAAGCAGCAAGCTTCCCAATCAACATTTCTCTAGTCACATCTGTCACAGTCTTGATCTCTTCAATAGTAGCAGCCTTGTGCTTGTAAGCAAGAGGCAAGGATCTCAACAAGTTAGCTACAATCTCATATTCTTCCAATACTCCACTAGCACATCTGATATTCAACACAAGCTCATTTGCTCTCTGCATAAAGGAGGTAATTTTCTCATCTTCACCCATCTTCAACATCTCATATTTTCCCTTCAAGCTCTACAACTTAGCAACTTTCACATGACTATCACCTTCATACAAAGTCCCAAGCCTCTTCTAAATCTCATGAGCAATTTGAAAATCCATCACATTAGTCATCTCAAAATTAGTCAAGGCACTGAACAATGCTTCCTTTGATCTAATATTGAATTCAACTTCCTTTATCTCATTCTGAGTCATGGCACCATTCTGAGGAACATTTTACACATTCTTAGTAATCTTCCAATAGTCTTCACCAATGCATCTCAAATGACATTCCCTCCAGTTCTTCCGGAGAGTATAATTCATTCCATCAAATCTCAGACTATCCTTCTTAAAAGCAAAGGTTGTCATCCTAGATCTCCTCAAGCAGCTAAGCTTCTTCCGGAGGATCTAGCTTTGATACCAATTGTTGGCAACAATGTAGCAAATTGAGAGGTAGAGTGAATTAGTTTAGACAAAAACTCTACACAACTCAAACTTAAATTTAGATTTGATAATTAATAGTTAAGCACAAATCAACACCACATCAATAACACACATAACACCAAGATTTTTTATGTGGAAAACTCGTTTAAGGGAAAAATCATGGTGGGAACCTACCCACAATGAGATAATACCCTTTTAGGAGTAAATGAAATATTACAATGGGGGATGCACATGCATTCAAACACACTGTGTTGGAATCAAGGATCCAAGGAACAATGGAGGGGCGAGTGAATAAGTTTTCTAGAATTTCAACTTAGTTATCCAAATCTATAAATCACTTAAAGCATATTAAGAAAAATAAAATGCAAGGACACCAAACAAGGAACAACAACACCATAACACCAGGATTGTTACTTGGAAACATGGTTAAGGGAAAAACAATGGTGGGATTCAAACCCACAATATTAGTATACTCTGTTAAAAGTATACAAATATTACAAGGGGGAATGCACATGCATTCAGGCACACTACCTAGAGCTCATTGCTCAAATTACAAATAAGGGCTACAACCCTGAAAGGCTCACTGCCTTAAAAAATATTTGTAAGAGATTACAATGGAGTTTGAACTATGAAGTAGCATCAACAAATGCCTATATATAGTATCGGTTAAGTGTAAAACATATTCTTACTCAATTTTACAACACTACTCTGTTATGATATTCTACTTCAATCCGGAGCACAATTCTTAAACCTACTCATGTGGAACTGTGCACAGTCACTCATACACACTTCTCACACTACCACCACACACAAAAATACCCAATAAAATTGATCTTATATACCCGCATCACAAATTAAGAACCATTTCATGTCGGCTTCAATAACACGCCACAAAAGATGAAATGTGTAAATGAGTCAACTCAAATACACTATTAAAGCATATGCAGACCAAAACAAAATGGCCACACACTTCCCACATGACATCTCATCAGCCTCAAATATTTAAACAATTGCTACAATCAATCCGCAAGTTCATAAACTAAATTATCACATGTTACCACTGACTATCCTTCTTAAAAGAAAAGGTTGCCATCCCAGATCTCCTCAAATGGCTAAGCTTCTTCTAGAGAATCTAGCTCTGATACCAATTGTTGGAAATGATGCAGCAAACTAAGAGGGGGGGTGAATTAGTTTTTCACAAAAGCTCTACATAACTCAAACTTAAATTCAGATCTGATAATTAATAGTTAAAGCACAAATTAACACCACATGAACAACACACATAACACCAAGATTTTTGACATGGAAAACCCAGTTAAGGGAAAAACCATGGTGGGAACCTACCCACAATGAGATAATACCCTTTTAGGAGTAAATGAAATATTACAATGGGGAATGTACATGCATTTAGGAACACTATATTGGAATCAAGGATCCATGGAACACTAAGAGTGGGGGGGGGTGAATCAATGTTCTACAATTTCAACTTAGTTATCTAGATCTATAAACCACTTAATGCAGATTAAGAAAAATAAAATGCAGGGACACAAAGCAAGGAACAACAACACCATAACACCAAGATTTTTACATGGAAAACCGGTTAAGAAAAAAACCACGGTGGGATTCAAACCCACAATATTAGTATACATTGTTAGAAATATACAAATATTACAAAGGGGAATGCATATACACTCAGACACACTATCAAGAGCTCACTACTCAAATTACAAATAAGGGCTACAACCCCGGAAGGCTCACTGCCTTACAAAATATTTGTAAGATATTACAATGGAGTTTTAACTATAAAGTAGCATCATCAAATGCCTGGATATAGTTATGGTTAAGCATAAAACATATTCTTACTCAATTTTGCAACACTGCTCTATTCTGATATTCTGCTTCAATCTGAAGCACAATTCTAACACCTACACATGTGGAACTGTGCATAATTTCTCATACATAAAAATACCCAATACAATATATCTTATGTATCCTCATCACAAATTAAGAACCATTTCATGTCAGCTTCAATAACACGCCACAAAAGATGAAACATGTAAATCAGTCGGCTCAAATCCACCTTTAAGGCATATGCGGACCAAAATAAAATGTCCACACACTTCCAACATGACAACTTATCAACCTCGAATATGCAAACAATTGCCAAAATAAATACGCAATATTCGCAAACTAAATTATCACAAATTACCATTGACTATCCTTCTTAAAAGAAAAGGTTGCCATCCCAAATCTCGTTAAGCGACTAAGCTTCTTCTAGAGGATGTAGCTCTAATACTAATTGTTCGCGACAATGCAACAAACTGAGAGGGGGGGTGAATCAGTTTGCACAAAAAATCTACGCAACTCAAACATAAATTCAGATCTGATAATTAACAGTTAAAGCACAAATCAACACTATATCAATAACACACATAACACCAAGATTTTCAACATGGAAAACCCGATTAAGGGAAAAAACACAACGGGAACCTACCCACAATGAGAAAATACCCTTTTAGGATAAAATGAAATATTACAATGGGGAATGCACATACATTCATGTACACTATGTTGGAATCAAGGATCCAAGGAACACAGAGAGGGGGGGGGGGCTTGAATCAATGTCTTGCAATTTCAACTTAGGTATCCAGATCTATAAACCACTTAATACAAATTAAGAAAAAAAAATGCAGGGACACAACTCAAGGAACAACAACACCATAACACCAAGATTTTCACATGGAAACCTGATTAAGGTACACATAGAGAGGGGAATGCACATGCATTTAGGAACACTACCTAGAGATCACTACTCAAATTATATAAGGGCTACAACCCCGGAAGGCTCACTGCCTTACAAAATGTTTGTAAGAGATTACAATGGAGTTTGAACTATGAAGTAGCATCAACAAATGCCTGGATATAGTTCCGATTAAGCACAAAACATATTCTTACTCAATTCTACAACACTTCTCTATTCTGATATTCTACTTCAATCTGGAGCACAATTCTAACACCTGCTCATGTGGAACTACGCACAATCACTCATACACACTTCCCACACTACCACCACACATAAAATTTCCCAATACAATCGATCTTATATATCCTCATCACAAATTAAGAGCCATTTCATGTTGGCTTCAATAACACACCACAAGAGATGAAATGTATAAATAAGTCAGCTCAAATCCACCTCTAAAGCATATATTGACCAAAACAAAATGTCCACACGCTTCCCACATTACAACTCATCAACCTCAAATATGTAAATAATTATCAAAATCAATCTGCAAGATCCACAAACTAAATTATCACATATTACCACTGACTATCCTTCTTAAAAGAAAATGTTGTCATGCCAGATCTCCTCAAGCGGCTAAGCTTCTCCTGAAGGATCTAGCTCTGATAACAATTGTTAGAAACAATGCAACAAACTGAGGGGGGGCGAATTAGTTTGAACAAAAACTCTACACAACTCAAACTTAAATTCAAATTTGATAATTCACAGTTAAACCACAAATCAACACCACATCAATAACAAATATGACACCAAGATTTTTTATGTGGAAAACCTAGTTAAGGGAAAAACCATAGTGGGAACCTACCCACAATGAGATAATACACTTTTAGGATTAAATGAAATATTACAATGGGAAATTCACATGCATTCATGCATATTGTGTTGGAATCAAAGATCCAAGGAACATTGAGAGGGGGGGATGAATCAGTGTTCTGCAATTTCAACTTAGTTATCTAGATCTATAAACCACTTAATACAAATTAAGAAAAATAAAATGTAGGGACATAAAGCAGGGAACAACAATACCATAACACCAATACTTTTACATGAAAACTTGATTAAGGGAAAAACCACGGTGGGATTCAAACCCACAATATTAGTATACTCTTTTAGAAGTATAAAAATATTACAAAGGGGAATGTGCATGCATTCAAGCACACTACCTAGAGCTCACTACTCAAATTATAAATAAGGGCTACAACCCCAAAAGGCTCACTGCCTTACAAAATGTTTGTAATAGATTACAATGGAGTTTGAGCTACGAAGTAGCATAACCAAATGCTTGGATATAGTTTCAGTTAAGCACAAAAATATTCTTACTCAATTCTGCAACACTGCTATGTTCTGATATTCTACTTCAATCCGGAGCACAATTCTAACACCTGTGCATGTGTAATTGTGCACTGTTGCTCATATACACTTTGCACACTACCACCACACATAAAAAACCCCAATACAATCGATCTTATATATCTTCATCATAAATTAAGAACCATTTCATGGCAGTTTCAATAACACGCCACAAAAGATGAAACGTGTAAATCAGTCGGCTCAAATCCACCTTTAAAGCATATGCAGAACAAAAACAAAATATCCACATGCTTCCCTCATGATAACTCATCAACCTCGAATATGCAAAAAATTGCCAAAATCAATCTACAAGATCTGCAAACTAAATTATCACATGTTACCACTAACTATCCTTCTTAAAATAAAATGATGTCATCCCAGATCTCCTCAAGCGGCTAAGCTTCTTCCAGAGGATCTAGCTCTGATACCGATTGTTGGAAACAATGCAGTAAACCAAGAGGGGAGGTGAATCAGTTTTCATAAAAACTCTACACAACTCAAACTTAAATTCAGATTTGATAATTAACAGTTAAAGAACAAATCAACACCACATCAATAACACACATAACACCAAGATTTTTGACGTGGAAAACCCGGTTAAGGGAAAAACCACAATGAGATAATACCCTTTTAGGAGTAAATGAAATATTACAATGGGGAATGCACATGCATTCAGGCACACTGTGTTGGAATCAAGGATCCAAGGAATACTAAGAAGGGGGGTGAATGAATGTTCTACAATTTCAACTTAGTTATCCAGATCTATAAACCACTTAATGTAGATTAAGAAAAATAAAATGCAGGGACACAAAGAAAGGAATAGCAACACCATAACACCAATATTTTTACATGGAAACCTGATTAAGGGAAGATCCATAGTGGGATTCAAACCCACAATATTAGCATACTCTATTAGAAGTATAATAATATTAAAAAGGGGAATGAACATGCATTTAGGCACACTTCCTAGAGCTCACTACTCAAATTAAAAATAAGGGCTACAACGTCGGAAAGCTCACTATCTTACAAAATGTTTGTAAGAGATTACAATCGAGTTTGAACTATGAAGTAGCATCAACAAATACCTGGATATAGTTTCGGTTAAGCACAAAACATATTCTTGCTCAATTCTGCAACACTACTTTGTTTTGATATTCTTCTTTAATCCAGTGCACAATTCTAACACCTACGCATGTGGAACTATGCACAATCACTCATATACACTTCGCACACTACCACCACACACAAAAATACCCAATACAATTGATCTTATATATTTGCACGACAAATTAAGAACCATTTCATGTCATCTTCAATAACACGTCACAAAATATGAAATGTGTAAATGAGTCTGCTCAAATCTACCTTTGAAGCATATGCAAACCAAAACAAAATGTCCACACACTTCCCCCATGATAGCTCATCAACCTTGAATATGAAAACAATTGCCAAAATCAATCCGCAAACTAAATTATCACATGTTACCACTGATAACCATTGTTCTAACCAAAAACATGATTACTAGATCTTCTAACTTACATGAAACTCATCACCGAAGTTCACAATCCAGGAATTAGATATATTACATGACCACAAGACTTCTATGAAATCTGCATAGCAAAATAAACAACCAAAATAATTTGCTAACCAAAACTATTCACTACCAGATATCCTGCTCTACTAATTGAACCTCACCGGACTCAAACAATCTTCACTCAATCTATTGGAATGATGAAAACATGAAGTGCAGATACTAGAATTGATATAAGTTACCATCAATGACAACATCTAAACATACCTGCAGTTTTTCTTGCCAACAATCTCCCCCTTTGGCATTGATGGCAACACTTAGTGAAAAATGTCTAAGTGTCTAACCAAGACCAAAATATACACACTGCAACAAAAAAATTATCTGTTGGATTCCAAAAAGAAAACACTCCCCCTAAGATCAACATTTTTCACTCATCTACTCTCCCCCTTTGATATCAATGGAAAAGGTAGAGTGGCAGAAACCAAAAATGCTCTATACACAATCCTTTGATACTCACAAAAATTTGAAGATGTCAGCATAAGAATTCTTCAAAGAATTTAGGTGACTATCCCAGCTTTTCTTGAGACTTTCCATAATAGTTATGAGCCCACTGAGCAAGTATGCAAGTTTCTCTACTACTCTGAGATCAAATGGCTCAGAGGAGTTCATGCCAGCCTGAGCATCTTCCAATCCACTAAGCAAAATATGCATCTTAGGAGTAATAAGGCTCCTAAGTTCACAAAATTTCTCAACTATCTTCATCTTTTCACGATCCAGACTCCCAATCTTCTCAAGCAAAGATACTACTTGTGCTTCATGACTGCTCAAGGAGACTAACAAGGGATCAAATGACTAAGATAATTGATCAAACTAATCCTCATGCTCTTTAATCTTTTTCTCAATATCCTAAGTAAACTTGGATAGCTTTAAACATGACTTATAGATATTTCCTCCCTCAGACAATGCTTCTTAAATTCTCTTTATGCCAACATCCAAAGTGATTCTATCATCTGCAAACATGGTTTTTAGTGTCTAAAATCTTCTAGCATGGAATTCATTACAAACCTTCTCTTCAGCAGATTTTTCAAATGATTGAAAGCAGCTGTCCACAAAATTGATTAAGCGTTTTAGATTACCGGATGGAGTGTCTGATAAGTCCTTCTAAAATGAAAGCACAAGTTTCTCCAATCATCGGATGCCAAAATGACCAACTCAATGTTCTTTGTGCAAGATTTTTCCAAGTCTTCACTAGCTTTGACTTGAGAAAACACTGCTAATTTGAGTACCTGAATAGGGGACAAAGAAGCTAGGTTGATGGGGCCTTGAGTGAATTCTGGATCATCTACATAGATCTACTTTCCTTTTACCAGATCCTCGGTGTCTCTTGCCTCAGTGGAAACCTTCACTTCTGACTCCTTCTCCGAATCAACCTTATCTACATCACTAGCATCAACATTATTCTTATCACCTTCATCTTCAGCTTCCTCCGAAACTGGTTTATCCTGATCTTCTTGTGATTTCTCCAAAACCATCTCATACTGATTATCAAACAAAATTTCTCTTAAAATTTGTTCAGTTTCTCTTCTAACCTCTTCACTTCTGTCAATCATTATCTTTTCACTCTCTTCTTTCTTTTGAATTTTTATTTGTTTTCTTCAAGAATCCTGTCAATTTTTTCCTTTTCTATCATAGGACAGAGTTGAACTAATATATATTCTCTTATTCTCTCTTCCTCTATTCTAGCAATTTCTTTCCTCATATCTACAATGTCATATAAGCTCTGAGGAATCTTTGACATTATTTCAATAAGAGCCCTATTATATTTATTCAAGTATTTAATAGTCGTCTCTTCTATAAATCTCTTTCCAGCATCATCCAATAACTCAATATTTGGAAATAGGTTTGAGGTTACCTTCCTTGATAATGGTTTCCTTAACCTTTCTTATAGTCATAACCGTGTCATCTAACTCGGCCTTCTTGTTGAACTTCTCTTCACTAGATGATTTGCCTTTGACAACTTTAGTTGCTTTACCACTCTTCTTTATTTCTTTCACCACATCATCTGGCTTTGTTTCCTCTTCATCATTGGAAATAAGAATGTTGGCTTGTCCTCATTTCCTTTTCACTTCACCAAATAATTTGCCTTGGGTCTTGGGTGAACTGGTAGGTTTTTGACCACCAAATGAGGGTGTAGAACCCTTAGGCTGCTTAGACTTGTGAACAAGGACTTCTAGTTTAGCCTTCTTTGGCTTAACCATATCTTCTTCCTTAAGAATGATATTTTCTCTTTCTCTCTGAAGTACCTCCTTGGTGATTCCCATGTTATCGACCAACTGCTCAACCTCTTTCCTAACTTTCTTTTATATCTTTGGTTTATTTAACTGAGAATATAGGCTCAAGCTCTTTTCCTTATATGTGTCAAACCTCTCCTCGGACTTGTTCACCGGTTTACTCAATAGGTACTAAGCATATGCCTCAAGTACATGTCCTTCAACTTCATATCCCATTGGCATTATCCATGAAGTCCTTGGCTCAACAGCTTCCATAAGACATTAATCAATGTCCACCATAAAGCAGATAGTATCTTGATACTTCTCAACTATCTCTTTAGGAATCTTTTCTTTGCTTTGCATCATGATTTGAAATGTTTTGAAGTATCCCCAAAGAATTTCATTCTAAACTATAGCATCTCCAAGACCATTAAGTGTTTCTTTTATCTGTACTACCACTAGTCTATCATAGGCCCATTGAACCTTTCCTACTCCCAGAATCTCATTCATGAATTAGAAGTATAGACAGATAATCAAAGTACCGAATTTGAACACATGCTTCTTATCTCACTTAATTTTATTAAAATTTCTCAATAAATCTCTTTGGAGCACTTCACACAGATCATATTGCTTATCTTTCTTCAATATCTGACAGGAAGCATATATTGTTGTACTGGATATTGAATTATTTTTTTAGGACCAATATAACTTGTAACCCATCACCATTGATGCGAACCAAATGTCATACTCAACAATATCATGGATTGTCATTGATCTGTTGTCAAATTGTGAACCAATTGCCTCAGTCACCATCTGATTCTTTACATTTCTTAAGGTAGGTACTTCACTGACTGAGCTTAAGCAAGTTACACCCTTAATTGCACTCTGAGTAATCTTGTAAGGTTAATCAAGCCACGTGAATTCATCATATATCCTACTCAAGATGTATCTAACCCACTCTAGATCATCAAGCACCAAAAAATGAACAAATTGCACGAAACCCTTCTCCTCAATAGATTTGAATTCAGGTTTCAAGCTTCCCATTCCATCAATCATGTGCTTTGTGTACAAATTCAGCATTTGGGTGCTTCCAAGCTCTTCAATATTATAATGGATGTAAACCCTAATATATTCCACATGCAATACTCCATATAGAATGGATGGAAAAGCACCATTCGGATCATCTTCCATAGATTTATAGGGATGCTTTTTAAATATTGGCCTAGCCCTTTCAATGACTAGGCCTCACACTGCCTAGAGATCATTGCTCAAATCACAAAACAAGAAGGGCTACAACCCTAAGGAAGACTCACTATCTTACAAAAATATTTGGATTACATCTGGAGAATTATGAACTGGTCAAATAGCATCTCTTCATGCTTGGTTACAGTTCCAGTTAAGCACACAAACTCAAACTCTTCACTTTCACACTTCTACACACTTCTATGCACTTGTCCTCTGCTACTGAAAGATCAAATCAATACTTGGATAAGTGCACAAAGATGGGGGACCAAAAAGGGGTCTTAAGATGCCACTTTTTTTCTGAAATCAGCAAAGTCTGAACTTTGACAAGAAAAGGAAGATAGTTACACTCAAAATATGAGGATGCAATAAGAACAAGGGTTGTCGTGCTCCAAGTCTACTTTCTAAACTACAATTTATTTTTTTTAAATGGTGGAGATTAAGGGTTTCAAAAAGGGGGAGCACACGGTGCTATTTTTTTAGAAAAAAATAACATAGCACCTGATCTGCTCCCCCTAAAACGTCAAATTTTTTTTTAGAATTTTATAAATCGCTTTAGTGAGAAATTAGCTAACGCCATGTAGTATATGCCAAATTTTTCAGCTAATTTTTTAATGAATATATAATTTTTTACCAATTTTCAAAGTGGACACTAATTTTTTAATGAAATTTGAGCATGCTCTCCCTAAAAATTTATTAAAACTAATCAACTTTTTTTTTAATTGTGTAGAATGGAGTCTAGTTTCTGAAAAATGTAATTTTTTCAAAATTTGATAAATGAGTAAAAATATCTCTCTCTCTCTCTCTCTCTCTCTCTCTCTCTCTCTCTCTCTCTCTCTCTCTCTCTCTCTCTCTCTCTCCCCCCTAATTCCCTCTATTTCTATCTCTTCCTCTCTTTCCATCTTTCCCTCTCTCTCTCTCCTTTTCTCTATCTCTCCATCTCTCTCCCCCTCCCTTTCCCTTTCTCTATCTCTATCTCTCTCCCCCTCCCTTTCCCTTTCTCCATCTCTCTCCCCCTCCCTTTCCCTTTCTCCATCTCTCTCCCCCTCCCTTTCCCTTTCTCCATCTCTCTCCCCTCTCTCAAGTGTCTCTCCCATTCTTTCCTCTCTCTCTCTCTCTCTCTCTCAGCCTCTATCTCTCTATCTCACTCTCCTCCTCTCTCAAGTGTATCTCTCTCCCATTCTCTCCCTCTCTCCCTCCCCCTCTCTTTCTCTTTTTCACCTCTCTCTCTCTCTCTCTCTCTCTCTCTCTCTCTCTCTCTCTCTCTCTCTCATTATTTATCTCTTATGTATCTCCCTCCTAGCCTCTATCTCACTCCTGTCCTCTCTCCCATTCTCTCCCTATCTCCTCCCCCTCCCTCTCTCCCTTTCTTATTATATCTCTTTCTCCCTCTCTCCATGTCTTCACTTCTCTCTCTCTCTCTATTATTTTTTAATATCCTTACATCCCTTCCTCTCACTCGGGCTCTCCTTGTCTCTCACTCTCTCTTTCTCTCTCTCTCACCATCCCTCCCTCTACCTCTTAGGTATCTCTCTCACCTTCCCTCCCTCCACCTCTTAGGTCTCTCTCTCTCACAATCTCTCCATCCACCTCTCAGGTCTCTCTATATCTCCCCCTCTCTTAGGTGTCTCTATCCAATTCTTTCCCTCTCTCTCTCTCTCTCTCTCTCTCTCTCTCTCTCTCTCTCTCTCTCTCTCTCTCTCTCTCTCCTTATCTCTTAAGTCTCTCCCTCTCAACCTCTATCTCTCTATCTCACTCTCCTCCTCTCTTAGGTGTATCTCTCTCCCATTCTCTCATTCTCTCCTCCCCCTCCCTCTTGCCCTTTCTCATTAGCTCTCCATCTCTCTTCCCCCTCCCTACCTCTTTAGGGTCATATGGTGTCCTAATGGGCTACACATGTGTTAGAACACCATATGACCCCTTAGGACACCATGTGATCCATTAGGACATCATATTGTCCTAAGGGGTCATATGTTGTTCTAAGGGGTCATATGGCATCCAGAAGAGTCAAAAGGTGTTGTTAGGGGTCATATGGGGTCCTAAGGGGCCAGGCATGTGTTAGAACACCATATGACCCCTTAGGATACCATATGACCCCTTAAGATACCATATGACCCATTAGGACATCATATTGTCCTAAGGGGTCATATGGTGTCATAATGGGTCTTAAGGGTCCACACGTGTTAGAACACCATATGACCCCTTAGGACACCATATGGACATAATATGGTCCTAAGGGGTCATATGGTATCCTTAGGGCCCACACATGTTTTAGAACACCATATGACCCCTTAGGACACAATATGTCTCCTTATGACACTATATGACATATTATCACATCATATTGTCCTAATAGGTAATATGGTGTCATAAGGGGTCATATGGTGTCCTAAGGGGGCACATGGTGTCATTAGGGGTCATACAGAGTCTTAAGGGGCCACACATGTGTTAGAACACCATGTGACCCCTTAAGACACCATCTGGAGATCATATGGTGTTCTAAAGTGTCATATCATGTCCTAAGGGGTCATATGAGGTCCTAAGGGCCCACATATATGTTAGAACACCATATGACACCACATGACCCATTAGCACATCATATTGTCCTAAGGGGTCATATGGTGTCATAATGGGTCATGTCATGTACTAGGATGTTAAAAGAGGTCATATGGTGTCATTAGGGGTCATATGGGGTCCTAAGGGGCCACACGTGTTAGAACATCGTATGACACCTTAGGAAACCATATGACCCATTAGGACATCATATTGTCATAAGGGGTCATACAGTGCCATAAGGGGTCATGTTGTGTACTAGGATATTAAAAGGGGCCATATGTGTCCTCAAGGGTCATATGGTGCCCTAAGGAGTCATACGCTGTCGTTAGGGGTCATATGGGGTCCTAAGGGCCCACACATGTGTTAGAACACCATATGACCCATTAGGACATCATATTGTCCTAAGGGGTCATGTCATGTATAGGATGTTAAAAGGGGTCATATGGTGTCCTTAGTGGTTATATGGTGTCCTAAAGGGTCATATGGTGTCCTAACGGGTCATATGGTGTCGTTAGGGGTCATATGGAGTCCTAAGGGCTCACACATGTGTTAGAACATCATAGGACACCTTAGGACACCATATGACCCATTAGGACATCATATTGTCCTAAGGGGTCATATGGTCTCATAAGGGGTCATGTCGTGTACTAGTACATGTTAAAAGGGGTCATATGGTTTCCTTAGGGATCATATTGTGTCCTAAGGGGTCATATGGTGTCGTTACGGGTCATATGGGGTCCTAAGGGTCCACACATGTGTTAGAACACCATATGACCCATTAGGATAGCATATTGTCCTAAAGGATCATATGGCTCCATAGGGGGTCATATGGTGTTGTTAGTTGTCATATGGGGTTCTAAGGGCCCAAACATGTGTTAGAACACCATATGACCCCTTAGGACACCATACTGTCCTAGGGGGTCATATGGTATCATAAGGGGTCACGTCATGTACTTGGATGTTAAAAGGGGTCATATGGTGTCCTCAAGGGTCATATGGTGCCCTAAGGGATCATACAACATCATTAGGGGTCATACGGGGTCCTAAGGGCCCACATATTCGTTAGAACACCATATGACCCATTAGGACATCATATTGTCCGAAGTGGTCATATGGTGTCCTAAGGGGTCATATCATGTACTAGGATGTTAAAAGGGATCATATGGTGTCCTAAGGGGTCATATGGTGTCGTTAGGGGTCATATGGGGTCGTAAGGGCCCACACATGTCTTAGAACATCATATGAAACCTTAGGACACCATATGACCCATTAGCACATCATATTGTCCTAAGGAGTCATATGGTCTCAAAAGGGGTCATGTCATGTACTAGGATGTTAAAACTTGCCATATGTTGTCCTTAGGGGTCATATTGTATTCTAAGGGGTCATATGGCATCGTTAGGTGTCATATGGGGTCCTAAGGGCCCACAAATGTGTAAGTACATCATATGATCCCTTAGGACACCATATGACTCATTAGGACATCATATTGTCCTAAGGAGTCATATGGTCTCAAAAGGGGTCATTTCATGTACTAGGATGTTAAAACTTGCCATATGTTGTCCTTAGGGGTCATATTGTATCCTAAGGGGTCATATGGCATCATTAGGTGTCATATGGGGTCCTAAGGGCCCACAAATGTGTAAGTACATCATATGATCCCTTAGGACACCATATGACCCATTAGGACATCATATTGTCCTAAGGGGTCATTTGGTGTCATAGGGTGTCATGTCGTGTAATAAGATGTTAAAAGAGGTCATATGGTGTCATTAGTTGTCATATGGTGTTCTAAGGGCCCAAACGTGTGTTAGAACACCATATGACACCTTAGGACACCATATGACCCTTTAGGACAACATATTGTTCTAAGGGCTCATGTTGTGTATTGGGATGTTAAAAGGGGTCATATGGTGTCCTCAAGGGTCATATGGTGCCCTAAGGGGTCATACGATGTCATTAGGGGTCATATAAGGTCCTAAGGGCCCACAAATGCGTTAGAACACCATATGACCTATTAGGACATCATATTGTCCTAAGGGGTATATGGTGTCATAAGGGGTCATTTTGTGTATACGATGTTAAAAAGGGGTCATATGGTTTCCTAAGGGGTCATATGGTGTCGTTAGGGCTCATATGGGGTCCTAAGGGCCCACACATGTGTTAGAACATCATATGACACCTTAGGACACCATATGACCCATTAGGACATCATATTGTCCTAAGGTGTCATATGGTCTCATAAGGGGTCATGTCATGTACTAGGATGTTAAAAGAGGCCATATGGTGTCCTTAGGGGTCATATTGGGTCCTAAGGGGTCATATCATGTAGTTAGGGGTCATATGGGGTCCTAAGGGCCCACAAATCTATTAGAACACCATATTAGGACATCATATTGTCCTAAGGGGTCATATGGTGTCATAGGGGGTCATGTCGTGTACTAAGATGTTGAAAGGGGTCATATGGTGTCGTTAGTTGTCATATGGGGTTCTAAGGGCCCAAACATGTGTTAGAACATGATATGATGCCTTAGAACACCATATGACCCCTTAGGACCATATTGTCCTAAGGGGTCATATGGTGTCATAAGGGGTCATGTCCTGTACTAGGATGTTAAGAGGGGCCATATGGTGTCCTCAGGGGTCATATGGTGCCCTAATGGATCATGCGGTGTCGTTAGTGGTCATATGGGGTCCTAAGGGCCCACACATGTGTTAGAACACCATACGACCCATTAGGACAACATATTGTTCTAAGGGGTCATATGGTGTCATAAGGGGTCATGTCATGTATAGGATGTTAAAAGGAGTCATATGGGGTCCTAAAGGCCCACACATGTGTTAGAACATCATATGACACCTTAGGACACCATATGACCCACTAGGACATCATATTATCTTAAGGGGTCATATGGTCTCATAAGGGGCCATGTCGTGTACTAGGATGTTAAAAGGGGCCATATGGTGTCCTTAGAGGTCATATTGTGTCCTAAGGGGTCATATGGTGCTGTTAGGGATCATTTGGGGTCCTAATGGCCCACACATGTGTTAGAACATCATACAACACCTTAGGACACGATATGACCCATTAGGATATCATATTGTCCTAAGGCATTATATGGTGTCCTTAGGGGTCATATTGTGTCCTAAGAGGTCATATGGTGTCGTTAGGGGTCATGTGGGGTCCTAAGGGGCCACACATGTGTTAGAACACCATATGACCCCTTAGGACATCATATTGTCTTAAGGGGTCATATGGTGTCATAGGGGGTCATGTCATGTAATAGGATGTTAAAAGGGGTCATATGGTGTCGTTAGTTCTCATATGGGGTTCTAAAGGCCCAAACATGTGTTAGAACACCATATGACACCTTAGGACACCATATGACCCCTTAGGACACCACATATTCCTAAGGGGTCATATGGTGTCATAAGGGGTCATATGGTGTTAAAAGGGGTCATATGTTGTATAGGATGTTAAAAGGGGTCATATGTTGTATAGTATGTTAAAAGGGATCATAAGGGGTCATATGTTGTATAGGATGTTAAAAGGGGTCATATGTTGTATAGAATGTTAAAAGGGGTCATATGTTTCCTAAGGGGTCATATGGTGTCGTTAGGGGTCATATGGGGTCCTAAGGGCCTACACATGTGTTAGAACACCATATGACCCCTTAGGACACCATATGACCCATTAGAGCATGATATTGTCCTAAGGGGTCATATGGTGTCATAAGGGCTCATGTCGTATACTAGGATGTTAAAATGGGCCATATGGTGTCCTCAGGGGTCATATGGTGTCCTATGGGGTCATATTGTGTCGTCGGGGGTCATATGGGGTCATATGGGCTAACGCATGTCCTATTCTCTCTCTCTCTCTCAATCTCTCTATCTCTCTCTCAAGTCTCTCTCCATTTCTCTTTCTCTCTCAAGTCTATCTCCCTCTCATCCTCTCTCTCTCTCTCCCTCCCCCATCCCATCTCTTCCCTCTTCTTCTCCCTCCCATTGTTTCCCTCCCCTCTCACTCTATCTATCCCTCCCCCATCCTATCTCTTCTCTCTCCCTCTCTTTCTCTTTCTCTATCTCTCTCTCCCACTCTCCCTCCTATTCTCTCTCTCTCTCTCAAGTCTCTCTCCCTTTCTCTTTCTCTCTCAAGTCTCTCTCCCTCCACCATTCTATCTCTTCCCTCTCCCTCTCTCCCTCCCATTGTTTCCCTCAACCTCTCTCTCTCTCTCTCTCTCTCTCTCTCTCTCTCTCTCTCTCTCTCCCTCCCCCATCTTATCTCTTCCCTCTCCCTCTCTCCCTCCCATTGTTTCCCTCCCCCCTCCTATCTCTTCCCTCTCCCTTGCATTCTTTCCCTCCCCCCCCTTTGTATCTCCCATTCTTTCCCTCCCCCCTCTCTCTATCAGATCTCTCCCTCTTTTCATTAACCCCTACCTCCATCACTCTCACTTGGGTTTTCTCTTTGCCACAACCCTTCCCTCCCTCTTTCACTTAATCTCTCTCTCCCTTTTATCTCTCCCTCTTTTTTCATCCCTTCCTCCCTATCTCCCTAATATACTCCTTTCTTTCCATCAACCCCTTCCTTCCTTCCTCCATCTTTTTTCACTTGATCTCTCTCTCTCTCTCTCTCTCTCTCTCTCTCTCTCTCTCTCTCTCTCTCTTAGGTCTCTCCCTCAACCCATTCCTCTCTCTCTCTCTCTCTTAGGTCTCTCCCTCAACCCATTCCTCTCTCTCTCTCTCTCTCTCTCTCTCTCTCTCTCTCCCTATCTACCTCATCCCCTTGGGATCTCTCTATCATTGGTATTTTCCTTTTCTTTCCATCTACCACTACCTCCATATCTCTCACCTTCTCTCTCTCTCTCCCTATTATTTTCCTTTCTTTCCATCAACCAAAGAGAGGAGAGAGAGAGGGGGGTTAGGAGAGGAAGGGATGGAGAGAGTGAGAAAGAGAGAGAGGGAGGAAGGTGGGGATTGAGGGAGAGACTAGAGGGAGAAAGCCTAAGTGCAAGAGGAGGAAAAGGAAGGGAGATGCGAGAGAGAGAGAGAGAGAGAGAGAGAGAGAGAGAGAGAGAGAGAGAGAGAGATGAAATTTGACTAAGCCTAAAATATATGTGAATACTCTAAAACTAGAATTTGCATTATAACTCCTAGAGATCTGAAACCACTCGCAAACATCCTGATAATATATACATAAAATATAACTTAAATTATTTCTTATACTTAAATGTTATATTTTATGTATATATTCGAAGAGAGAGAGGGAGAAAGACAAATTTGCAGTTTCCAACATGAAAATGCACTTGTCATTATGCAAATCTATTTGACGCTCACCCTATTTGGCACTCACCTTATTTTGCATATGCCAAATAGAAATGGCATGACTAAACCTTAGGTTCAGCATGCCAACCCTATTTGGTGCATGCCAAATAGGGTGCACACCTTATTAGGCATGCGCCATAAGGCCTAATGGGGGCCAAAAAAAATTTGTCACTTTTTTGGTTCCCCATCTTTGTGCACTTACCCATTTGCATACGTAGATAATCTCTCAAATTAATATTACATGTATTTATACAAATCATCAACCTATATTTCAAGGTTGGCTCAACCCTCAACACAAATTACAAAATAATAACCATAGATGCTACATTAACATATGTAGACCAAAATAATGTCAGCTGAGACATAGTCTAGACCCAAATCAATACTACAAACGCGAAACACTTCCAACATCCGCAACATGCTACAATCACCATAAATGTCGCATAACATGAAGAAAACCACTAGATCAAGAAAATGATCAATAAAATGCACAATGATCAATGTAGACCAACAATATGGATAGAACATGATCTAGAAACATTCACAAGCAACGTGTATTACCATAGCAACAACCACAACATCAAATCTTACTAGAATCTTCATCATCATTATATTGAACCTCAAGAACATCAACTCAACTAACTGTCAAACTGAAAAATTCATGTGTGGATCCCTAAATCACAAACCATCAGAATTAAGGACACACTTGAACATCCCAAACACTTTGCCAAATCCGTAAACCAAGATATTGCAATTCTAGAGCAATGCGAAGCACAAACTAGGATATCGAATAACATGAACAATTGAAAACCAACCTAAATACCAAATCCAACTTGATCAAATCACTATGCGGACCATAGAAAACTTCTACTAAATCAACTAGAGATACTTATCTCAAAATCCATTAAACCACAACAACACAAGTGCAACATACTGGCCAAGCTAACTCATTTAATCTGACTGCAACACTAGAACACAGAGAAGAATATGTTTAACATCAATGACAAAACATTGTTCCAGCAAACTTCTCAACAATATCCAACAAAGATCAACCTATTAATGTCTAATACAACGACTAGACTTATATAATCCATAAGAGGTAGTTAAGCCATGTCACAAACCCTAAGCATTGCACTACATAGCACAAGGAGACCAAGGGAACACACCTTACAACAACTCCCCCCAGCACATGTGAGGGGTTTTGAATCTATGACCTAGACTCTGATACCACTTGTGATAAGTACGGTTGTCATTGCACCAAAAGATAAACATGTTAATGCTTGATACAACCACTAGACTTATAGAATCAACATTAGGCGGCTAAGCCATGTCACAAACCCTAAGCACTGCACTGTACAACACAAGGAGACCAAGGGTGCACACCTTGCGACAACTCGAACCAAAGGAACTAAATTACCAAACTTGAAGCCTATATTGACCTACAAATCTCTAATCTCATCCAAAGATCTCACCAAGTATATAAATGATTGTTGGGATCTTAATTGCCTTTGAAAGATTTGGTCAAAAAATTTAAGATTTAATGAAACATTGTGTTAGAACCTAAAGTGGTTTAATTTAAGTGGTTATTTACAATTCAAAACTCCCACTTGATATGTCTTCCTCTATAGTTACTTGTTGTTTTATTTGCAAACAACTTGAGAGTATTAGAAATATCTCCCTTGATTATTTTTTTGCTAAGGAAATTTGGAATATGTTCTCTTGTGATCTAGTTTGGTAGGGTGATAATGGTAAAATAATTTGCCAAGAGATTCTCTTTGGTTCTGCGAATGTCTTAAGACACTCTTATAACTTGTTTTGGCTTATTTTGATTTCTTATATCTTAGGGGCTATCTAAAAGGCAAAAAATGAGGATATGTTTCAAGGAACTAGGAAAGTGCAACTCATATTTTACAACATTTCTATGCAAGTAACATTAAATTTGTAAAAATCTAAGGACAAACGTTTTAGAAGTTTCTTAAAGATGGAGCAGTGGAGATCAACAAAGATGAGATGAAACATGGAAGACATCAGCCTTACAATAAGGTTGATAATATCCTATATATGCAGAGTTATCTTGTTTTCCAGAAGAAATACAACAAACAATACACTACTAAGGTTCTAGAGACTGATCTCAACTTCTAAGGAGAGTCAAGATTTTATATCAATTAGGGACAAAAATTCACTATAGAAATAGTAGAACGAACAAAGAGTTGTCAACTATTGATCCACCTTGGAACAAAATGATTACTACAGTGAGATAAGAAACTCTTAATAGAGTACTAGAAGGATGTTTGCTACAACATTATCACAATAATCTATAGTTAATTTTGTATATGATTTCTATCTCAAAGATAAGCAATATAATATATAGTTCTATAAGTTATTTGCTTATACTCCAAAAAAATCATATTATTTTGAACTATTTTTGTATCATAAATAACAAACAAAATGGTCTATAACCATTGATGTGTATTTTATAGACCTTGTGTGTTCTATCAGTAGCTTGGTAAGAAGGGACGGTGAGCTGTCCCATATAGTTTTAATTGATTATGTACTTCCATTTTTTATTTACAAACTTTAATAATAAAAAAATCTAAACAATGATCATAATCGTCCTTATAAAAACATAATCCTTGGAAATGTATTTCTAATTGAATACAGATTACATACATAACATTCTAAACATTTATTTTTTTGAAATAATTTATGTTGAATCCCACCTGATTAATTTCTCTGTCAATTATAGAAACTCCTATCACTAACAAACCCTCTACCTTAAAATATTAAATATTTTATCGAAAAGTTCAATTCTATTTTATAATACTAACAAAATCTTAAATTCAAATTTAATTTGTATTTATTTATTGTATAGTGAAACAAATCATAATTAAAATTTGAAAGAAACAATAATTACCTCTAAATTAATATATAAATCTTTTTAACAATTCTGCTTTATTTGAATAAAATATTTGCCATTCTTTGTAGTGTAGACAAAGGGGGTACAGGTGCCGTATCTATTCAAAGCCGAAAAGGAGATGCAGGCTTTAATCAAGATCATCGGGAAGGTAAAATGGGCGGGCCTGCATATTCTAATTAAAATTTACTATTTACCTTTAAAACTGTCCTCTCTAATGAAGAATAATGAGAACATCTGGCAAGAATAAAACTAAAAGCTTTCTTTTGGATTTTTTTATTTTCTTGTTTTTTTATTAAATAAAATTTTAAATAATGTAAATACAAGAATGAAGTTATCAGCAGGTAGCTGAAAAAAAAATAAGACTATAAAATATACAATACAATACAACAAAAGAATGACTGAAAGGAAGATACAAATCATTTCATAACTTAACTGATTTTGAATCTGAAACTGGAATTCTTACTCTTTGATTAGATTGCACAGTACATATAAATCTCTCTAGTTAAACCCAACATTATAAATGGAGTACTTATCAACCTGGCTGTATAATAAACCCTTACAATACATGGAAATATATTACCACTTTCTTACAACATTAGAAGAAAAAACAATAACTAGCTTTTGATATAAGGTGAGGGAAGAAGTTAAGATGTAGATGAAGAGTAACTCTCATTGTTCATTTGTTTTATCATGCTTGTATTCTCAATCAAGGGTGAGATATTTATGGGCAATTGAAAGGTTCTAGGAGTACCAAGAAATGCAGAGGTTATTTTTTCTAATCTTTCAATTATTTCTATCATATGTGGACGTTGTTGTGGCAGTTCCATTGTGCAAACCATTCCCACTTGCAAAAGTTGAGTAAGGCATGCCAATACCATTGATGTATCAGTTTCATTGGCATCCTCAAGCAACTTATTATCCATCACTTCTGTGATTTTATTTGGAAAATCCATACCTACCCATTTTTGTAGATTGTTTCCTTCCACAAACATATCATCTGTTGGTCTCCTCCCTGTAAACATTTCCAAAAGAAGAATTCCATAACTTTAGACATCTCCTTTTGTAGAAAGATTTCCTCCCGCTCCATACTCTATAATACAATACAATCATTAGTGATTGTATTAAGCATTTTAAAATAGTCATACTGCATGAGAGATCAACTTAATGAAATTGTATATTTGTAATAAATTAAAATATGTACCTGGTGCAATGTACCCAATAGATCCCTTGAGTGAATTTGTAAAACTCAATGAATCCATTGAATTTCCAAATAGTAATTTTGCAATACCAAAGTCTGCTACAAATGCAGTCATATCATCCCCTAACAACACATTACTGGGTTTCAGGTCACAATGAATCACTTGCACCAAACAATGATGATGCAAATATGTCATTCCTTGTGCCATGTCCACTGCTATTCTTAATCGATCACTCAAACTTAATCTGCTTTCATCTGCTTCCTCTGGATGTAGCCATCTCTCTAAACTTCCATTTGACATAAAAGGAAGAACTAAAGCTTTAAAATCAAGGTTCGAACAAACTGAAATAATTTTAATCACATTGCGATGTCTGACTCTCTTTAAAATATCACATTCTCTACTAAAACTCTGAAGAACACTTTCATCTCTCAAATTGAGAAATTTAACAGCAATGTTTGTACCATTGTTGAGAATCCCTCTGTAAACAGACCCAAAACTGCCAACTCCCAACAGATTAGTATGGCTGAATCCACCAGTTGCATCTACAAGTTCTTCATATGAAGTTCTCTGGGGTCCTACATGGATAGCGGGGGTATTCTGACTAGTATGCCTCCTATAGGAGTATAGGAATAATAAAAAAGACATGATAAAGATTGCAATGCCAATCACAGTGGGTACCATTACCCTTTTGGAGATTGAATGCTGTCCATGTTTGGAAGGAGAGCATGGAGGCAAATTAATCCATGTGCCACAAAGACCAAGATTTTCCAAAACTGCTGACTCATTAAGTGTTGAAAAAACTCCTCCCTTTGGAACCTCTCCTGTTAGCCTGTTTGAAGAGACATTGATATGCTGCAGCATTTTCATCTTTGTGAAAGCAAATGGGATTGCACCCGATAAGTTATTTCTAGAAAGATCAATATCCTGAAGATTTTTCAGATTTGTGAGTGATGCTGGTATTGAACCATTGAATGAATTGCATGAAAGATTTAAATACTGCAACGCTATGCAGCTTGACAAGGCTTCTGGAATTTCACTTGAGAAGTGATTGAGAGACACATCTATTGCTTGAACCATTACCCATTTGCTCATTTCTAAAAGGGAACCATTTAACAAATTGTTGGAAATATTGAAAAAAAATTGAAGATTTTGAAGACCTGATAATTCTGGAGGCATGTTTCCTCTTAACCTGTTGTAAGATAAGTCCACTCTTTCCAATGTGTTGCATTTCCCTAAACTGGCAGGTATTTTGCCTGACAGTTGATTGTGATCTAAATAAAGTCTTCTTAGTTGTGGAAGATTCCCAAGACTGTCTGGAATTGTCCCTGAAAGCATGTTTTCATTCAGTTGTAACAAAAAAAGCCTTGTTATTCCACCCAAACTTTGTGGAATTCTTCCATATAAATTGTTTTTATGCAGGGACAGTCTCTCAACATTTGAGAGTTGACCGAGTGTAGATGGAATGGTCCCATTGAGGTGATTGTTAGATACATCTAATATTCCCAACTTTGTGAGGTTACCAATCTCACTTGGTATGCTTCCCTCAATTTTATTAGTATCCAATACCAATAAGTATAATATATTTGATAGCCGGCCAATGGAAGAGGGCAAGATGCCAGTGAGGTAGTTATCAGAAAAATTTATCCATTCTAAATACGAGCAATTGGTCAAGACAGTTAAAATGGACAAATCCCTGCTCACAAGATGATTTCCCCATAAACTAAGCCGTTCAAGGTAGAAGAATTCACCAATCTCCAAGGGCACTGTGCCATTCAGGGTGTTATTTGCTAAAGAAAGCACACGAAGCCAAGTACAATTAAAGAGGGAACTTGGGATTTCTCCAGAGAGATGGGTATCATCCAAATATAGATATTGCAACTCTGATAGTTTGCCAAAATTCCTAGGAATTTGTCCACTCAATTTGTTGCTAGTCATTGACAAACTTTGGAGATGTGTGTTGTTGGTCAGGGCAGGTAGAATTGGTCCTGTTAAGTAGTTGCTGTCAAGAGAAAGGATTACAAGTTGAGAAAGCATTCCCAAATTAAGAGGAATAACACCATGGAGGCTATTTTCTCCCAAATCCAAAAAACTCAAAGCGGACAAGTTTCCTATGAGAGTTGGTATTGTGCCACTTAATTGGTTGGTAGCCAATGACAAATGTTCGATAAGAGAACAGTGAAAAAGGGCAATGGGAATTGATCCTGTGAGGTAGTTTTTGTTGAGATAAAGCTCCTTTAGTTGAGTAAGCATTCCTAATTCGACAGGAATACTACCATGGAGTTTAGTTTCTCCCAGATGCAACACAGTTAAGGAAGACAGGTTTCCTAGGAATGGTGGGATGGTTCCCGTCAATAGGTTTCCTCCAAATCCCATAATTTCTATTCTTGAAAGAAGGCCAAGCTGAGAGGGAATGCTGCCAGTCAGATTGTTATAAGCTAGAATGAGATATTGCAAAGAACGACACTCTCCTATGGTGGAGGGAATTGGACCTTCCAATTTATTTCTAGTCATCCTAAGCTGTCTCAAGCGAAAAAGCCTTCCAAGTTGAGGTGGAATTTGGCCATAGAAGTTGTTATCCCAGAGAACAAGCACTCTAAGAAAAGAGAGATTCCCAAGAAAAGGAGAGATAGGGCCAGTTAAAGACATACCTGTGAGATTCAAAGAAACTACACGCTGATGACGAGCAGAACAGGCAATGCCAGTCCAATTGCAAAGGCTGTGATTAGGAGACCAATTGAACAAAGTATTTTGGGAATCATGGGAAAGAGAGCGTTTGAAAGCCTGAAGAGCTTCTTGATCAGAGTAATAAGAAGGAGAAGAATGTGAGATACATGCAGGTATTCCACAGAGAAATATCAGGAGGAGATAACCCATCTTCGTCTTCATCTTCATCTGTATTCCAAGCTTGTGTCGGACTGAAGTTACAAACAACTCGAGGAGAAATATATAGAGCTCTTTGCTTATCTAAGTCTGTCTTCTTGTTCATAGGATAACCCTAGTCTCTCGTCTTGTGGTTCATAGTATTACCCAAGTCTCTCTTGTTTTCTCGTTCATACGATGATCCAAGTCTCCCTTTGCTTATTCAAGTCTCTCTTGTTTTCTTGTTCATACGATGATCCAAGTCTCCCTTTGCTCATTCAAGTCTCTCTTGTACTTCAAAAAAAAAAAACTGTCAAGCCATGTGAAATCTGTGAGAGTCTTCTATTTTTCTCCGGGTCACTTTCCTAGCTTCATGTCATACGAAAAGATGCACTGAACTTTAAAATGAGAAAAGATTTGTATAAGCTAAAAATAATATAAAAGAAAGGACACATTTAAAATTAGAACCCAAATAAGAAAATGTTGTTGTTCATAGGATGTTCAAGTCTCTCTTGTGCTTCAGAAAAAACTGCCAAGCCATGTGAAATCGTTGAGAGTTCTTCTATTTTTTCTCCGGGTCACTTTCCTAGCTTCATGTCATACCAAAATCTACGGTAATCAGTTCTTACACGGAAAGAAAAATCGGTGAAACGAGAGGAGATAAATTTGGCACGCAAGTGTTTTCCTGGTGTAGTTTACATAGTGGGGTACCTCGGTATTGTATCATGCTGATATTTTCTTCTCAGTTGTGCTGACATCTGATACCATCTAATCAGATATATAGTCGTAGTATCGTTCTACAATCTTACCAGATACGTCTTCTCAGGTTTGCTAGCATCCGAGAGACCTTAAATAGGATTGGGTTTATGTTTTCCACTGATCTACAACCTAATTCAGCAGTAGAGAATCTAAATAGGATTGCTTTATATTTTCAACTTATCTATTAGAGAAAATTATCAGTTATGTCTTTTAGGATTTTCTGGTATTCAATATCATTTAATTGGATATTAAAAATCTTAAATAAGATTGGTTTATATTTTCATTTTATTTATAATAGATATTAGAAAAAACATCAAATATGTCTTTTAGATTTGATGTTATATCATCTAATTCAATATTAGAAACCTAAATAGAATTGATATAGAATTAATTTATATTTTATTAAAGATGTTAAATAAGAATGATTTATATTTTCAACTTATCTATAATGGATGGTAGAGAATCCTTTTCAATTTACTGATATTCAATATCATCTAATTGGATATTAGAGACCTTTAATAAGAGTGTTTTATGTTTTAATTAATTAATAATAGATGTTTGAAAAATTACAAGATATTTCTTCTCAAATTTGCTGACATCCAAAATCAAAGACCTTTCATACGATTGGTTTATGTTTTCAAACTTATTTATGAGTGGAAAATAGGGAAATGATATAAAAATAGGAAGAAGAAGAAAAAATTTGTACATATGAATTTTTTATTAGATTGAAATAATATTTGTAATGATAAAAATTGCATGCTTATACCCTTTTTTCTTATATTTTAGGTTCATTTTAATAAGAGTATTTCAACTATTAACATGTTTACAAGTGACATATTTTTAAATGAAATTCAATTCATGGCATTATCTTGTTATAATTTAAGTATCAATGATTCCCAGAAATTTTTTGATTCTTATATCTCTTATTTATTAACAAGGATCAATTCTGCATGTGTAAAATTGATCTAGATCATTTTTATGGTCATGCATCTAACCTCAAACTTTTAAAATTCAAAATTCAAATTAAACATTACTGACACTTCCACTAATGGTTGTGAGCTGATCTAATACATGTTTATGTGGATTTGTGTGTTATACTATTGTATTTAGAGACATTCATTCTTTCATTTGAGATACTTGGTAAATAAATGCATAATTAAAAGAACATATACATGAGACCATCATAAAAAAGTTGTACAACATCCAACTTGCATCATCATCTTAAGCATGATTACATATTTTTCATTCTGCTTATCATTGATATTGATCACTTTTCTAAAACCATCCAATCCATTCCATCCTCCTACAAGCTTAACTAAGGGAGACATGACCCTTAAAAGTTTTCAAATCAAATTCAAAACATTTAATAGATAGAAAGTTAGATTTGTACACTAGTTTCACTTTTAGAAGTGCAAAGATCAATTTTATATGCTTAAAAACTAATTTTAACAGTGTAAATCAAAAACAAAATATAACACAATCAAATCATAATTTCAAAAACATCAAGTCTTTTCTATTTTTCTCCAAGTCACTTTCCCAGCTTCTTGTTATAGCACAATCTGCTCTGGTCAGTCCTTACGCGGAAAGAAATATGAGAGGCAGATTTTGCACGCAACTATTTTCCTGCTGTACTTTGCATGGTGGGGTACGTCGGTCTACTATCATGCTGAAAAATTTTCAAGATATTTTCTTCTCAGATTTGCTGGCATCAGATATTTAGTCATAGTATTATTTTGGAAACTTACTAGAAACATCTTGTTAAATTTGTTGGCATCTGATACCATTTAATCTGATATTATAGACATTAAATAGGTTTGGTCTCTGTTTTCCACTTATATAATGGGTGTTTGAAACATTACAAGATGTTTTCAGAGATTTGTCGGCATTCAATATTAGACACCTTAAATAGTATTCGTTTATATTTTCAATTTATTTATAGTGGATGTTTGAGAAAATGAGTATTATGTTTCAAAAAATTATGGGATATGTTTTATCAAATTTGTTAAATTATGGGATGTGTCTTTTCAAATTTGTTCGCATTCAATATCAGTAATTTGAAATTAGAGATCTTTAATAGTATTGATTTATGCTTTCAATATCAGTAGTTTGAAATTAGAGATCTCTCATTTATTGTCTTGGATCAAATTTGCATGTATAAAATTGATCTAGCTTATGTTCATGGTCATGGATCTGAACCTCAAACTCTTAACATTCAAAGTTCAGATTTAATCATTATCAAAAGTACCACTAGCTGTTATGAGTTGGCCAAGCACACGTTTGTGTTGATTTGTGTGTTATATTGCTACATTTATTGATTTTCATTCATTCACTTGAAATCATGCAGCTTAGATAGATGAATAATCAAAAATACATTCATATGAGAGTATAATAGAAGAATTATACTAGAGCATTCTATTTGCATTGTTAACTTACATCATCATCAAGTAGGCATTACTACATGCTTGTTGTTGTCTTTGATCATTATTTTAAAGTTATTGAGTTGATTCTCCTAGGATGTTGACTAAGGGAAACATGACCCTTACCATTTTTCCAAGTTTTTTTTTCTAAACACCACTTTCCCCAATTGAGTTTTAAAGAGCTAAAAGAATTTCAATCATCAAATTGCAACTAATCTATAACCATAAGTACAACTTTAGGTCTATGCACTAGTTCACTTCTAATGGTGTAAACATTAGTTTTACATGCTTAAAGATACGTTCTAGGGCCTAGGGGTCCGAATCTAAGACAAAATATATCATAATCAATTCACGAATTCTAAGGCATTCCTATGATATAAAATACATTAAAAAAAAAAACTAAAATTTCAACAACTTTGCAAATTAATTATTGGCATCATTTGTGAATAATTCGAGAATCTCTAAGACAAATTATTATAAATCATACACACAACACACAAATTGGATGCAATTCAACACCATCTATTAGCCAATAGGTGATATAAATAATAGTGGAGTAAAAACAATCAACTAGACATGATTTGAGAATAGGACTCCTTAATCACAAGTGGTAGTAAGTTGTCTCCCATGAAACTAGCTCAAAGTGGCTAGTTGTCTAACAACTCCTTAATACCTCAGCCAAGTTGTCTAACTAATTTGACAGCTCAATGAGGCATGTGTCAAGTACACCTAACTAGGCTTAGAGCCTATGTGTATGAAATATATACAGTAACACCCCATTAAGAATAGCTTAGGTGGAGTGAAGTTTGGGTCCTAGAAAATAGGTTGATAAGTTATCCATGTACAATGCAATCTCTCATAAATGGAGAAAGGTGGGTTAGTGCATCAATATTGAGAACCAAAAGGAGGTCTTAAGATGCCACTTTTTTTCCAAAATCAACAAAGATTGATCTTTGATGAGAGAATGAAGATAGTTATGCTCAAAATTTGAAGATGCAACAAGAAAAAGAGTTGTAGAGATTTGAATCAACTTTCTAAACTATTTTTTTTTTTTTTTAAATAGTGAATATTAAGGGAACTTCGAAAAGGCGATAACTAGAAAAAGGTCCTTTAAAAAAAAACATATCATAGTGTTTGGTGTGCTCCCCTAAAATGTAATTTTTTCTTTAGAATTTTGTAAATCTCCATAGTGATACATTAGCTAACACCATGTAGTTTATGCCAAAATTTTCAACTAATTTTTAAATGAATATATGGTTTTTACTAATTATTTGGAGTAGACACATCCTGGAAAACAAAAATTTGAGTGTGCTCCCTTCTATAATTTTTGAAAAAAAATAAAAAAAAAAGATAAAATAATTCAATATGTGTTGAATGGAGTCTAGTTTCTTAAAATATAGTTTATATCAAAATTAGACGAATGAGTAAAAAACTATACCCAAAATAACACTTTTTGGTTTTTGACAAAAGAACAAAAAGACTAGCAAAAGAAATTAAAGATGAACACCTTATAATGATGAAAACATTAAAAATATGATATGGTTAGCTAAGAGAGAGCTTGATGTTATTTGGTATTTTTTATTTATTTCAAACTATGTGCAAACCTGATGGAGAATGCAACAAAAAAGGTATAAATTCTTTTTACCTTCTCAAAAACACACATCTTTGGCATGAAATGGTCATCCAACCCAAAAGGATTGTAATTTACCAATTCAAAAAAATGCTAGTGCCAAATGAAAATGCACAAAATAAGAATGCATATTTTTAGAACGCTAGCACCAAATGAAAATTCTCTGACATAATGATAGCACCAAATTGTCTATATTAGATGAATTATCTTTCTCTTTCTCTCTCTCTCTCTCCTAATTTGATTAAGGTTTAGAGTTTAGGGTTTACGATTGATTATGGATAGTTGAGGTTTTACCTTTCACTCCCTCTCTACAAATAATTCCCCTTCTCTCTCCCTCTCTTCTCTCTAGATCACATATATCTCCCCTCTATAGGTATCTCCCACCCTATCTCCCTCTCTACCTCACCCTCCCTCCTTACCCCCATCTCTAGCACTACTTCCCTCCCTCTCATTTTTTCTCTCCCCCTCTCTTAGTATTTCTCTCTCCTATCTACATTCTCTCAATCACTAACTCTCCCTCCCACCCTCTCTCTCCCCATCTCTAGGTCAATCCCTCTCTACTTCTTTATCTCTAAACCTCTATTTCCCTATCTCATTACCCATTTCTCTCTCCCCCTCTATCTCTTTCACCTTTATCTCTCTCCCTAGGTTTCTCACCCATATCTCCCTTGGTTATAGGTATTTCACCTCTATATCACTCCCCTCTCTATATATTTCCCACCCTCTCCACCTTTTTCTCTCTCATTACTCCCCCTTCTCTATTTGTGTACTTATCTCTCTCATTTTATTCTTCCCTGCCTCAGATATCCACCTCTTCCCTCTCTATGTATCTTGATCATACCCTATCTACCTCTCCCTCTCTCCTTATCCCTCTTTCTCTTTATTCTTTTGTGTCCTCTTCTCTCTCCCTCCCTTCTATAGGTCATCACCTCTCTCTCCCTTATATAGGTTGTAGGTAATATATTGGAGGAAATAGGGTTCAGGGCATATGCTTTAGGGTACAAGATTGATGATATAGTGTTCAGGATACATAGGGTTGAAGGTTTTTCTTGTATTGATGCTTCCCTTTGTCTCTACATCTCCCTCTCTCTCTCTCTCTTCTATCTCTCACATATTTCTCCCCTTTGGGTCTCTCCCTCCTTTTGTTCCTCTCCCTTCTATCTGCCCCTCCCACCTTACCCCCATATCTATCTCCCCCCACTCTCTCATATTCTCCCTCCCTCTCTTATTATCTCTCCATTGGCTAGGTCATCACCTCTCCCTCAAACCCTCTCTCTCTCCCCTCTTTAGTTTTCTCCCCCTCCCTCTCAACCTCTCTACCACTCTATCCACGTCTTCATGTGTATCTCTCCCCTCTCTTCCATTCTAGGTTCGTCATCTCTCTCTCTCTCTAGGTATCTCGCCTCTCAATATCTCCCCTCTCTAGTTCTCTCCCTCCCTCTCTACCTCTCTCTACATCCTCCCTTAACCCTTCCCATTTGTGAAATCTCTCCTTATCTTTTCTCTCTCTATCCCTTCAATTAATTATCTCATATTTCTCTAGATACCTCACTCCCTCCATGTCTATCTCTCCCTCCATCCCTTCTTACTCTTCTCTCTCCCTTTGTTCTTTTGTCATTCCTTTTGTCTCTCCCTTACCTCTCTAGTTCATTACCTCTCCCTCTATTATATATGGTATAGGGTATAGATTTTATGGAATATGATGTAGGATATATGGTTTAGGGTTAGGGTATTGGTATAAGGATTATATTACAAGATCGTTGGTGTAGAGTTGAGGGTATTTCTCATGTTGCTACTTCCCTCTACTTCTCCTTCCCCAAGCTCTCTCTTCTCTCTCTCACCTCTCTCTCCCCTCTCTAGGTATCTCCCTCCCTCCTTACCCGCATATCTATCTCACTTTTTCATTCTCTTATTCTCTCTCCCTCTCTTATTCTCTCTCTATTATATAGGTCAACACCTCTCCCTCCCACCCTATTACTCTCCCTTCTCTAGGTTTTTCTCTCCCTCCCTCTCCACCTCTCTAACTCTCCATCCATGTCTCATTATCCACCTCTCTAAATCCCCCTCTATCTATTTCACAACTCATATAAGTCTCTCAACTCTCTTTCCCCCTCTTGGTCTTTCACCTCTCTATCTATGGCCTCTCTATATTTCTTCCTCCTTCTCCACCTCTCTCTCCCTCCCCCTTACCCAGCTCCCTATATGAAATATCTCCTCCTCTTCTCTCTCTCTCCCCTAACCTCTCCATATCTTCCTTCCCTAGGTCTCTCACTTCCTCCATGTATCTCTCTCTCTCTCTCTCTCTCTCTCTCTCTCTCTCTCTCTCTCTCTCTCTCTTTATTTGTGTTCTTTTCTCTCTCCTCTTGTCCCTCCCACCTATCTCTATATTTTTAGATCCCTCTATTTTATATTGTATATGTTTTAGGGTATATAATTTTTTGAGGGTATAAGGCTATATAGGATTTAAGGAATAGGGTGTAGGATATATTATTTAGGTTATAGCATTGATGGTATAGGGTTTACGGTATAAGATTGATGGTATAGGGGCTATTCTACATAGGGTTGAGGGTAAATTGCCTATGTTGATGCTTCCCTCTATCTCTTTCTCTCCCTCTCTCTCCCTCTCTTCTCTCTCTCATCTCTCTTCCCTCTCTATTCCTCTCCCTCATATTTCTCTCTCCCTCTCTATATCCCCTCCCTCCTTACCCCCATCTCCACCTCTTCCTCCCTCTCTCTCTCTCTCTTCTTCTCTCTCTTATTGTTTCTTTCCCCTATCCATTTTCTCAAGCACTAACTCTTCCTCTAACCCTCTCTTCCTCCTCCTATCTAAGTCTCTCCCTCCCTCCCTATTGACCTCTCAACCATCCCTCCTTTTCTTATTATCCACCTCTCTCACCCTCTATGTCTCTCGCACCTCTATATGTCCCCATAGGTCTCATCCCTATCTATCTCTTTCCCTCCCTCTCCACCTCTTTCTCTCACTCCTTAACTCTCTTTGAAAAATTCTCTCATTTTATTCTCTTTCTGATCTCCCTAGCTCTCCCCTCTCTAGGTCGCTTAATTAGTCCCTATCTACTTCTCCCTCCCTCCCTCCCTCAGTAGACCTCTCTTTCTCTTTGGTCACCTTTATACTCTTCTCTCTCCCTCCCTTGTATAGTGTTAAGGAAATAGGTTTTTTGATATAAGGTTTATGGTATAGGGTTGATTGTATACAGTTTAGGGTTGAGGTTATTGGTATAGGGTTTTGGGTACAATATTGATTGTACAAATTTTAGGGTACATAGGGGTGAGAGTATTTCTCTTGTTCATACTTCTATCCATCTCTCCCTCTACCACTACCCCTCTTCTCTCTCTCCCCTCTCTAGGGCTCTCCCTTCCTATATTCCTGTCTCTCTTCATCTCCCTCTCCCTCCTTATCCCCATCTCTTAGTCCCTCCCCCACTCTATCTTATTCTCATTCCCTCATTTATTCTCTCTCTTTCTCTCCATTTTCTATATCATTACCTCTCCCTCCCACCCTCTCTCACCCCCTTCTCCAAGTCTGTCCCTTCCTCCTCTAACTCTCTACCTCTTTATCTATCCATCCATGTCCAATTACCCACTTCTCTCTCTCCCCTCTATCTATCTTACCCCTCTCTCTTCACATCTAGGTCTATCATCTCTCTTACCCTATAGGTCTCTCACCTCTCTTTCCCCCTCTAGGTATCCCACCTCTTTATATGTCCCCTCTTTAGTTATCTCCCTCACTCTCCACCTCTCTCTCCTATTATGAACTCTCTCATCCTCTTCTCTCTCTCCTCTCCCTTCTCTATCTCTACATCTCCCTTCATCCCTTCTTACTTCTCACTCTCTCTGTGTCATTCTGTCTCTCCTCTTCTCCCTCCCTCCCCTCTCTAAAAGTTCCCTCCATTTTTTCATTTCTCCCTCTCTATGTCCCTCTCACTCCTTAAACCCCCATATCTCTCTCCACCTCCCTACTTAAACCCACATCTCACCTTTCTCTCCCCCTCTAGGTCTCTTACCTCTTTCCTCTTCTATCTCCTCTTTCTTTAGGTCTCCCACTCCCTCCATGTCTACCTCTCTCTCCGTCACTTGTTATTCCTCTCTCTCTCTTTGTTATTTTACCTCTCATTTTATCCCTCCCTCCCCTTCTATATTCCCCTTCCTCCTTACCCCTATCTCTCTCTCTCATCCCAACTCTCTTGTATTCTCTATCCATTGTCTAGATCATCACCTCTCCCTCTCACCATATCTCTCCCCTCTCTCTAGGTTTCTCCCTCCCTCCCTCTCCACCTCTCCACCTCTCCATCCATGTCTCGTTACCCACCTCTCTCTATCTCCCTCTATATATCCCATCCCTCTCTCCCCCCATCTAGGTATAGGATACTGGGTGTAGGATATAGGATCGGTGTATAGGGTATAGGGTTAAGGCTATTAATATATAGGGTTTAGGGTAAATAGGCCCTATGGTTTATGATTTAGAGTATTAGCATCCCTCCCTCTATTACTCTCACTCCATTGTCTAGGTCATCACCTCTCCCTCCCACCCCCTCTTTCTCCCCCCTCTCTAGGTTTCTCTTGATGAATAATGATGAATAATAAATACCCTAAATGGTACTAAGGGGGGATGAATCAATACAGACAAAAACTTTCTCAACAACTTATCAAGTTAAAACAACACTAATTTGTTGTCTTCATCATTAAACTTAACCATGGCAATACCAATTAAACACAATAAGACTTCAGATAGCAAAGACGAGTAAGTCTAAACACTTCAAATACATTTAATACTTGATAACTTCTTCACCCATAAACATATGCATGTGTTATATTACCAATATCATAACCATCAGCTCTGCATGCATAACCACTAAAACAAAGAATACTTAATCATCACATGCAAAATGCACAACTCATAACACACATATTTTTTCACATGGAAACCCAAATGGGAAAAACCACGATGGCAATGAATACCCACAAGCCTGTTTTGAACTCTTTTGAACCTCGCTTTGTTAGGAGCCTAGTCCAGTTAAAGACTTTACAATAAGCTTCTGCTGGGAACTGACCCTGTTAAAGATCACCCAATTAAGGGATGGTTATATACCATGTTAAAGGTTACCCCGCTAGAGGATTTGAAGAACTCAATGATCTTGAGTCACCTAGTTAGAGGTTTTACAACAAGCCTGCTAAAGCTACCCGATAAAGGGATTTTCCAACTGTTGAAATGGTTAGAAGAAAACAGGTAAAACTCTGATCTGATAACAACACTACATGCCAAGGCAGTTCCTTTTCATTTCCTCTATTTTGCAATCACACTATGCAGTTTTCCTTTTACTGGTCTGGCAAGTATCTAATCACTCGGATACACACACATAACATTTACCAACAACAAACAATAATAAACATCATCGACCTTATAGACTTAGGCCGGTAGCATAAACCCTAAACCCTAAGAATTTTAGGTTTACAATACAAGTGGTCCAATCCTGACCATTCAAACACTTTACATAGAGCAATACAATTTCAAACAGATCACAAGATAATATGCATCATCTGATCAATACTAAGAGGGGGAGCTGAATTAGTATGCCAAAAATCACTACACTAATACACTTACACAGTCTAAAGATAAACCGGTAAAGCAGTCTAACAGTGAAACCAGTTACCACACATGCAAACCAAAATGCGAATAAAGCATTCACCCACAAAAGCAATACAACCATAACACAAGATATTTGACGTGGAAACCCAACTGGGAAAAACCACGGTGAGATGGAACTCACAAGTCACTATCTGCAGAATAGAAACCAGATCGGTTAAGGTCAAACCGGTTAAGGTCTTACAATGTTCTTCACCAGAACAGATCCTGTTAGGAATCTCAATCTCTGTTAGGAGATAAGTCTGATTAAAGACTACCTTGTTAGAGGATTTTAGATTCACATGTGTGAACCACCTTGTTAGAGGATTTTACAAAGGCTTTGAGGCCTACCTGGTTAAGGGCTATAGACTTGTCAAAGATGTGAGTAATCAACAAGTGTTTGATCTATCTAATAGCACAAACTGCTTGGTTAGATCTAGTATTGCTCACAGCTAATGCATTCTAGCATTACTTTAGTCTTCTCTCTCTCTCTCTCTCACAATTACAACTTGATCTTCTCCAATAAGATCATTCTCAACTTCCACCTTAAACCCTAGCATGACATTAACCCTTTCAGAGACAACTTAAAACCCTAGACATGATGTCCCTTTAAAGGAATCTGATTTCATGTCGGTCCAATAGGATTACATTACAATTTCCTAGGTTCAATGCATCTAGACATACTCAGTAACACGGCATAAAAAGAACTGTCAATGTGTTAGCACTGTCAAACAATCGGTGGATTGGTAACTCATCACAAAATGCCAGTTGGTAACTCATCACAGAGTATTACCAGTTCATACAAAATACCGGTTGTCGGTTTGACAAAAATGAAGACTGGTAAGAATGTGTTGTGCTGCTTTTCTCCCTAGTGCCGCTTGGGATCTACGAACCGCTTGGGGTCGACATGCCACTTCAAACCGGAAAACACATTCTACAAAGTCACCACTAGTGTAAAAACTAGTATACAACATACCGGTTGGAACAAATACCGATTGAGCACAAGCTCATACATATAAAGGGGATCTCAATACAAGTGTGTGTCCATCAATGACAATCACAACATAAACAACAAAAATGCCAACAATCTCCCCCTTTGGCATTGATGGCAACACTTAGGAAAATAAAATCTTGACATCTAAGTGTTTTACAACAAAAACTTGCCATTAACAAAATTGCTCCCCCTAAGCATATACACTATCCCTTAATTAACATAGTGTATAGCAATTTTGCATACAGAGCATAATCATGGAGACATCAAAGCATATAGCATATATCAAAGCATATATCAAAATTTCAAAACCAGATACTTCTCCCCCTGTGTCAGAAGATCAAAATTTTATAACCAAAAAATAGATGTACTTCTCCCCCTTTGCCAACAATGACAAAGTACCACTGAATAACCCTGTTTCCAAATATATATAAAAGAGTTTATGACAATAATGAATAATACTTGTCAAAAACCAATTTATAGTCCTGCAAAAATTGTTTCATGGATAGAGACCAGGACTTAAGTAGGGAGGTTGCTACTTCCTTCTTTGTTTGCATCTGGGATACCTGTTCCTCCATGGCATCTACTGTGCTCAGTCCCTGTGTGACTGTCAGGGCATCCAGGTTCAGATAACACTTCTAAAGAATTTGCAGTCATGGAAGTAAAACTAGTTGAAGCTCCTGCAAATCCTTAGACCGTGTACTGATCTCTTGCTCCATCTTGGCTGACTGGATCTGGAACCGGTGAACGGTTTGCCCATATGCTGCAAAGGAATCATAAGGTGTCTTCAATATGCCCAAGTAGGACTGTAAGTCTGTTTGAAGGTTTTTCTTCTTGGCTAGCACATCGTCACAGAACAGATGAGGTTGACAGATTTTGCCGAGTAGCAAGTTTCCCTCATCCAAGGCATTCCTTATGTCCTTTTGATCTTTCAATGGTTCAGTCCTAAGCTCATTCATCTTTTTCACTAGAGAAACATTAAGAGCCTTATGGTGCTCTTTCTTGACATTGGCCTCTACTGCTTCTTCTAGGCTCTGCACCTGATCATCCACTATAGTACATAGTAGTTTGAGTTGTGCTAGTGATGATTCAGTGTCCGGAAGATTAGTATCAGGGATTAAACTGGTAAGGGTGTCTACAGCCGCCTGAATAATATCTTGTTCCCTTTTCCTACGAATGACTTCAAGGTGCTCTTGGGAAACCTTGATTCTCTGCATAAGCTTAGACTCACTTGTAGATTGGAGATCAATAGGAATTGAGATAGTAGCTAGGGTTGGCTTGGCTCCTAGTTGCCTTTGGAGTCTCCATCTGTGTGCTCTTCATTGCTTTTGTTGTCTTGTCTGCTTCTTCCTTCTTTTTCCTCTCCTTATCTTCTTTCTTTTTCTCCTCTTCCTCTTCCATCTTCTTCTTGTCTTCCTCTTCTTCCTTCTTCTTTTCTGCTTCTTCCTTCTTCTTGCTTCCTCTTCCTTCTTCTTCTATGCTTCCTCTTCCTTCTTCTTCTTCTCTTCCTCTTCCTTCTTCTTCTTCCCTTCCTCTTCCTTCTTTCTCTTTTCTTCCTTATCCTCTTCTTCTTTCTTCTTCCTCTCATCTTCTTTCTTCTTCTTCTCTTCTTCTTTTTGTTTCTCCTCTTCCTCTTTTCTCTTCTCTTCCTCTTTCTTATTTTTCTCATCTTCATCCCTCTTCTTCTTCTCTTCCTGTTCCTTTGCCGTTTGATGTGTGTCCTCAGCCTGTTCACCACCCTATTCAGCTTGTTGCTCTTGTTCAGTTCCCTCAGAAGGTATGTCCTGAGTGACATCTTCTACATCCAAGGTATCGACATCAATAATGTCGATTGGTTCTTCCACCAGGTTTCCTTCCTCATCAAAAACCTCATCTGGTTTGGAAATAACCGGTTCTTTTTTCGCTTGGAGGTTGGCCATTCATGCTTTGTGAGAGTTGATAGCATGAGCCATATGCTAATGAGTATCTTTTTCAACATCATCAATTCTCCCCTCCAACAACTAGAGTCTTCTTCTCCTTGTGAAGAAGAGACCTTTATTTTGATCCAGGACATCAAATAATTCTGAATTTGAGAGGTCGAGAAAGTACTATGCAAAGACTTTCTCCCTAATCTCCTATTCTTTTTCAATGGCAATATGGCATTTATTATCTAATGCTTTAAATAATGAATCTGGTGTCTGAGATTTAATCTCTGAAGGTGACCGATCATTTTTACACAAATAAAGAATGATTTCTTGTAGTACTTCATCTTTCTCCTCACTATTAAAATCATCATAATAATCTACTAAATCATGAAGTAATTTTCTCCTAATATTCTTTACTGCTCTTTGACAATGTGTCAAAGGTTTGTATGAGGAGATATCAATATTTACCGATGCGGATGCTGCTGGTTCATTCTTCTTCATCTTCTTTGTCTGTCTGGCCTTCTTTGGCTTTTCATTAGACTTGGTTTCTTCAGAGTCCGGTTCATTTGTCTTAGTCTTCCTCTTTCTATCAAAGACTTTTTCCGGTGTTACCTCTGGTTTCTTCTTCGCCGGTGACCACTTGGTCACTCTTGGAGTTGTAGTGGTAGCCAGTGTCGATGCTGCAGGCATTGCCTTGTCTTTCTTTGCTACTGGTTCTTTTCTTTTCTTTACCAATGGTTCTTCAACCGATGCAATCCTCTCCAAGTAGGTTTCGGTCCTCTTAGCCTTTGGATCAAGAGGCAAGGCAATAAGGGTTGAGGCATACCCTTCCAGCATGTCATACATAACCTCATAGCCCATTGGCTCCACTTCCTCTATTCTAGGCTCAACAGCCTCCATTAAACATTTGTCCAGCTGAATAGTGAAACAGATGTCATCTTCATATTTCTTCACTATATCACCTGTGATTCTTACCCTTTGACTCATCTTTCTTCTGAACTCATCAAAATATTTGTTCAGTACTTCAGGGTAGCTGGTTCCAATGGCTTGTATGCTTTCCTTTATCTACTTGGTTACTAGTTGGTCGGGAGACCACTGAACATCTCCTACTCCAAGAAAGTAGCCTTGGAAATAGAAGAAGAACCCTACTAGTAGTTGTCCAAACTTAAACCTCAGTGAATTGTCTTTTTTGACTGCCTTAAGATTCAACAGGAGTTGCCTCTGCATACCGGTGCATAAGTCAAAAGATGCATCCTCTTTTATCATCTAGTAAGCAACATTTACCACTGCAGCTAATACAAAATTAATCCTGCTGGCTGAAAATGTTACGTATCCTATCACCATGCAGGCGTATTTCACCAGATCATCCTTGATAGGATTAACTATCATGCCCCTTGAGTCACTGGTTGAATCGGTGAGCTTGGCTATTTTAGTTTTGCTCACCTTTCTCAAGTCTGGCACTTCCCCTGTGTTGCAAAAGCCAGTTACTGCATGAATTGCCTGAGGCGTAATATCATGCGTCCTCTTTAGGTACATCTTGTCACCATGGACTCTGCTCAGAATGATCCTTATGTGATCCTCCATAAAATCTTCTAGAAAATATACAACATTATGGAATTTCTTCTTCTCTAAGATACTAAACTCCGGTTTGATCTTTTTGTCCTTGCTGCAAAACAGACCTAACTGGGTGTGAATGGCTAAAGACCCTAGGTCTTCTATTTTTCAATCAATATAATCAAAAATTCCCTCTTCAACTATGACTCCAGCTGGAACTTGTGATAAGGCATTATATTTGGACTTCCTTTGAATAAAACTTTCTGACTCTATAGATGTACTCGAACTGGTATGAGATGCGGAAGCCATTGTAGAGTATTTCAAGAACATGGAAAATACCTTTCAAATGCGAATTTAGGGCTTCCTGATTTTGCTTCACTCCACTCTCCGTCGGTTGCCAAATCACTGCTTTGTGTTCTCCACTACTGCTTGCAAAGTGGAGTTGAATTTCTTTCAAGGTATGTCAATTTCTTGAAATCTTAGCTCAAATTGCCTTTTCTTCGCTCTGCACTTGAAAACTTCTCTTTGCTTCAAAAATAGATAGTGAGAAATGATTTGAAATAGGCTTTTATACATGGCTCTCACCTACTCCCATTAATGCTCCTCTATTAGGGTGTAAACCCTAATTTGCCTTTTTACTATTTCTGGTCTTCTACCAAGCGAAAGGTATCGCATACCAGTTAAGGTCTTTTACTGGTGTAAACCAGGGGTTCGAAACCATTTCACCATTTGCTCCCCCTAAGCCTTTGAGGCTTAGTTTGCCGATTTTGATATTTCCACACTAGGTGCAGAAATAGGTTCCTCTTCCAACATTGTTGGTTTCTTCCTCCAGGTTTTCTTCATGTCCCCTTGAACTTTTTCAACATCAATTTCTCCTTCCTGAGTGACCTGTATATCATCAGATATACTTTTTCTGCTTCTGCAGAATTTTGCAATGTGACCCAGTTTGTTGTAGTGATAGCAAACAAGTCTAGGTGTTCTCCAAGGTCCATTGTACATGTTTCCATTCTTTCTTCTGTATGTTGCAGCAGTGTGACCATGACCATGACAAATCATACAATTTTCTCTCCATCTGGTTGCCGCTTGATGGTCATCACTTCTCGACTGATGATTGAAGACATTAAACCGGTTGTGGTTCCAGTTCACAAAAGGTTCAGGACCAATTCCTTGCGTCCTTTGAGGATATCTTCCAGTGTTATCCATCATAGACCTGCATTCAAATGCTCTATGCCCAAACTTGTTGCATGCATAACAATGACCATTGAACTTATTGGATCTAGGTACATTGTTGATAAAATATGGAAAATTATTGTAGGCTTTGCTCCTACATACATTGGCAGTGTGTCCTTCTTTAAGACAGTTAAAGCAAACAAGTTTGAATTTTTGCTTACCTTTTCCTTTGAGTGTCGATTGCTTCTTTGATGCTTCAGCATTTGTTCCTGAGAATTCTCCTTCCTCATGTCCAGAGAAACCAAGACCATTGGTATTCTTTGCTAGTCTAGATGACTCAAGCTTTTGCTCTATCTTGACAGTACTTTTGCAAAACTTAGCAAGTATTTCCCTTGACTCAAAGAGTTCTTTGGAAATAGCATTGTTTGTCTCCATTAGACTTGCATTTTCAGAGATGGCAATGTTCAGTTCTCCTTGCATGTCTTCCTTTTCCATTCTTCTCTCATGAAGGTGAGCAGTCAGTGCACTAATCTCTTGTTTCAACTTGGAGATCTCATGATCTCTATCCTTTACCCGATCTTCAGCTTTTCTCCGATTCTCAAGCTCTTGACTAAACTGAATAGTCAGTCCTTCCAACTCCTTTCTCAGATTGGAGTTTGAATCATTTAGCTTATTCACTTCAGCAATCATGGCTTCCATGTTAGCTTCATCTTCAGAACTACTTTTAGATATTTCCATCAGCCTTTCTGCATGTTCTCTCCTTTTTGCTTGAGATGCCTTGTATTTGACCATAAGATCATCATAGGCTTTCTCAGACTTAGTGAGTTGTTGAGTAAGTTCCCTCATGGTGTATTCCCCCATATCTCTTTCCACGTGGTTAAACTTATAGAAAGGTAGGCTTTGATACCAATTGATGAATACTAAGAGCGGGGGGTGAATTAGTATGCCAAAAATCACTGCACAAATACACTTACACAGTCTAAAGATAAACTGGTAAAGCAGTCTAATAGTGAAACCAGTTACCACACATGCAAACCAAAATGTGAATAAAGCATTCACCCACAAAAGCAATACAACCATAACACAAGATATTTGACGTGGAAACCCAACTAGGAAAAACCACAGTGAGATGGAACTCACAAGTCACTATCTACAGAATAGAAACCAGACCGGTTAAGGTCAGACCGATTAAGGTCTTACAATGTTCTTCACCAGAACAGATCCTGTTAGGAATCTCAATCTCTATTAGGAGATAAGTCCGATTAAAGACTACCTTGTTAGAGGATTTTAGATTCACATGTGTGAACCACCTTGTTAGAGGATTTTACAAAGGCTTTGAGGCCTACCCGATTAAGGGCTATAGACTTGTCAAAGATGTGAGTAATCAACAAGTGTTTGATCTATCTAATAGCACAAACTACTTGGTTAGATCTAGTCTTACTCACAGCTAATGCATTCCAGCATTACTTCAGTCTTCTCTCTCTCTCTCATAGTTACAACTTGACCTTCTCCAATAAGATCGTTCTCAACTTCCACCTTAAACCCTAGCATGACATTAACCCTTTCAGCAACAACTTAAAACCCTAGACATGATGTCCTTTTAAAGGAATCTGATTTCATGTCGGTCCAATAGGATTACATTACAATTCCCTAGGTTCAATGCATCAAGACATACTCAGTAACACGACACAAAAAGCACCGTCAATGTGTCAGCACCGTCAAACAATTGGTGGATTGGTAACTCATCACAAAATGTCGGTTGGTAACTCATCACAGAGTATTACTAGTTCATACAAAATACGGATTGCCAGTTTGACAAAAATGAAGACTGGTAAGAAAGTGTTGTGCCGCTTTGCTCCCTCGTGTTGCTTGGGATCTACGAACCGCTTGGGGTCGACATGCCGCTTCAGACTAGGAAACACATTCTGCAAAGTTGCCACTAGTCTAAAGACTAGTATACAACATACCGGTTGGAACAAATACTGGTTGAGCACAAGCTCATACATATAAAGGGGATCTCAATACAAGTGTGTGTCCATCAATGATAATCACAACATAAACAACAAAAATGCCAACATCATCCATTTTACACCGCACATGGGAATCAGTAACCCATCACGCTCTCTTCTCATACCACTAAGAAGAATGATCATTCTCGTGGTAGACATTTAATGTAATCGATCTTCACATGCAAGATCCTCAAAGAAATCCTTCACATGTACAAAACTGACGTGACATCTTGATCTCATCCTCATCTCTTAGCTAACTCATCACAGGATGTCATCGGTTGCATTGCATAAGCGAGATTTCCAAACCAGAAACCCTAGGGCTGAGATTACCAACCGGTAGTCACACTTAGTAAAACCCCGATGTCGGTTCACTGCATTTCTTCATACCAATTCACTACATTTCTTCATACATGTTCACTTGCACTTATTGACATCAATGACAACATACATTATCATCATATCAACATGCTGGTTCATCATATGCCAACAATCTCCCCCTTTGGCATTGATGGCAATACTCAATGTAGCATTGCAACTGTAAACATCATAGACTAGTATATATAAATCATTAGATATCTTCTCCCCCTTTGACAACAATGCCAAAGTGGAGGCAAAAGCTTTCATTCTCCACTATGTTGCTCCCCTATGAAGTAGCATCCTTTAACACATCAATCCTGAAAGATTTGACACTGTAGTACCTGATTGATGCGGAACACAAAACTTTAGTTGACTTCATGAAGGGGAAGAACCCCTAATTCACCTCTCAAATAGGTAAATGTAGTCTTTGGTAAGGGCTTAGTGAATATATTTGCTAGCTGCTCCTTACTGGAAACATGTTCTAGTACAACCTCCTTATTCTAAACCTTTTCTCTTAAGAAGTGATACTTAAGCTCAATGTGCTTAGTTCTAGCATGCAATATTGGATTCTTGGAAATATTTATTGCACTTGTGTTGTCACAAAATATATTCACTGATTCAGATACAGGTACTTTGAAACCTTCCAATACATGTTTCATCCAGATTACTTGAGTACAATTCACAAATGCTACCACATATTCTACTTCATCTATAGACTGGGAAATACAGCCCTTCTTCTTACTTGTTCACAAGACTAGTCTTCCACCAAGAAAGAATGCTCCACCGGTTGTGCTCTTCCAGTCGTCCACATTACCTGCCCAATCGGCATCGGTATATACTTTGAGATTAAAGTCACCATTATATGGATACCACAATCCATATTCAACTATTCCTTTCAGATATCTAAGAATTCGCTTGACAGCTACCAAGTGGGATTCTCTTGGACTTTTCTGAAAACAAGCTACTATGCCCACTGCATGAGCAATATCTGGTCTACTGTGTACCACATAGTGCAGCTTACCGATCATTGACCGGTACTCTTTCTCATTCACCAACGTTGAATCATCTTCCTTAGTCAATTTACAGCCGGTCACCATCGGTGTACCAACCGGTTTTCTCTCCTCCATGCCAAAAGTCTTCAATACCTATTTGACATACTTGGACTGGGTAACAAAGATACCCTCTTTCATTTATTGAATTTGTAGACCAATGAAGAATTTTATCTCTCCAATCAGAGACATATCAAACTCTTTTTTCATTACATCTGCAAATGCATGGCTCATTTCATCATCTTCTCCAAAGATTATATCATCTACAAACACTTCACAGATCAAAATTTGATCACCTTCAGATTTCAGGTAGATGTTGTAGTCTTTACTTGTTCTCTCAAATCCAATCTTCACAAGATGAGAGTGTAATATCTCATACCATGCCCTTGGTGCTTGCTTTAATCAATATAGGGCATTGTGTAATCTACACACCATGTTACTATCTTCTGATAGGGAAAACCCATTTGGTTGCTCTATGTACACTTCCTCTTCAAGGATTACATTCAAGAATACAGACTTCACATCCATCTGATATACCTTGAATCTCTTGAATGCTGCAAATTCTCCTTCTTCCTAATTGTATCCCTTGCATACAAGTCTTTCTTTGTTCCTTATAACTGTGACTTCTTCGCTCAAATTATTTATGAAGACCCATTTGGTACCTATGACATTCTTGTGTTCAAGTCTGGGTACCAAAGACCACGTTGCATTCTTCTCAATCTGATCTAGCTCCTCTTCCATTGCTTTAGTCCAGTCTTCATCTGTAAGTGCCTCTCTAATAGTCTTAGGTTCCAATTCAAAGATCATGCAAGAGTTCTCTTTGACCTTTCTTCTTGTGAGTATCCCTGCATCTTTATCTCCTATGATATGATTCGGCTCATGATGTAGTTTCACATATCTATGAATGACCCTAGCTAGTTCTTCTTGCTTTTCCTCTTCTTCTTCTTCACCTACCACAACTTCTTTTGGTATAAGAACACTAAGATCTTTTCTTAATTTTTTTGAAACTGGTTCCCAGAAAGCTACACCCGGTTCACCTTCCACTTGCTCGTTGTGGTTTCGTCAAGTTTCTCAGGGGATTCATCAACCCTAACATTGATGCTCTCAACAATTTTTTGAGTTCTTTTGTTGTATCACTTGAGAGCTTTGCTCTTAGTAGAATATCCCAGAAATATTCCTTCATCACTTTTAGCATCAAACTTGCTTAGATGCTCACTTCTCTTGATATAGCACTTACTTCTGAATACTTTAAAATAACTCACAGTGGGAGTCTTCCCGGTCCAGTACTCATAAGGGGTTTTATCTTGGCCTTTCTTGATGAGTACCCAATTAATAGTATAGACTGCAGTACTCACCGCTTCTCTCCAAAAAGTGTGAGAAACCTTTCCTTGGATCAACATTGTTCTAGCTGCTTCTACTACAGTCCTGTTATTCCTTTATGCTATGTCATTCTGTTGTGGTGTCCTAGGGGTAGATAATTTCCTCTTGATGTCATTCTCTTCAGAGTACATGTTGAATTCATCAGAAGTGAATTCACCTCCTTGATCAATTCTTAGGCACTTTATCTTTTGGCCACTTTCCTTCTCTACTAATGCTCTAAAGGCTTTAAAGTTTCCAAATGCTTCACACTTGTCTTTCAATAATGTAACCCACATCATTCTTGAGCAGTCATCAGTAAGAATCATAAAATACCTATCTCCCTGAATACTTCTAGTTTTCATAGGACCACACAAATCAGTATGCACAAGATCAAGTAAGTTTTCTGCTGAAAAAGACTTACCTGTAAAATTTGAGGAAGACATCTTCCCAAGTTGACATTCTCTGCACAAGGAATTTTCTAGTTTGTTCAGCAAAGGCAATCCTCTCACTGCCTTGATCTTACTGGCTTTAACAATATTGTCAAAGTTTATATGACAGAGTCTCCTATGCTATATCTAACTGTCATCAAACTTAGCTATCAGATACTGACTAATTTTGGCATTCAACTAAAATAAGTTGCCTCTTGTCTGGTTACTGGTGGCAATAAGTTCACCACTTTTTCCAATTATATTGCAAACTCCACCTTTGAACTCCAGAACGGGTCCTTTATCATTTAGCTGAGAAACACTCAACGAGATATGCTTAAGACCTTCTACCCAGTAGACATCATCTGCACTTCTCTTTCCATTTAGTGAGATGGATCCTTTACCTTTCACCAAACATGGTGCATTGTTTCCAAACTGGACAATAACTCCATCATATTCTTCTACAGATAGAAACTTTCTCCGGTCACCAATCATGTGGTCAGAACACCCACTATCAATAATCCACTCATTGGAGTTGTCAATGCGAGAGACAAGGGCTTTCTTGTTAGACACTTCTTCCTTTATAGCTACAAATAATGTGTCTTCATTTTCTTCATCCTCAAATTCTTCATCAGTAACACCTTCATCCACTGCAACTAGACAATTTCTCCTACTACCTCCTTTATACTTTCTAAACCTCTCTGGTTTATCCTTTTTATCATTGTTAGGAAAATTAATAGCTATATGTCTTATCTTATTGCAGGAAAAACATTTTAGAGGAAGCTTACCTCTATATTTACCAGTTCCTTTCGGAAGTCTTTTAGCAAGAAGAGCTTCAAACTCCATCAGAATCTCTCCATCATCCATATCTCTACATTGGTTGGATTCATAACTGGTACCAGCTTCTTTCCCTTTTCTGGATGGTGTAGTAGATGCTCTAAAGGCTGACTTGATCTTTTGAACACTTCCATCATAGCTATTTAACTCATATGCAGTCAACTTTGTAATGATAGAGTCTCAGGATACCTTAGTTTTGTTGATAGACCTTATCTCCTAGATAGCAGCAACTTTGATTGCATAGATCAGTAACAATGATCTCATGACTTTACTAACAATGGTGGCATCCTCAATCGTTCCACCAGTTCTTTTGATATCTCCAACCATGATCTTAATCCTTATGCCATATTGTTGAATGTTCTCTCCTTCAACCATCCTCATGTCTTCAAATTTTCCTCTAAGACTCTCTTCCTTAGATTGCTTTACATGCTCATCACCGCTATAAATAGTTTCCAATGTGTCCCATACATATTTAGGAGTGTCCTTATCTTGTACATCATTAAAATCAATATTAGACAAACTACTGATAAGGGCTTCCATGACTTACCCATTTTCCTGAATCTCTTTTTTCTGATCATCGGTCAGAGTGCCGGTGGGAATCACATAGGCATTCTCAACATAGCTCCAGTGTTGAGCACCCATACTCTTGATGTAAATCTTCATTTTGTCCTTCCATATCTTGAAGTTATCTCTATTGAACTTAGGATTTTCCCTCTTCATCATTACAGGAGGATCTTTTACCTCAAGCAGTTAAGCTTATATCACTGAGGACCTAGAGTTGCTTTGATACCAATTGATGAATAATGATGAACAATAAATACCCTAAATGGTATTGAGAGGGGGGGTGAATCAGTACAGACAATAACTTTCTCAATAGCTTATCAAGCTAAAACAACACTAACTGGTTGTCTTCATCACTGAACATAACCATGGCAATACCAGTTAAGCATAGTAAGACTTCAGACAACATAGACCGGTAAGTTTAAACACTTCAAATACATTTAATACTTGATAACTACTTCACCCATAAATATATGCATGTTTTATATTCTCAATATCATAACCATCAGCTCTGCATGCATAACCACTCAAACAAAGAATACTTAATCATCACATGAAAAATGCACAACTCATGACACACAGATTTTTTCACATGGAAACCCAAATAGGAAAAACCACAGTGGGGATGAATACCCATAAGCCTTTTTTGAACTCTTTTGAAGCTCGCTTTGTTAGGAGCCTAGTCCGGTAAAGACTTTACAATAAGGTTCTGCTAGGAACTAACCCTGTTAGAGATCACCCGGTTAAGGGATGGTTATATACCCTATTAAAGGTTGAAACCCTATAAAAGGTTACCTCACTAGAGTATTTGAAGAACTCAATGATCTTGAGTCACCTAGTTAGAGGTTTTACAACAAGCCTGTTAAAGCTACCCGGTAAACAGATTTTCCAACTATTGAAATGGTTAGAAGACAATAGGTAAAACTCTGATATGATAACAACACTACATGCCAAGGCAAATTCTTTTCATTTCCTCTATTCTAAAATCACAGTCTGTAGTTTTCCTTTTACTGGTCTGGCAAGTATCTTATCACTCGGATACACACATAAAATTTTCCAACAACAAACAATAACAAACATCATCGACCTTATAGACTTAGGCCGATAGAATAAACCCTAAACCCTAAGCATTTTAGGTTTACAATACAAGCGGTCCAATCCTGACCATTCAAACACTTTACATAGAGCAATACAATTTCAAATCGATCACAAGACAATCTCCATCATCCATTCTACACCACACATTGGAATTGGTAACTCATCACACTCTCTTCTCATACCACTAAGAAGAATGATCATTCCTGAGGTAGACATTTAATGTAATAGATCTTCACATGCAAGATCCTCAAAGAAATCCTTCACGCATACAAAATTGGCATGGCATCTTGACCTCATCCTCATCTCTTAGCTAACTCATTACAAGATGTCATCGGTTGCATCGCACAAGTGAGATTGCCAAACCAAAAACCCTAGGGCTGAGACTAACAATCGGTAGTCACACTTAGTAAAACCCTGACAGTGGTTCACTGCATTTCTTCATATCGGTTCACTTGCACTCATTGACATCAATGGAAACATACATTATCATCATATCAACATGTCGGTTCATCATATGCCAACATCTCCTTCCATCTCACTCCACCTCTCTACTTCTCTAGTCATTTCCAATTACCTACCTCTCTCTATCTCACTATATATATTAGCATTTACGGATGAGGGTATTGGTATAGGGTTTTGGGTTTTAAATTTAGGGTAAATTTTATAGGATTTAGAGTATGGGATTATTGGTTTAGGGTATCAGGCATGAGGGATAGGGTTGAGGGTATTGGTATAGGGTTTATAGTTTAGGGTATAGGGTACTAGGTATAGAGTGTATGGTTTTGGGTTAAGGGAATTGATTATAGATTTGAGGGTATTAGAACTATGGTTGAGGATATAGCTCAACGGTGTAGATTTTAGGGTTGATGGTATAAGGTATATAGGATGAGGTGTATGGTTTATGGTATTTTTTTCATAACTGAAGATATCGGTATTGAGTTTAAGGTTAATGATCAAGGGTAAAGGGTTATAGGTGGGGGTCTTTGTGTACTTGACTATATGATTATGGTAGCATGATCCTAGTTAATATTATAATGATATGCACACACCTTAAGTGGTCCATGTGGACACAACTAAACATATGTTGCAATGTTATCTCGCATTGTTTCATATTGGCACACCTAAGAACATATAGGTGTCCTAAAGATCATTAGACATTCTTAGGGAACCTATATGACCATCCTTGATTCTTATGGTCATACAAAACAAAGATTATCAATTTTGAATTAAAGTGAAATGGAATGTCAACATTACTCCATCCATTGTCATTGTCTAGAATTTAAGTTAGGTTGTGTAAAGATATACTACAAACTCTTATGATCACTATGCAACTCAAACTGATGCCCAAGAAGAAAATGTCTCCATCCTATAAAATCTTGAATAATCACCGCTAACTCCAAATCATGAGTGGGATAATTCAGAGCTTGTGATCCTTGAGTTTGCAAGAATCATAGGCAATCACGCATCCATTCCACATAACAAATTCTCCCAAGCCCTCCAAAGAAGCATCAATGCACACAATAAAATCACCTACTGGATCAGGCACCACCAAAATAGGTGCACTAGTCAATCGCTCCTTAAGAGTTCAGAAAGTCACCTCACACTACTCCATCCAAAAAAAATTCTTCTTTCCTCTGAAGAGAAGTGATGGGATGGCCTATCCTCAAGAACCCCTAAACAACCCAATGATAATAAATTGCAAGGCCCATAAAATTGCGAACCTCAACCACATTAGTAGGTGTTGGCCAACCTACAATTTCCTAAATCTTAGAAGGATCCATGACAATACCCTCTCTAGAAATAACATGACCCAAATACTTCACCTCGGTCTAGAAGAACTCGCACTTCACCAAATTAGCATACAACTAATTATCTCTAAGACACTACAACACATGTCTCAAATGCTCCTCATGCCTTTCCATAGTCCTTGAATAAATCAATATATCATCCAGGAACACAAGAAAAAATATGTCAAGGTAGTTTTTGAATACCCCATTCACCAATGTCATGAAAACTGAGGGCACATTAATAAGTCCAAAGGGAACCACTGTAAACTCATAGTGCCCATAACAAGTATGAAAAGTTGTTCGATGAATGACCGCTTCATGGTTTTGAAGTTGATGGTACCCTAACTTAAGATCTATCTAAGAAAATACCTTAGCATCCTTAATCTAATCAAAGATATCATCAATCCTTGACAAAGGATATTGATTCTTCATCGGCACCTTATTTAACTGTCGGTAATCTATACACAAGCGAAGGGATCAGTCCTTCTTAAAAAATAGAACCGATGCTCCCCATAGAGAAACACTAGGGCAAATGAAACCCTTAGATACAAGTCCTCCAATTGTAACTATAACTCACTCAACTGTAGTCATCTAATAAATCGCATTAGAAATCGGCTCTATTCTAGGAACCAAATCAATTCAAAAATCAATGTCACGCTTAGGTGGCATACTCAAATTTCACTAGGGAAAACATCTGAAAACTCTTGAAGAATAGGGTCTTCTTTCTTCTCTCCCTCATCCAAGTCATTCATTGTCACTGCAAAGAACTATCATCCTTGTCACACATACCACTTCAATTTCATAGTGGAGATCATGCAAAGAGAAATGGGTTGTTGAACACCCACAATATACACACTTTCGCCATGATTCCAACACACTGAACTATCTTTTATCAGAAATATATACTAGCCTGATGTGCCTCAAGCCAGACCATGCCTAAAAAAACACCATAAGAACCCAACAAAAGGACATGAAGATTGAGTGTGGTGGCGAGAAATCCTATTTCCAACTCTCAATCACAAACTAGGGAATCTACAACCAACTTAGAACTAGTAGAAAATTCAACCTACCACCTAATGTCTTGCTTGCCACCATGAGCCTGCATCGCTTCACTAAAGAGGGGGAAATAAAACAATAGGAGGACCCTAAATCAAACATTACAAAAAATAAAATGCCTCCTATCATACCTGAAGTCTCCACAACTATGCCCTGGTGTTCAGCCTAACGGTTATTGACCACCTCGAATAAACAATATGATCTCCCTACATCTCCCATAGTAGGATTTGAAGCTGTTGACCTCTGACCAAACTTCTATGCTGACCTCTGAGGACAATGTACCCAAATGTGACCCTGATGGTCACATGTGAAGCAACCACCTCTACTAAAACCTTTTCTTGTTGATGGTGTGTTGTGCTACTGAAAACTATCTCTACAAGAATTCTATTAGAAATTTTGTGCTAACTAAGTAGTATAGAAATTCCTAATGCACTATTGGCTACAATCACCTTTGGTTGTTTCCAGTGGCCTGGCAGGAAATGGGTATGAAACCTCTTAATAAACATCTTCCATGAAACTAAGGTGGTATCCAAGTGATTTTTCTGTTCCTTTGAACACCACCAAGTGGAAGAAAACCCACATAGATGCAAGATAGCACACCTAGCTTTGGTTTTACTAGTATACAGATGCATAGAAAAATACCTACTTAGATCCAACAACCATGTTTTTTTCTTTGTCCCTCTGTTAGATCCATCAAATGTAGGGGTCTGGGAGATTTTGTTTTTAAATGTAACAACACATTATACTACATTAACTCATTAATCTCATTATGAATTACAAATGCAATTGAAACATGAACATATGAAACTAAAGTACACAAATCGAATAATAATATAACAAATAAACATATAAACATCCTTTACATTATTCCCTAGGGTATCTCAACATCATTACGTAACTACTGGAACATGAATAAGATAATATACAACAACTAACAATGTTCAATATCTATTTTTTCCCTACTAACACCAATACTCATTTCACCATAAACAACATAGAAAAGTAATCATATAAATTCCATTAAATACTTATAACACAATGATTCCATTAAATATTAATTTATCAAACAATCCTAAACTAACATACTAATATCCACTTATTTCTAATCATCATTAAATAAGTCATAATACGTATTACATCGTGTACAAGAGATCATTACATATATGTACATCATCTGCTACAAATAGGAAACCATGATATACAACTGCTCCAAGTATCCATAGCACAAGAACTGAAGAATAACTTAGAAGAATCCATCACGCTCACGAACATCCAATGAAGAGAAAATATCCCAATGGAAGAAGGAATCAACCACTTGACCATGTGGACCCAGAAGGAACCACCCCCCATGTTTTGAAGAATGATATAAGGCCCCACACACTCTAAGCTTATATTGACACCTATCTCCCTAAGGAACACAACAAAATCAACCACAACACAAATACCCATTGCATTATTTTGATCCGCATTATAATATTTTATCACGCGGATTTGGAGGTATGTTTGGAATGTTGGTGTGTATCCAAGATTCAAGTGGTTTGTGGTTCAGATGTCTGCAAGTGATTTTTCAAGATTGACAGTCATTGCAGTTAGTGTTCCTGAGGTTTGGTATGAAGATGTTGGTGATTCTAGTAATTTGTGTTGGTGTGGATGTTTCTAGATTTGTACCTTCTGTGTTGGTGGTCTGCATTGATCGTTGAGCTTGTAATTGATGATTTTCTTTGGTATATTGGTGTTCTTCATGTTCTTGGCCAATTGGATGCTTGTAGCATGTTGCAGATGTTTCAAGCATAATTCTTGGAGGTGTTACGTGTTCGAGGTGATGATTTAGGTCCATGTTTTGTCTTAGCCGACATTGCTTTGCTCCACATTTGATAATTTATATCTGATCAACAGATATATCATTGTAATTGTTTTATGTGTGTTGAGTCGACCTATTTGATCTTTCCAAGGTTGATGTCATGTATAAATAAATGTAATAATCTTGTGTGAAGTATAAAAGAGTGGATGAATGTGAGTGTGAGAGAATAATGTATTGATATTTCAAAAGTAGAAAAAAAGGGTGGATAAGAAAATGGAAGTTGTTATGTGCTTAATTAGAACTATAACCAGGCATTGAGGATATTGTTTCTTAGTTCATGATTTCCAGAAGTAATCAGTGATTGTTTGTAAGGCAATGAGCCTTCCCTAGGCTATAGCCTCTTTTTTATTTTTTAGTAGCAAGCTCTAGGAAGTGTTCCTAAATGCAGGTGCATTCCCCATTGTAATACTTCTAACCAATTATATATTTTGTGGGTTCACTCCCACCATGGTTTTCTCCCTAACAGGGTTTCCACATCAAAATATTGGTGTTATGTGTGTTTATGATGTGTTGTTGATTTATGCTTTCATGTTTAATTATCAGATTGGAGAATAAGTTCAAGTTGTGTAGGTTTTTGGTGACAACTAATTCACCCCCCCCCCCACCTCTTAGTTGTCTACCCTATTTCATCAATTGGTATCAAAGAAGGTTCCTCGAAAGAAGCTTGACCACTTGAGGTGATCCAAGATGGCAACCTACAAAAAGGATAGTCTGAGATTTGATGGCACTAACTACTCTCTTTGCAAGAATCACATGGAGTGTCACTTAAGATGCATTGGTGAATCTTACTGGACAATTACCAAAGACAAGTATACCATTCTAGCAAATGGTCCTTCAACTCCGGATGAGATAAAGGAATCTAAATACAATATTAGGCCTAAGGAAGAATTGTTGAGTTCTCTGACTAATTCTGAGATGACAAATGTTATGGAACTAAAGACTGCTCATGAAATCGGGAAGAAGTTGGAAACTTTGTATGAAGGTGGAAGTTATATGAAGATTTCCAAGTTGCAGAGCCTTAAGGGTAAATATGAGATGTTGAAGATAAGAAAAGATGAGAATATTACTTCCTTCATGAAGAAAGTGAATGAACTTGTGTGTAATATCAGATTTGTTGGTGGAATGGTGGAAGAATCAGAGATTGTTGCTAACGTGCTCATATCCTTACCTGCATCATACAAACACAAAGTTGTTGCTATTAAGGAGATCCGAATTGTGACTAATGTGACTAGGGAAATGTTGATTGGTAAGATTTTAGCCTTTGACTTGATTTAGTTTGGTGAAAGATAGAATCTGCATTCAAGGCCAGTGTTTTTGAAAAGGGTAAGAAAATATATGATCTGGGAGAAATTTCTTCAAGGAGGATATCTAGATATGAAGGAAATTGAAGAAGAAGAGTGAGAGCTTGAGGAGCTTGAAGCCCTTATTTCCAAGAGATTACCCAAAGGAGCCAGTAAGTATGAAGGAAAATTGCCTCTTAAATGTTTTTTTTGGATTAATATAGGTCATTTTTCCTCAAGGTTTTCGAAAAGAGTTCCTAAGTTCAAACCTAACAAACCTAGATTTCAAAAGAGATGTTATTATTCTATCGATGAAGGTGTGATAGATGATGAATTTGATAAAGGAGGTTCAAGTGATAATGAATGGGTGTTAATTGCTATCAAGGAGGATGATCCCAAGCCTACTAATTCTAATAGCTGCATGAATGTGGAAAGAGCTTTGGCTACACAAGTTGAAGAGAAAGATGAATGGGTGATTGACAACGGATGCTCTCACCATATGACAGGTGATAAAATAAGTTTGTGAACTTGGAAAAATATGAAGGTGGGGTTGTAATGTTTGGTGATGATAAAGCTGGTATAATGTGTGGTATAGGATCCATTTCTCTTGATGGTAAGCACAATATTGATGATCTCTTGTATATAGAAGTTCTAAAGAATAGTCTTTTTAGTGTTGGATAGATGGTTAACAAGGGATATGATCTTCAATTCAAGAATGACAAGTGTAGAATCTTGGGTAGTTCTAGAATTGAGATTGCATCAGGTACAAAGACAAAAGGTAATATCTTTGACTTAAATGTTTGTTGCTGGTAAAAGTTGTTTGATTTCTTAGATTGATGAGACTTGGTTGTAGCATAGAAGGATGTGTCATGTGAATTTTGATAACATTATCAAGATAAGTTCTACTCAGGTAGTGGGAAATATTCCTAAGTTGATGAAACCTACTAACCCTATATGAAAGGAAGGTCAGTTAGGAAAACAAACCAAAGTTACTCTCAAGAGTAAGAAGCATTGTTCAAATGGATTGTTGGATCACGTGCATACTCATTTATGTGGTCCTTCTAGAGTCAGAAGCTTGCAGGGAGATAGATATCTCATGTTGTTGATTGAAGATTATTAGGATGATGTGGGTTACTTTCTTGAGGGAGAAGTTTGAAGCTCTAGATAAGTTCAAGATTTTCAAAGCTATTGTTGAGACAAAAACAGGTTTGAAGCTGAACTATTTGATATCTGACAGAGGTGGTGAATTCACTTCCGGTGAGTTAAATGCATTTTGTGAAGAGCATGGGATAAAGAGATAGTTGCCTACTCGTAGAACTCCTCAACAGAATGGAGTTGTGGAAAGGAAGAACAAAATGATTCAAGAAGTTGTTAGAACCATGATGTTGGAGGGAAATGTTATGCATGTCTATTGGAGAGAAGTTGTGAGTATTATTTTTTACACTCTTAATCGGGTGCATATCAGAGGTGATACCAGTAAGAGTCCTTATGAACTATGGTTTGGTTATGCTCCTACTGTTAAATATTTTAAAAATTTTGGAAGTAAATATTATATCAAGAGGGATGAAGATCTAGGGAAGTTTGATGCTAGATGTGATGAAGGAATGTTTCTTGGTTATTCTACCAAAAGCAAGGCCTACCGGTGCTATAATAAGAAATTGAGAAAGATAGTTGAGAGTGCAAATGTCAAGGTTGATGAAGGCAATGAAAGACAACCAAGATCCTTTGGATATGATTCAGATGATCATAATGACAACTCAGATAAAGGGAAGCAAGCTCAAACTCATAACCAAATGCATATCATTCCAAAAGAACGAACATGTGCAGTTGTTGAAGAAACTGAAGTTCAAGAAAATCGTAAAACTCTCAGGTATGTAAGGTTGAATCATTTTGAAAATCAAATCATAGGAGATAGAAATAAAGGTGTTTAGACAACAAGATGAATTGTTGAAGATCAAGTTGAGCATTATTTGATTTCAAAAACTGAACCTAAGGATGTGAATGAAGCATGTAAAGATGAACATTGAGTAAAAGAAATGGAAGAAGAATTGATGTAGATTGAAAAGAATAATACATGGCATCTTGTTCCCAGATCTAAGGACAAAAATTTAATTGGAACCGAATGGTTCTTTCAGAACAAATTGAATGAGAAAGGTGAATTTGTTAGAAACAAAGAATAGTTGTTTGTAAAGGATATTCACAAATGGAAGGAATTGATTTTGAAGAGACTTTTGCTCTTGTGGCAAGAATTGAAGTTGTAAGATTGTTTCTTGCTTATGTTGCTTACAAGAATTTCAAAGTCTATCAGATGGATGTCAAGTCAACATTCATAAATGGTGAATTGGAAGAAGAGGTGTGCATTGAGCAACTGGATGGATTTCAGGATTTCAATTATCTAATAAAGCTAATATGGTTTGTCGATCGAAGAAAGCATTGTATGGGCTCAAGGAAGCCCCAAGAGCATGGTATGTTGGATTGGATAAGTATTTGCTAAAGCTAAGATTCAACAAAGGTACTATTGATAGTAATCTATAATTTAAGATTGATAATGATAACATTTTGATTGTTGATGTTTTTGTTGATGACATTATTTTTGGTGGAAATGAGAGCCTTTGTAAAAAAATTGCTGGTGAGATGTAGAATGAGTTTGAAATGTCTATGACTGGAGAGATGAAATTATTTTTGGGTTTGCAAATTACTCAGTTAGATAAAAGTATTTTGGTATCTCATTCCAAGTATGTGAAAGAGTTGTTGAAGAAGTTTGGTTTGGAAGATTCAAAGCCAGTTAGTACTCCTTTGGTGATCGGATGTAAGTTGACAAAAGATGATGATTCTCCTAATGCAAATTCGACTAGATACAGATCTATGATTGGTGGATTTCTCTGTTTGACTTAGACCAGACCTGATATCATGAATTTCATTTGTCTTGTTGCTAGATTTCAAGTTGATCCTAAGGAATCTCATGTTGTGGTTGTCAAAAAAAAATTTAGATATTTCAAAGGAACAGTTGATTTTGGTCTATGGTATTCTAAAGATGATGAGTTTACCTTGAGTTCTTTTACTGATGTTGATTAGGCAGGAGATGTGTATGACCGGAAGAGTACTAGTGGTAGTACATTTTTCTTGGGAAAAAGATTGGTTTCATGGTTGAGCAAAAAATAAAATTCTATTTTTCTATCTACTGCGGAGGCAGAATATATTGTTGCTGCAAACAATTGTACTTAGGTAATGTGGATGAAGCAAATGTTGAAGGATATCAGAGTTATGTATGATGAGCCTATTGATATCTACTATGACAATTCAAGTGCAATTAACATTTCTAAGAATCCGGTGTTGCATTCAAAGACTAAGCATATATCTATCAAGTTTCACTTTTTGAGAGATAAGGTGAATGAGAAGGAAGTCAGATTGGAGTATGTGTTAACTAAGGAGCAAATGGCAGACATCTTCATGAATCCTTTGCCTAACGATACTTTTGAGTATCCCAGAAGCAAGTTAGGGGTGATTTCCCTTCTTGGTCAAAACCAAGATGCATTTGGTATGCATCAGTCTAGTGCATTTCACAGTCATATCTTGTGATCTAGATTGATGGTTGGTTGTTGCTACTCAGGGGGTGTAGTCAGTTTTGTGAGTTATCCTTGTGATTTGATTGCAAATATATTCCTTGAGCATTGAATGTGTCAAAGGGGGAGACAGTCATGGGAAACACTATGAAGAATTTAAGGGGAGAAAGTCATGTGAATTATGTTAGATGAACCAGAGGAAAACTGAGAGGGGAGTGAATCAGTTTTCCCCAATTTAAACAATTACTACAAATTATAAACCTTCTACTAGAGAAAAATGAAAACATCACAGTGAAAGATAAAGCATGAGAGCACACAACACACAACACCAATATTTTGGCATGGAAAACCTAGTGAAGGGAAAAACCACGATGGGAAACCCTACCCACAATCAGATAATACTTTTGCAGCAGTATGTGAAAATTTTACAATGGCTATTGCACTTGCAATCAGGCCAACAGCCTAGAGGACACTCCTCAACACAAAAGGGAAGTCTCACTGACTTACAAAATCATCAAACTACAATCCAAAGGAAATTATTTGTGGAAATAGAATCTCCTAATGCTTGGTTACGGTTTCAGTTAAGCACAATGTCTTCCCTGCAACACCAAACTCTCCACAACACTTCATTGAATGATTTATCCTTGTTCACACATTTACCTCTCTCTGATAATGTGGACAGAATATCGATACCCAAATTACATAAACATATCTCCTATGTATACAAATCATCAACCTTGATAACAAGGTTGGCTAAACCCTCAACCCTCAACTCATAATTACAAAAATTACATTACACGATACAAAGATCAACCATTGGACCAATATTATGATTTACATTACATAGCATGGACCTAATTCAAATTCCCAAACAATTACATCCACCGAAAATCTCACAAAGATCAACTGCAATACGTTTCACCAACCAGGAAAAACCCTCAATGTCAATAACAAATAATATCCTACCAGACCCAAATAGGATAACCAAATCTTCACACCAGCCAATGTGAAGCCACCAAACAATTAGGACATGATGAAGAACACCTTTAGCACGTTAAGAACTATTTCTAGAAGCCGCATCAAAACCACTTAACCATTTCATCAAATATCACCAACTGAAACCAAGAACATCAATAGATAGTCTAGAACATAATCAATAGCTTCTAGAGCACCAATTCATGAACCAACTGAATATGACATACATATAATCATCATGAGCTAAAACTGCATCCAACAATTTGAACATATCAGAGCAGAATCTTTGATAACCTCTTCCAAACCATGTCCAACCGAAGCAGGTCGGCAACCAATCAGAGTGGCGTTGACAACCAATCGGAGAACTGTTGACATCAATGACAACACATAATCAATTCCTGCATATTTCCAATAATCTCCCCCTTTGGCATTGATGGTTGTTGGCATATGTACACTCCAATGAGACATTGTAGGTGATTGAAGGTTTTGTCATTGATGGCAACCTTACAATCCTATGGCACCAACAAGGCATTACACTACATCGACACTAACAAGATCAAACTCTACACCAATAATCAGACCACCGGCACTGGCAGAGAAAGGAAGCATACCGGCACAAAGACCGACAGGATTTTTGTTATATTATATTTTGTTTATTATTGTAAAATCTTTTGTAAGCCGACTTGGCATCATTGTAAAATGACTCTTATATAAGAGAGATCATTGTAGAACATTTGTAAGTAAGAAAGGAATGAAGTAGAAGATCATGTTTAGGCCAAATAAGGTAGACCTATTATGCGAATTATAGGTTAAGGGTTTATGTAAGAAGCAGAGCAGCAATCGGTACTAGATCTGGCATTATAGATGTTATTCTGAAGCAGCACAAGATACTGGAATTGTATAAGCCATCATTGTAAGTTAGTGAGACTTCCCATTGAGCAGTGAGCTCTAGGCAGTTGGCCTTCCTGCATATGCAGGCCCCTCTTGTAGCAGTAATATTCTCTTATTGGCCAGTAAGTGAATATTGTGGGTCACAAATCCCACCGAGGTTTTTCCCACACTGGGTTTCCTCGTTAAATCATTGTGTTATGGTGTATTTTTCATGTGGTTGTTTTTAATTCTGTTTATTGCATTATTTCTTGCATACCGGTACACTGTTATAATATGCTCTACATGTTTTAAGTTAAGAAATTCTATTCACTGGTCAAATATTGATTCACCCCCCCTCTTAGTATCTGTGGGAATCCTAACAATTGGTATCAGAGCTTGGTCCTCTATTTTTAGAAGCCTAACAGCTTGAGCAAGATTTTAACACCGGTAGATATGGAAAGTCTGATGAAGCAACTAGAAGCAACTCTTTCAGACTATGATGCAGAGAAATTGAAAAATATCAAACTAGAAGATGATCTAAAGGCAGCTCAGGATATTATTCAGGCACTTCAAGAAAATCTTACAATTTCAAGAAACAAGAGAAGAGAACTTTGTGAAAAGATGCAAAATGAGAATAATGAAAAGGAATCACTTAATGATCAGATAAGCAAGTTGAAACTGGAGAACATAACAATGAAGAATGAGATGCAAGATACGACTATGAGATTTTGTAAAGAAATTGAAGATAGAAAGAAGAATGAAGAATATTTGACTAGAAGACTAAGTGATGCAGCAAATGAAAACACAAGACTTGGCTATGAAACTGATTTATTGAAGATAGATCTGATGCACACTCAGAATGACTCCAATGAACTGATGAGGCAGAAAGAAGTCTTAGAAAGATAACTAGATACTACAAATCAACATAAAGAAAAATTCAAGAAAAGCTCAGAGGAATTTGGTAACTTGCTGAAAAATAAAAAACCTAAAGGTGACACTTCTGGAATTGGCTTTGAAGTTGGTGAAAGCTCTGGTACTGCATGGTAAGGCAACCTAATGCTTATAAATTCAATGGAAAATGCTTTAACTGTAATAAGTATGGTCATAGAGCAAATGAATATAGATCTAGAAATTATCAGAATATCAACACACCCACCGGTCAATGTTCAAAATGCAACAAAGTTGGTCACAACTCTGAAAATTGCAGAATGAATGTGAGATGTTATGTTTGTGGAAGATTTGGACACCTATCTAATCAATGTAGAACACAAACGACATAGGTTATGGGAAAGCTATTCAAAAGAATAATGTGACTTGTTATGCATGTAACAAGATTGTGCATATTTTAAAATTCTATAGAAGTAAAGGATCATCGGTAGACAACAAAAGTTCTAGCTTGAAAGGGAAAGAAAAGGATGATGAGGTAAAACAAGAATTCTCAAAACAATGGATTAGAAAAGCTGATCTAAATGTTGGGAATACTCCTCCACCGGTAGAACCAATCAACACTCCACTGGTAGAATAGAGTATTACTCCACTGGTAGGACAGAGTAGTGCTCCACTGGCAGGAAGCTCTTCATCAAATTGAAGAAAATTTTCTTGAGGGTTTGGCAATCAATGAGACATATGCTATAATTCCCTCAATTAAAGGTGAGAAGTTGGAAATTACTTCTATACCGGCAGACAATGTTAAGTGACTACTTAACCGACATACATTAAATGTGGTAGATGGCAAATAAACATTATAAATTTGTGGTTTTCGCTCCATTTCACTTCACCAAGATTTCAAACATTCGAAGAGCGCTAAGGGATTTCGAGCGAAGAGGCAAGAACACTTCAAGCAATCAATCCATCCAAAGGCAGAAAAAAGGTATTTATCATCATGGCATCCACCTCTGCACTTGAATATATAGCAAACCCTACTGTAGTCGAGGTTATAAAATGCCCTAGGCCCATATTTCAACTAGTTCCCGAGGTAGCAAAGAAAGATGACACTGTAGGTGCTTTTTCTCAAATTCCAAAAGGAGTTGTTTATGCTGAAGACCCCAGAATTTACATTCATTGCAACATAGAGGAACTAGGAGATGAAGAGATCAAAACAATGTATAAACCTGTCATATGTGATAATTCCAGAAATGTAAAACCAGAACACAAAATCATTGAAACCCTAGGATTTACTGAAATCCTCTACATTCCTGAATTTCCCAAGGATGTCATTAGGATAGTCTTAAGCAGGGTACATGGTGAATTTTTCTGGCTAGATGCAATTCACAAAATTACCAAGGAAGCTGTGAAAGCTGTCACAAGGTTACCTTCCACCGGTAAAAGACCAGACAAGACTAAGAAGGTCTCCAATGACCTAGTAACTAAACTAACTAGTGCAACATCAGACAGAAGGTCCTTGAGGGTAAATGATGTAATAGATATAAATGTGAGATTTGTTAGCATGATTTTAGGGTATAAAGCTACTCATGCAAATAGACTCAACTCAGTTTCAAGTTTATGCATTAAGAGTGCTTATGACATGATTACAGACAATGTGAAAATTGACATATGTGAATGGTTAAAAGACAAGTTAATTGACAACTTAGGCAAGATAAAGAAGGATAAGAAAGGAACTTTTAGGTTTGGTAATCTGCTTGTATGCTTAATGCTACACATAACTAAACAAGTTCCCGATATTAGTCATAAGAACCTTGGATTTGATATACTAGTAGGAAAATAGTTAACAGAACTATTGAATAACATGGGTGAAGGCAAGGAAAAGAACATTCATGACTACTTTCAAGTATTTAAGGCCAAAATGAAGAAGAGAATCAGATTATCACAGAAGATTGTTGACAAGTACAAAGATAACATATGCTTTCTAATAAAAAAGGATGAGATTTGGATGGAAGCAGTCATCCTAAGGAAAATTTGGGTAACAGAGATGGGTTATAAGACTGATGATCATATAATTGAGACTTATGCTAAAGCACTTTTGGAAGCACCAAATGAACCAAAGGAAGAAGTATTTGGTAGTGTTGAGACCATAGAAAGTCAAAATCAATCTAAGAAGAGAGTGAAAAAGGTTGAGGCAGTTGTGAGAAGAGGCTCTAGATAGGCTAAGGCTATTAAAGAAGATGTATTGAAACAAACCGGTATCACTGAGGATGAGTTAGGAACTCTATAGCCTGAGACTCACCTATCACCGGTAGCTACTTCTTCAGAGAGTGACATGCCTACAGCTTTCAAAAGAGTTGTAAGGAAAAGGGATCCTTCACCGGCAACCACACCCTCACCTAGGAGAACTAGACAGAAACAACAAGCAATGAGATCTCCAATTAAAAGGACTACACCAAAGAAGAAACTGACACCCAAGAAGAAGAAGAGAACAAAACAAAACTTGGCCCCTCTTGACAAATTGCTATATGAAATTACAGAGGAAGGGAAACTCAAAAACATAGCAAAGGTCTATGACACTTTGATAGCATATGAAAAAGAACAAGTGGAAAACAATGTTATTTTGCACATGGACATGTATAAGAAATTTTTGATGGAAGTGATAGATGAAGTACCAGATGAACTGTTCAAAAGACTGGAAGCAAGAAGACAAGTTGTTATAGAGCTTGATAAGAAAATCAAAATTGAAAAGTTATTAGTTGTTTACCCAGTAAACTCACCTAAGGAGATAGATGATTTAATTGCAGAAGCCAACCAGTCAATATTCTCTACTGCACACTGGCATATTGCTTTAATGGTTGGAAGAGTTAATGAGGTAACTGAAGAAATAGAAAATGCAAGGGACATATTTCTTGTTGAAAAAGAAAAACAAGAAGAGTACATGAGCCACAAACCTATAAAGGTATACCAGAAGGAGAGAGACAAAGTAAAAGGAAAGGTTGGTGGACCTCTGAGCATCAAAGTTAAAGATAACTTATCCCCACCACCTCAAATTACATCATTGGTAAAAACTACTGAAGATCAACCGACAGATGAGAGTATGAACACAGAGGATATAAATCATAATCCTGAAGTCTTATACACAGTAGATGTTGATACACAAAATATCAACATTGTGGTAGATAAAGATACAACTGGTAAGACAGACATGGCTGGTGAGCCACCGGTAACTGAGCAAACTAATCAAACACAAGAGAAATCGACAGATGATAACACAAGAGAACAGATAGAGAAACAAGAAGAGCAAAAGGCTCTGGAATAGGTACAGGAATAGATTCATGAAGAAACAGTACAACCAGCAATAGGAGAAGTACAAAAACCATTGCTTAAGGAAATGCAAACACAAACAGACCTACCAGAGGTCACAACAAGCTTGGTTACTTCCTCCACCGGCGAAATTCAGAATGTTGGTTCCTCTTCAATAGGTTATAAATCAACTAATATAACTGAAGTACTCTTAGATTCAATCAAAAGGATAACAAAATGTAGTTCACAAGCTTATAAAGCTATAGATGACACAATTCCAATTTTGAAAAGGCTAGCTCCTAACTGCAATATAGACAATAAAGATTCATTGTCAAATTGACATTTTGTCCAAGTACATCACTGAGAACATAGTGACAATTGAGAAAATAAAGGAAGAGGCATCAAAGGATAAGATGGAACTTGAAAAGCAAAAATTCTTTGAAAATTAGATAAAGAAGTATACAAGGGAATTTGACACACTTCTACCGGAACTATGCAACTTATTAAAGGAATTTAAAACTCTGTATAAAGATACTTGCAAAATAAAATTTTTGACAGTAGACATAGATAAGAAGATGAGCAAGGTACAGGATGAAATCAATAAACTTGCAGACAGTTTTGTTAACTCGCCTGATACATTATCAGTTTTTGAATAGAAGATAACAAGTTTTGAGGAAGAGTTACTTAAGCTAGGAAGAGAAAAGGAGAGAATAGTGGATAAGGCAAAGAATTTGAGACTAAGACTGAGTCCAAGATTGGACTATCTAGCATTCATGTGGAAGGAAATATCTGAGGCGCTTGTATAGGGATAGAGAACACTAACAAAGCATATGCAACACCTCACTGGTATAGTTCAAAGAATAGAGACAGTAATAAGAGATAGTAAGAAGTTTATGGAGAGTATAAACTTGATTTTGGCGGATCTATTTCAAATTGTAACTACCCAGTTACAAGGTTGAGTGAGACTACAACTCCACTAACATCTTGGCAACCTTTGTCATTAATGCCAAAGGGGGAGTAGTAGTATGAGAAAATAACCAGTAGAAGACTTATTTGCTCAGGGGGAGCTCTTATATTTTTGGTAACATATTTTTGGAAACATTTTTGGATTACAATTTTGGATACACTTTTGAATTTTCTCATGAGTGTTTCCATCAATGCCAAAGGGGGAGATTGTTGGCATATGCACACTCCAATGAGACATTGTAGGTGATTGAAGGTTTTGTCATTGATGGCAACCTTACAATCCTATGGCACTGGCAAGGCATTACACTACACCGACACTAACAAGATTAGACTCTACACCAGCACTCAGACCACCGGCACCGGCAGAGAAAGAAAGCATACCGGCACAAAGGCCGACAGGATTTTTGTTATATTATATTTTGTTTATTATTGTAAAATCTTTTGTAAGCCAACTTGGCATCATTGTAAAATGACTCTTATATAAGAGAGATCATTGTAGAACATTTGTAAGTAAGAAAGGAATGAAGTAGAAGATCATGTTTAGGAGAAATAAGGCAGTCCTATTATGCGAATTATAGGTTAAGGGTTTATGTAAGAAGCAGAGCAGCAACCGGTACTGGATCTGGCATTATAGATGCTATTCTGAAGCAGTACAAGATACTGAATTTGTATAATCCATCATTGTAAGTCAATGAGACTTCCCATTGAGCAGTGAGCTCTAGGCAGTTGGCCTTCCTGCATGTGCAGGGCCCTCTTATAGCAGTTATATTCTCTTATTGGCCAGTAAGTGAATATTGTGGGTTACAAATCCCACCGAGGTTTTTCCCACACCGGGTTTCCTTGTTAAATCATTGTGTTATGGTGTGTTTTTCATGTGGTTGTTTTTAATTCTGTTTATTGCATTATTTCTTGCATATCAGTACACTGTTATAATATGCTCTACATGTTTTAAGTTAAGAAATTCTATTCACCAGTCAGATACTGATTCACCCGCCCCTCTCAGTATCTGTGGGAATCCTAACAATGACAACACTGAATGTGAAAAACATCCAAGTGCCAAGGAATGCCAACAATCTCCAAGAAACTCTCTCTCCCAAGATAACAACAAAAGAACTGACTTATCTCTCCCTCATACTGGAATATGATTTTTTGTTTTTCAAATGGACATCTCTCCCCCTTTTACATCAATGACAAAGGACTGATGCCAAGTTATTGAACCAATCAGCTGACTACTCCCCATGAGTAGCAACACCATCTCACCAACCCGGATCAAAAGATATTTCTGATAAGCTCACCGGATTGATGCATCTCTACATCTTTAAGTCTCTTTTGGAGGGATGGTGACCCCTAATTGATTTTTGAGATATTCAAAAGTATATTTAGGCAATAGTTTTGTTATAATATCTGCAATCTATTCCTGAGTGGGCACATATACCAGTCTGACTTCCTTTGCTTCAACCTTTTCTTTCAAGAAATTATATCTTATAGATATGTGTTTTTATTTAGAATGAAATACCATATTCTTTTGCATATCAATAGCAGTTGTATTATCATAGTGAATAAGAATAGGCTCATCATAAATTACCCTTATATCCTTCAACATTTGCCTCATCCATAAGATCTGAGTATAATTTGTTGTAGCAGCTACATATTTAGCTTCAGCGGTAGATAATGAAGTGTGTGATTATTTTTTGCTAAGCTATGAGACTAATTTCTTCCCAAGAAAGAATGCACCACCTATAGTGCTCTTTTGGTCATCAACATCTCCTATCTAATCTAAGTTTGTATATGCACATAATCTGATATTGTCATCCTTTGGATACCATAACCCATAATCTGTTGTTCCTTTCAAATATCTGAATATCCTTTTGATGGCAATGTCTTGATTTTCTCTTGGATCATACTGAAATCTAGAAGAAATGCTAGAAAACATTCATTATATCTGGTCTGGTCTGAGTTAAGTACAGGAGTCCACCAATCATTGATTTGTATCTACTTGAGTTCACTTTAAGAGATTCATCTTTCTTTGATAGTTTGCAACTGGTTATCATTGGGGTTCCAACTGGTTTTGAATTTTCAAGTCCAAATTTCTTTAACAATTCTTTCACATATTTTGTTTGACAAATGAAAATACCTTTATCAGTCTAAGTGATCTGCAAACCTAAGAAAAATTTCATCTCACCAATCATAGACATTTCAAATTCATTCTTCATGTCATCGGCAAATGTCATGCATAGATTTTCTTCTCCTCCAAAAATGATATCATCAACAAAGACTTCAATGACCAATATGTCACCATTCTCAATCTTATAATATAAGTTTCTATCAGCATTACCTTTGCTAAATCTGAGCTTCAAAAGATGTTTATCCAATCTAGCATACTAGGCTCTAGGGGTTTGTTTCAATCCATATAAGGCTTTCCTCAATCTACAAACCATGTCCTTGTCCTCTGATAGGGAAAATCCATCAGGTTGCTCAATGTAGACTTCTTCTTCAAGATCTCCATTTAGGAATGCACATTTGACATCCATTTGATATACCTTGTAGTTCTTGTGTGCAGCATAGGCAAGAAATAGTGTTATTGGTACTTCAATCCTTACAACTAGAGCATAAGTTTCATCATAATCAATTCATTCTTGTTGTGAGTATCCTATGTAAACTAATCTAGCTTTATTTCTTACAACATGTCCTTCTTCATTTAATTTGTTTCTAAATACCCATTTAGTTCCAATAACATTTTTATCTTTAGGCCTAGGAACCAATTCCCATGTGTTATTATTTTCTATCTGATTTAATTCTTCTTCCATTTCTTTCATCCAATTCTCATCTTTACATGCTTCAATGATTGATTTCAGTTCAATTTGAGAAATTAAACACAGGTCTTCAGTAGCTAACCTTTTTCTTGTCATCACACCTTTTCTCTTATCTCCAATGATCTAATCTTTAGAATTATTCATCTTTACATACCTCGAATTCTTTGGATTATCTTGACTTTATGACTCTTTATGCTCTTCAACAGTTATAGTGGAATTTTTTGATGTTACCGAAGCAACTAGATCAATGCTTTGGTTTGATTCTTGCATTACCGGTTCTGGTCTAACAATCTCATCTTTTGGTCCATAGTCATATGATCTGATCTAATTATTGCTTTGTTCATCCACTCTAACATTTATGCTTTCCACTATCCTTTGCAATCTTTTGTTAAAACATCTATATGCTTTACTCTTAGTAGAATAACCTAAGAATATTCTTTCATCACATCAAGGATCAAATTTCCCTCTTCCATCATCTCTTCTGATATAGCATTTACTTCCAAAAATTCTAAAATACTTGACAGTAGGAGTATGACCAAACCATAATTCATAAGGAGTCTTATCGGTATCATCTTTTATGAGTATTCTATTGAAAGTGTAGACTGCAGTATTAACAACTTATCTCCAATAAATATAAGACAATTTGGCTTCCATAATCATTGTCCTTGCAGCATCTAAGATAGTTATGTTCTTTCTTTCCACTAGTCCATTATGTTGTGGAGTTCTAGGTGTAGATAATTGTCTTATGATTCCATATTTCTCAAAAAAATTATTGAATTCACCAGATGTAAATTCACCACCTTGATCTGATCTTAAGCATTTTATCTTCAATCCTATTTTTCTCTCAACCATAGCTTCAAATATTTTGAATTTTTCAAGGGCTTCTGATTTTTCTTTTAAAAATGCAACCCGCATCGTTCTAGAGTAATCATCAATAAGTAACATAAAGTATCTATCTCCTTGAAAGATTTTAGTCCTTGTTGGACCATATAGATCAGTATGAATAAGATCAATAATTTCATTAGATCTATCATGTATACTTTTGAAATAAGTTCTAACATGCTTACCCATTTGACATTCTCTACATACTAGATTATGAGGCTTGATGATCTTGGGGAAATCTCTAACAACCTTGGTTGAACTGATCTTTACTATGCAATCAATATTCACATGACACATCATTTTATGCCATAGCCAACTTTCATCAATCTAAGCAATCAAGCAAGTCATCTCACTGGAGTTCAAATGAAAGATATTTCCTTTGGTCTGAGTTTCGAATGCAATTTCCAATCCAGATCTATTGATAATCTTGCATTTTCCATCTTTGAATTGCAAATGAAATCCTCTATCCACCATCTAACCTTTACACAAGATATTATGCTTCAAACCTTCAACATAATAAACATTGTTAGTATTGTTCTTACCATCCAAGGATATTGTATCTTTTCCTTTGATCTTGGATGCCTTGTCTCCAAATCTGACTAGTCCACCATCAAATTCTTGCAGATTTAGGAATTTCCTCTTATCACCGGTCATATGGTGAGAGCAACCACTGTTTATAACCCATTCATCTTTCTCTTCAATTTTAGCAGCTAGGGATTTCTCCTCATTATGATTTGTATCATTGACAGGTTCCAGAGATTCATCCTTGATATCAATAAAGATCCAATCTTTTACACTACCTAAGCTTCCATTACTGGATCCACTTATAGGTTCATCATCATCAGAATCATCAGTAATACCAAAATCATCATCACCAGCATAGTAACATGATTTGTCCTTATTCTTTCTATATTTAGGTTTGATCTGATATTCCGAATTAGGTTTATAATTCCTAAAAAAAATTTCATGATTCCTTGCAACTCTTTCAGGACATCTAGAAGCAAAATGAGCAATCTTATTGCATGAAAATAATTTAGATGGAAATTTTCGTTCATACTTCCATCCGGTCATTTAGGGATTCTTCTGGCAATTAGGGCTTCCAATTCTTCAATTTCTATGTTCTCTCTCTCAATATCTTCCATCTCTTTAGCATATATCTCTTTCCAATATATCTTATTCTTACTAGAGGCAAATGCTTTAAATGTAGTTTCTGTTTTAGTAGCATTCTGATCTCCAAGCTCTTCAAGTTCAAAATCAGTCAATTTCCCGAGTAATGTATCTCTGGTAACAAGGGTATTTGACATTGTTTGAAGTTCATTTATTGCAGTAGCTTTCATTTTGTAAGTCGGAGGTAAAACTTTTAGAATTTTTCAAATGATCTCATCCTCATTAATTGTTCCACCGCAACATTTGATTCCCATGACAATCTCATTCACTCTATCCATGAAAGAAATTATCTTTTCATTTTCTTCCATCTTAAAATTTTCATATCTCACCCAGTAACCTTCAAGTTTTTCAATCTTTACTACTTGGTTGCCTTCATATAGAGTTTCAAGCTTCAACCAGATCTTCTTTGCATTTTCCAGCTCTATGACATTCGACAATTTTTCATCTGATAGGGCACTTAACAATGCTTCTTTTGCTCTGACATCATTATCAACATTCTTTTGTTTATCAGCAGGTATCAGATTTCCAGAACTAGGATCATGAGGTGTATAACCTTTTTTTGTTATCTCCCATATCTCAGCTCCAAGACATCTCAAATGAATCTTACTTCACTCCTTCCATAATTTGTAATTTATACCATCAAATCTGGGACTCTCCTTCCAGTAGAAATTAGATGAAGAACTTGATGTCATCAGATCTCCTCAAGTGGTTAGGCTTTTGCAATGAGGACCTCTCTCTGATACCAATTGTTAGAATGATTTGGAGGAAAACTAAGAGGGGGGGGTGAATCAATTTTCCACAAGTTAAAGAATTATTGTAGATTATAAACCTTCTACCAGAGCAAAATGAAAATAGTACAGTTAAAAATAAAGCATGAGAGAACACAACACACAACGCCAATATTTTGATGTGGAAAACCTGTTGAAGGGAAAAACTACGGTGGAAAACCCTACCCACAATCAGATAATACTTCTGCAGTAGTATGTGAAAATTTTACAATGGGGATTGCACTTGCAATCAGGCCAATGGCCTAGAAGACACTCCTCAACACAAAAGGGAAGTCTCACTGACTTACAAAATCATCAAACTACAATTCGGAGGAACTGAATTATGGAAATAGCATCTCCTAATGCTTGGTTACAGTTTTGGTTAAGCACAGTGTCTTCCCTACAACACCAAACTCTCCACAACACTTCGCTAAATGATTCATCCTTGTTCACACATTTACCTCTCTCTGATAATGTAAACAGAATGTCGATACCCAAATTACATAAATAAATTTCCTATATATAAAAATCATCAACCTTGATAACAAGTTTGGCTAAACCCTCAACCCTCAACTCATAATTATAAAAATTACATTACACGATACAAAGATCGACCAGTGGACCAATATTATGATTTAAATTACATAGCTTGGATGTAATTAAAATTCCCAAATAATTACATCCACTGCAAATCCCACCAAGATCAACCGCAACACATTACACCAACTAGGAAAAACCCTCAGTGTCAATAACACATAATATCCTATCAGACCCAAATAGGATTACCAAATCTTCACGCTAGCCAATACAAAGCCACCCAACAATTGGGACACAATCAAGAACACCTTTAGAATGTTAAGAACCATTTCTAGAAGCTACATCACAACCACTTAACCATTTCATCAAATATCACCAACCGAGACCAAGAACATCAATCGACAATCTAGAACATAATCAATAGCTTCCGGAGCACCAAATCATGAACCAACTGAATATGACATACATATAATCATCATGAATATCTTTCCAAAACTGCATCCAACAATTTGAACATATTGGAGCATAATCTCTAATAACCTCTTCCAAAACCAAGTCCAACCAAAATAGGTCAGCAACCAACCGGAGCAGTGTTGACATCAATGACAACACATAATCAATTCCTGCATATTGCCAACAAGTTATTGATTATTTTTCTTTGTCATTAATTTTTTTGCACATCATATGTTTCCATCAATGCCAAAGGGGGAGATTGTTGGAAGAATGTTGCAAATATGTGCTTAAGAGATATTTGAGAGATGTATTGTCATTGATGTCAACATATTTCTCTATCTGTGACAATGATGCAGTGAAGGTTGGTGAGTTAGTTTGTTAAGTATGGTGAAAATCAAAGTTTTTGGATTAAAGGGTTTGTAGATGGTTGTCTATAGTTGATTCAGTTCAATTTTGATTCAGTTCAATTTTGAGAGGCTCGCATGAAGATTTGATTGAGTTATGGGTATTTGTGTTGTGGCTAATTTTTTTGCTATTTAGTGGTGACAATGTTCAGTATTTTGATCCGCATTGCTCTGCATTGTAATATTTTATTTTGCAGATTCCAAGGTATGTTTGGAACATTAGTGTGTATACTCAATTCAAGTGGTTCGTGTTTTGGAGGCCCGCGAGTGATTTTTCAAGGTTGACAGTCATTTCAGTTAGTGTTCCTAAGGTTCGATATGAAGATGTTGGTGATTCTAGTAATTTGTGTTGGTGGGGATGTTGTTATGGTAATTCATGATTCTTGTGGATGTTTCCATATCAAGTGCCTTCTGTGTTGGTGGTCTGCATTGATCATTGAGCTCATAATTGATGATTTTTTTCGGTATATTGTTGTTCTTCATGTTCTTGGTCAACTAGATGCTTGTAGTGTGTTGCGGATGTTTGAGGCGTAATTATTGGAGGTGTTTCATGTTCGAGGTGATGATTTAGGTCCATGTTATGTCTTAGCTAACATTTCTTTGGTCCATATGTGATAATTTGTATCTGATCAACAAATATATCATTGTAATTGTTTTATGTGTGTTGAGCCGACCTTGTTGATCTTTCCAAGGTTGATGTCATGTATAAATAATTGTAATAATGTGAGCAATAGAAGAGGCATGAGTGTGAGTGTGAAAAAATTATGTATTGATCTTTTGAAAGTAGAGAAGAAGTGTGGGGAGGAAAATGGAAGTTGTTATGTGCTTAACTGGAACTATAACCAGGCCTTGAGGATGTTGTTTCTCAGTTCATGATTTCCAGAAGTAATCTATGATTGTTTGTAAGGTAGTGAGCCTTCCCTGGGTTGTAGTCCTTTTTTTTATTTTTGAGCAGTGAGCTCTAGGCAGTGTTCCTAAATGTATGTGCATTCCTCATTGTAATACTTCTAATAGAGTATATCTTTTGTGGGTTCACTCCCACCATGGTTTTTCCCCTAACAAGGTTTCCACATCAAAATCTTGGTGTTATGTGTGTTTATGATGTGTTGTTGATTTATCCTTTCATGTTTAATTATTAGATCTTAGAACAAGTTCACGTTGTCTAGGTTTTTTGTGACAAATGAATCATCCCCCCCCCCTCTTAGTTGTTTGCCCTATTTCATCAATTACTATCAGATCTACTTCATCACTAGGCTCATTAACATAGCCCTATATTCATTAGGACTACACTAGGTTAATTAGAATAGTCTCAAGTTCATTAGGAAATTCCTACATTCATTATGATTGTCCTAGTTTCATTATGGCATTCCTAGGTTCATTAGGATTGTCCTACATTTATTAGGATAGTATTAGAAAAGTTGCAAAGTATAATAAATGATCAAATGAAGAAAAACTATGGACAAGTACATGATAAAAGTACAAGTTACCATCATTATTCTCACCACAATGCATCAACAAAGGTATTAGAAAGTGAATTTATTACCTAAAGTACAAATCCTTTACTCCTAAGATGATCCTTCTTAACATACCACCTTCCTAAACTTACTTTTGTAATCACAAAAGATATGTTTCATAAAAGTAACAATGACAACCCGATTTTCTTAACTAATCCTATTCCATCATCTAGGGTCATATTATAAAAATAAAACATGATATTCTTTTCTCATCACTAGAGTAGTATCTTTATTATTCTTAATTAAACCATGTCTCTCCTACATTCATTAGGACTGCCCTAAGGAAGTCATGATAGTTTCAATGAAGCTATGATTGTCCTACATTAATTAGGATTTCTCTAATGAAGCATTGATTATCATAGGTTCATTAGGGATTTCCTATAAACCTATGATTCTCATGCATTTATTGGAACTACATTGATGAAGTTGAGATAGTCCCAATCAAACTATGATTGTACTAAATTCATTAGGACTGCCCTAATGAATTTATGTCTATCCTACATTCATTAGGATTGTCCTACTAGAGTTAAAGCCTATCTTAACAAGGTTATGACTGTCCTAAAGAAACTATATCAATCCTAATGAAGTTATGGGTATCCTTAGAAATTTATGGCATTCGTAATAAATATACCACCATCCTATAGAGCCTAGATTCCTATTGAATTTTATGAACAAATATCTATGACTTACTTGTGCATATGTAGTGCCCCTCCCTAATTCACCTTTTCTGTATGCATTGATAGACTTTCTTAGACTCATTTATAATACTTTTGATAGTTGTTTATGAACCTATCTATGATAATTTGGATACTTATGATGGATGCTAGACATAGTATATTTATAATTGACATTATGGTTTTATATGGATGATTATGTGTTTGGGACTATTATGCTGATGGAATCATATTTGGAGATTTATATGCAATCATTATTCATGTGAGGTCTATATTTTCTTATGGTGATATGATGGTATCTTGCTATGTGCTAACCTCATTTCATGGTTATATTGGATATGTTGATAATGATAGTTCTTAATTGTCACATTTATTTTTTATTGCAGTTGTGTTAGGGACAATGTCATACCACTCATTTATGAGCATGATATAATGTTGTGAATCCCTTACACTTGTTTGATTTCTTCATGTTGTGTGTGTGTGTGTGTGTGTGTGTGTGTGTGTGTGTGTGTGTGTGTGTGTGTGTGTGTGTGTGTTGTTGTTGGGTGTACTTTGGTGGTGACAGGTTTAAAGGTAATAGACATCGACTCCACATGGCTTCACAAGTCTGATCATATCTTTAACCCAATGGCCAGTTGATCAAAGGTGACATGAAATCCTATTCCACACTCTAGGTGTAGCTAGTATGTTGTCAGTCTTGGTTTCCTGGTTAGAGTTGTCTTGTGGTGTCATGTGGTATTTTATGTTACCCTATGTCGAGTTGTCTTGAGGAGTTGTGATTATTGGTTAATTTAATTATTAACTAATTAATTGGTTTATATATTTTAATAATGTTAAATTAAATTAATGGTTGGCATTAATATTTTATATTAATGTGTGATTATCATTATTTGGGATTTATTATTTATTTACATAGTTTGTGGCTTTAATATTTATTTGGGCATATATATTTTATCATGCCAATAGTTTATTTAATTTATTGGCTATTCATATTATTATTCATTTCCCTTTTACCCATTTGGGTTAATAAAATATTATTTACTCTACATGTACTCTATTTTATTATTGGATGTCATATTTGGTAAGTTTAAATAATATTATTTTATTGTTATTCGCCTCGATATTTGGCATAGTAGGTATGAAATATATTATTTTTAGATTATTTTGATTGGTCGGAGGATTTGTATAGTTTTGAATGAAATTTTATTTATTGGGCTTTCTGCATTTTCTCCTGGGTTGGCTTGCAGGAGAAATTTTGGAGTTGCTTTGAAGATTTTTGTTTTGGAAGCTTGGTTTTGGATTTGTGACTAGATTGACGATTGGTTGTGCTTCATCAGATTCTATTGGCTTTCTATAACTTCAAATTCTAGGTTGGAGGTTTACTCCTTTTGTATTTTTCCATTCTAGTTTTCAAATGTTTGTCTGGAAAGATTGTATGCAGGAACTATATGGTCTGATTGAATACAAATATATATACCTATATGCATATAGATATAAATTTAGATTTATGTATTTGATGAAAGATTTAATTGGAAGCTGGGAATTTAGTCTGTGCATTGTCATGTATGGGTTCTAGATGTGTTTTCTGTATATTAACTTGCATAGTTATGGATGTATTGGAAATCTGGGATATTCTTGTCTTGTTGTGCTTGAGTATATTTTCATTAAATTCATTATATTATCGGCTTCAGTCGTTTTGTTCTCCCAGAGTTGTCTCTGTGTGTTATTGGAAGTGAGCTTTTTCGATGGATCACGTGCCTTGTTTGTTTTGATAAATTTGGTTTATTTCATGTCTATGACTTTTTTACGCCTTGCTATGTAAAGTCCAACTTTGGTTTAAGTGTTTAATTTATTTTTTAACTTGGCTAAACTTTTATGTGTTGATTCTGAGCCCTTTTTTCTCTCTAAGTATGTGTTATGGTTTCGCTTATATGTGCTAAAGAATTTATTGAATGTGCTACCCTTATGAGTATAAGCGCTACTATGTGGCCTATATGCACTAGTCTACGGACCATATGCGCTAGTCTATGGACCATATGTGCTATTTTATTGAGTGCATGCATTGTTTTGCATTTCGAGTACGTTCTTTCATGTTTTATATGCACTACTTCACCTGGCTTATGCACTAATTTGGATTATATAGGTGTTGTTTTATTACTCATATGTGCTCTTTTGGTTAGCAAAAGTATTCTTTTCCCCTAAAAAGGTGCTATATTGATTTATGTATGCACTATTTGATTATGTGAATGCGTTGTACTACTGTCTTGACTTTTCTGAGTCTTTTCTCCTCTATGTTTTATGATTTTGCCATTCCAAAGGCTATCATTTTTTATTTTTTAAGTTCCTAAGTTGTTCCAAGATCGGTTTGTTGTTGTGTAATTGATTATTTGTGTTGTTTTGGATTGATAAAGATGAGACATACCTTTTTTGTTATTATTTGGGCTCATGATAGATATATCTTGTTATTGGATCATTGAATGTTATGTGATTCTTTGCTGCCTATGTGAGGTTGTGAGAATGACTTATGCTATTCATGCCTTTGAAGATTATCATTTGATTTATAACCTTGGTTATCCGGTTATGTTTCATTGAGAGCCCTTGATTATGTGATGTGCATGTTGTTACCCTAAGTTCTAGGAGCATGCTAGGGGTAATGGGCTTCCAAGTGAGTGGCTAGGGTCATGAGATTAGATTGCCAGAATTTCTTGTGATTGGTACTAGGTTCTAGACCGCCAGGATAGCTCATTGGGAGTTTATTGTTTAATAAAGTGATAACTTAATTAATTAATCCTAGGAAGGATAGGTAGTATTAAATCACTTAGATAAGAAATGAATGTGTGGATCCCCTACTTTGTCCCAAGATTATTAGTATGGAACTGGGAAGGGTTTTGGAAGAATTCGGTGATCCAGGTAAACCAAACTCTCTTGATTCCTCAAAGGTTGAGATAGTTTTATATGAGTATCATGGATGTTGGGATAGGTTCTCAGGTTTCCATTGTTTTTTTATTGTGATAACATGCAATGACACTCCTTCCCTACATGTAGGTCCTAGAACCTTAAGCCTTGATTTGTTTGGGAAGCCTCTAGGGGTCTTATGTCTTATGTCTTATGTATTGAGCTTTTTATTAAGTTATGTGATTTTTTTTGGATCATGGCCCTATAGTTTCTTTTTATTTATGGTCCTGGATTGTGTGGTACCCTTCGATTGTTAGGTGTCAACCTAAATTTAGAGTGTGTGTGGGATCTTATTGATGGCAATATGGAGGAATTGATTATGTGTTGCATTGATGTTTTGTCATTGATGTCAACACTAGCTATTATGGTTGGTTACCGACAGATAGGTTTTGGTTACGGGTAGAAGAACTAGTGTTACCGATAAGGGTTTAAGGTTTTACCGGCAGAGCTCTTACTGAGAATCTTTGACAGGATGCACAAGTGGCATTGGTGCGGCTTCTAGATGGAATTCAGGATGCAGAAAGTGATCCTTGATCGTGCCTCAACTGATTGGAGACATCGCTTTGGCATGGTGGACCCAGAATAGGTCTAGTGCCTATCTAGGTTATGGACCGGTATCATGTTAACATGTTCTCCACACATTACTGGGATGATTTATGGATTGGTTAATGTTGTTTTGGTCTAAAGCCGACATGGCATATCACTGTAATATGGATGTATGTAATGATCTTATTGTAATATATTTTAGGTGGCTGACCTAATTGGTTTAGGCCTTGGGGTTTGTATAAATTGATGTAAGATCTCATTGTAGATTGTGTGTCATGGTCATGGAATGAAATATCACATGCGAAGGAGATCTGGTCAATCATAGGTGATCAAATTGGGTTTATGTAAGAGGTCAAAGGCCTCTGGTATTGAGCTTAACCGAGACTATAATCTGGCATGGTAGATGCTATCACTAGTAGTTCATTCTTTTGAATTGTTGTCCAATTATCTTAAGGTGGTTATAAATTCTCTCTAGTCAGTGAGACTCCTTTGTAATGAGCAGTACGCTCTAGGTAGTGTGCCTTCCTACATGTGCAGGCCCCTTATTGTATCACATACTTTCTGTAGAAGTATCATCTGACTGTGGGTAGGCTTCCCACCATGGTTTTTCCCTTTACCGGGTTTTCCAAGTACAAATCATTGTGTTATATGGTATGGTTGCATTGTGTTAATTCTTTGTTTCATTCTTAAGTTTTATTGCCTACCAATATATGTTTCTGCTATTTTGGTATTCAATGTTTATGTGCTCCAATTAAAGATTATAAAGTGGTTTGATTAATATAATCTATTGACAACTGATTCACCCCCCCCCCTTCTCAGTTGTCCACCTGTTACCCTAACAATTGGTATCAGATCATTGGTCCTCTTTTGCAGAAGCTTAAGTGCTTGAGGTAGATCCTATGGCAACTATTTTCAGAAGAGAAATCCCTAAGCTTGATGGAACAAATTATGGGATATGGAAAATCCAAATGGAGACTCATCTTAGATGTCTTGGCAAGGATATTTGGGAGATCACTAAGAAAGGATATACACCTTATGATCCAACATCTAGCAATCCTTATCCTGCAGACTTGGACAAGAATATTGAAAATGATTGCAGAGCTAGAGAAGCCCTCCTATGTGCACTTACTGATCAACAAATCATGCAATTGACTGACCAATCATCTGCAAAGGTTATGCAGGATAAATTGCAAACTCTGAATGAAGGTGACCCTATTGTCAAAATTGCTAAACTTTATGGTTACTGGGTAAGATATGAAAACTTGAAGATGGAAGAATTGTTATATTTATGGAAAGAGTAAATGAGATTGTCATGGGAATTCAATGTTGTGGAGGATCTCTGAGTGAAGATGAAATAATTTCCAAAGTCTTAAGTGCCCTACCACTGGGTTACAAGTTGAAGGCAACTGCAATTAATGAATTGAGAACAATGGCAAACACTTCAATTAACAGAGACATTATGATTGGGAAATTATCTACTTTTGAGCTTGAAGAATTTGGACCCTCTGAAGCTGCAAATTCTAAACCTGCTTTTCATGCATCATCATCTACCAACAAAAGTGATTGGAAAGCCTTATATGCAAAAGAATTGGAAGATATGAGGAAAGAGGATGAAGAATTTGAGCAACTTGAAGCCTTATTTGCTAGAAGAGTACCTAAAGGACCGGCAGGAAGTAAGTATGAAGGAAATGCACCTTTTAAATGTTTTGCATGTAATGAGATTGGTCATTTTGCATCTAGATATCCTAAAAGGAATGCAAGATTTGAAGAAAGAGTTAAAAAATCATTCAAGCCTAATCAGAATAGATATAGATTCAAGAAAAACAAACAATGCTACATAACGGATGAGGAAGGAGTAAGTGATGACTCTGAGGATGAACCGACAGGAGACTCTGCTAAGTGTATCTGGCAATGGAAAGGAATGGGTGTTCTATTCTTTAAAGGAAGATGAACTGGAACTGGCTATCAAGAATGAAGAAAAGGCCATGGCAGCAAAAGTTGAAGACAAGGATGAATGGGTAATTGATAGTGGATGCTCACATCATATGACTGGAGATAAAAGAAACATTTTGTCCCTACAAGAATACAATGGCGGTCAAGATAGATTTGGAGATGACAAAGCATGTATGATCAAAGGTGGAGGTAATATTTCTCTAGATGGCAAGCATAATACTGATAATATCTATTACGTAGAAGGTTTAAAGCATAGTATTTTAAGTGTTGGTTAATTTGTGGACAAGAGATTCCAACTTCAGTTCAAAAATAGAAAATGCAAAATCATTAACAAAACTGGTTTGGAGATTGCAACTGATACTTAGACTGGAGGTAATATCTTTCACTTGAACACTGGTAATAAGACATTTTTGATTTCTCATATTGATGAGAGTTGGTTATGGCATAAGCGGTTGTGTCATGTTAATTTTGATGGTATTGTTAAGATCATTTCAACAAAGGTAGTTAGAGATATACCTAAGATTATAAGGCCTCATAATCCAGTATGTAAGGAATGCCAGTTGGGAAAGCAAGTTAGAACTTCTTTTAAAAGAATACATGATAAATCTAATGATTTGCTTGATTTGATTCATACTGACTTATGTGATCCAGCAAGGACTAGAAGCTTTCAAGGTGATAGATACTTCATGTTGATAATTGATGATTATTCTAGAATGATGTGGGTGACTTTTTAAGGGAGAAGTCTGAAGCTTTTGAGAAATTCAAGATCTTTAAAGAAAAGGTGGAAACAAAAACTAGATTGAAAATCAAATGTCTAAGATCAGATCAAGGCGGTGAGTTCACTTCTCATGAATTTAATGATGGACTTGAAAAGCACTGAGGGGGGGGGGTGTGAATCAGTGACACCAAAACACACGCTACTTTAAATACTAATCTATAGATGATCTTAACCAAGTTGTTAAACAAAATACATGCTATCCAAAGTGAAATAACAGCATCCACAAAAAGTAGAACATCCACCATAACACAAGTGTTTATACATGGAAAACCCAAATAGGTAAAAACCACGGTGAGATGGAACACACAAGTTAACAATTTGCAGTATTAGAAAACTAACCGGTTAAGGCCTTACAAAGAGCTCTACTAGGAGCGAATCTTGTTAGAGATTCCAAGCTTGATTAGAAGCTTATACCATGTTAAGAGTACTACCCTGTTAAAAGTAACCTTGCTGGAGGATTTGAGAATCCAAACTAATGGATCACCTTGTTAAATGATTTGTACAATGCAGCTTGTTAGAGCTTACCCGGTTAAGGAATTTGAACCCGTTGTAATGATTATAAAACAACAAGAGTAGCTTGATCTATTCTGAGTAGCACAGGACTTGCTTGATCAGATCCTTCTAAGTACATTCAATATTGCTCTGCATCTTAACATTTATCACTTCTCCACAAAATCTTTTTCACTCTTTTCACATAACAACTCTCTATTTATTTTTCATCATCTACTTCACAAAAAATGGTTCTCTACAATGTCTTTAAATAGGCATACAATCCTTACGTCGGCCATAGGAACACAATTTCCTAGGTGAAATGAATCTAGACATATAATCATAACTCATCACAAAAGAATGACCGCCAAACAGACGGTGTTGGTAACTCATCACAAAAATAGATATCGGTTAGAGCAATTTAATACCGGTTGAAAATTAACCATTGTTATGGAATTTTCCACTAGATCTTCTTCTTCATCTTCATCCTAATTTTGATGTTGATCTGGTATTATCACATATTATCTCATAGGTACATACCAGTTGACACAAAGTACCGGTTTAGAGATAAACTTTAAACATACTAGTTGGAAGTGTAAACCAATTGAAGTTACATCGATAGTCAATGTTATCACATATGTGTGTGAGAGTGTTTCATCAATGACAATAAGTGATGAATGCATTGCAATCATCATCAAGCCAACAATGTCCCCCTTTGGCATTGATGGCAACACTTAGAAAATTTTGAGTAATTTACAATACTGCTAAGTGTGCATATAGCATTTCTACATATATATGCTCAAGCTCCCTTTTGAATGTATCATTGTAGTACTCCCCCTTAATGTATACATAAATACAAAATTTTCAAAAAAGACACACACATATACATATATTATTACTCCCCCTTTAACAACAATGCCAAAATGCTAAAGCAAAGTGTGTGTGTGTGTGTGTGTGTGTGTGTGTGTGTGTGTGTGTGTATCGAAGGTTTGTATCAAAAATTCAATATATATCTCCATCATGCATTAGGAATTCTCATGAAAATATTGTTGAAATTTTGTTTCATCTGAGATAGAGAATTTTGCCATGATTCCAGTATGTGATTCGTATACTCTAATGTAAACAGCAGCTGAGAATAGAATTCCTCCATCAAATCAAGTGAGCATGTTTCCGGAGTAGCAATAATAGCTTCAGCACGAGAGTAGGCTCTCTGAAGAATGTCAATCTATGAGGTGAGCTGATTCTTGAGCTCTCTTAGAGATTGGAATCTCTTAGCTCTCTCGTTATCATTCCTGATCAGTCTGTCATGCAGTTCATCTATAGACCGGTTAAAGACATGAATAGAGTCCTGGAGTGGAACATATGCCTTACATAACCTTTCTATTTCTTGCTTAGTTTCAGCTTGATTTTTAGAAATATCAGAATAAAAGAAAGTAACATTGGAGGTAGAGGCAAGATAATTTCCTCCAGATTCAATAGCTTTATTCAACAGGTTGCCATTATGAGATAAAGCCATTTTGCTATTCTCAATGTGCTTTGCTAGCTTATCTCCATATGCCTTCTTATGACTCTTCTCAACAGACATTTGAGCAACATCTTCAAGTGTTTTGATTTGATCAGATGCCTCTGTAACTAACTGACCGAGTTTGCTGATAGGAGTGGGAAGATGTGCGATAGAGGTTTGCGGTAGTAATCCAGACAAGATTTCTACAACATTCTGAATTGTCTCTGCCTCAATTCTTTGTTCTTTCATCCTCTTCTTATGTGCACGATTTTCCATCATATGCACAAACTTCATCATTTTAGAAGCACTCAAGGTATTCATATCAATAGGTCCTAAAATGCTTAAAGAGTCCTCATCATCATCATCATCAAGCATTTTTTGCTTACCCTTTTTAGAGGATATACACTTAATGATGGCTCTTTTTGCATTTGCTTCCATTTTATCTTTTGCCTTCTATGTAATAGTTTCCTTAGTGGTCTCCTTTTGAGTGATCTCAATGACCAGTGGAGATTGGGGTTTCTCCAGTTGTTCAGTTGCCGGTTGAGGTTTCTCTTGTTGTTCAGATGCTGGTATACTGACTTCCTCTGTTTGAGTAGCCAGTTGATCACTTGTTGTATTTTGTACTTCTATGATTGAAAGAAGATCCATATTAGGTGCAGTAATATCTTTTGATAGGTCTACCGAATCCTCAATGTCCTCATCAACATGAATAACTAAGTCATCCTTCTTCTCAGTTGAGAAGACTATATCAACTAGGACAATTTCCTCTATGTCCAATTCTGGTAGAGAAACATCATCTGTGGTTTCATCCTTATCAATAGATTGGAGGGTACCTACCCTTTGTTTGATTTGACAGGCTAGTTGATGAGTTTCTGTCTCAATAAATGTTCTTTTTCCATTAAGAAGCTTCAATCTTCTTATTTTAAAATCAAAATATATATTGTATTCCTTAGTCAAAGCATTAATTCCATCTAATGACAATGTGGGAAAATACTGTACAAATATTTCATCAATAATTTTCTTATCTAGCTAAGTGGCTTCTTCCCATTTTTCTAACAAAGTATTATACAAGGATACTGAAATATCTTTTTCTAATTCATGCGAATATCTACTGTAATGACTCAACAAGTTTATTACTTGTTGCTGTATTTTCTTCTACTCATGTATAGTAAAAGAATCAAAATGTTCTTTGACATTTTCAAACCTTTTCCTTTCCAACATTTTCATTGTTCTTTCAAACATGGTTTCAGGTTTGTAGGAGGTAATTTCTAAAGGTGTAATTACCTTTGGTAATACCTTTTCCTTTTTAGACGTTTTGCCAGTTCCTTTCTCCATCTTAGGTTCTTCATCAGACTCTATTCCCTCAAACTCTAGTTGCAAAATTAATTTCCTGTTTCTTCTCTTCTTTGGTACACTCTCCTTTTTCTCAGTTATTTTGGGTGCTTGTTCCTTCTTTCTTAGGACAATTCGAGTCACCCTTGTAGTCTTATTTTCAAGAGATTTTTCTTCACTTTGCTTTTGCTTTCCTTTAGCTTTAGATACAAATTCAGTACTGGTTTCAGCAGGCACAGCTTGGAATGCAAGAATATCCAATTTTGCCTTCTTTTTGTCCACAGGTGATGCTAACAGAGTATTAGCATAGCCAACCAGTAAGTCATCATTGACTTCGTAGCTCATTTCTTCCATCTCTTCCTCTCTAGGTTCTCTTGCTTTCATTAAGCAAAAATCAATTGTAATCGTGAAGATTATGTCTTTTTCAAAATGTCTTACTACATCTTCCGGTAGCCTCATTCTCATGCTCATTTTCTTCTAAAATTCATTGAAGTATCTGTTGGTGGCAGCTGAAAAGGTATTTTTCGTAGCTTTAATGCTATTTCTTATTTGAGCATTGACCGGTTGTTCTTTGGAAAATTCAATGTCACCTATACTAGGTAGAAAATTTTGGAAATAGAAAAATAACCCAGCTAGCAGTTGACAAAACTTAAATTTCTGAGTATTGTCCTTTTTGATGGACTTCAAATTTAGAAAAAGTTGGACTCTAATAGCTTCACAGATATCATAGTTTTCATCTTCAACAATCATACTGTATGTTGTATGAATTGTTGCGGACGGAACACTGTTAAGTCTATTGGACTAAAATACTTTGTAGTCTATTACCATTGCTGCAAGCTTCACCGCAGGATCTTTGATATTGTTAATAGAGAAAGCACGCCCATCAGAGGTGGAACCGGTTATCTTGAAGACTGTATATTTTGTGATTTTCCTTAACTCGGGAATTTTACCAGTTGAGCAATAACCCGTTACAGCCCCAATGGCTTCCTTGGTAATTGTATGAGTCCTTTCCAGATACATATTTTCTCCATGTACTCGACTCAGAATTATTCTTATGTGTTCTTCTTCAAAATCTTCAAGAGGGTAGGAAGCATTATGAAATCCTTTCTCAAAAACCCTAGCATGCTTAGCTTTTATCTTTCCTTCCTCATCACAGAGTGATTTCAGCTGAGTATAGATGTGAAGAGTTCCCATATCCTCAATTTTGTAATCTATATAGCTGGACAAATCACCTTGGATAACGAATCCACTCGGTACTTGCGATAATGAATTATAAGACATAATTTTCTCTACCTTTATAGCTTCTTTAGGCTCAGCAATGATTAATAATCTCTCTACAGGTTTAGATGTAGATGCCATTTAAAGATAAATAGGATTCAAGATGGAGTTCAAAGAAATACCTAATTTCTTGTATGCTGCTCCATTTCCTGGTTGAGTTGTTCAAATGCACTCTCATTCGCTTCTCTGTAGCTACCAATTTAGCTTAATTTCTCTCAATCTCAAAGCAATTTGATAATTCTCACCAAGACTATTTCACTCTACTTTTGTAATCGCTTCAATTCTTTTCGAAAGGATTAGGGTAAAAATGATAAGGTAAAACTTGCTTTTATCCTTTTTACCAACCATAATAAATGCTCATACTTTTAGGTTGAAAAACCTAATTTCACGGCTTACATGACATACTGGTTGATTAACACGTCAGTGCAAAAAAGGTCACCAAAATTCAAAATTCAAAAATATTATTTCTCGCTTATTCTACAAACGGGTCTGAATTATGTTTTACCGTTATGCTCCCCTTAGCCATTTTAGACAGGCTTAAGTCACCGGTGTTGGACTCTCTTCACTAGGTGAAGGAGTGATTTCTTCTATAAGCACTTCTTCGCTCTTCTTTTTCCATGTTCAAGTCATGTCTTCTCTTGTTTCCTCAACATCAACCTTTTGCTTGCCTTTTTGATCCTTAGAGGAGTTGACCGGTTTGCTATTTCTTGTTCTGCAAAACTTAGCTAGATGTCTCGGTTTGTTGTAATGATAACAGACCACACTAGATGATCTCCAGGGTCCTTCATTTCCTCTTCCTATTCTTTTTCTATAGTTCATAGCCACATGACCAACTTTATTGCAAAAGGAACACACCACATTTGTTACCTTTTCCATCTTGAATGGACTAAAACTATTGTCATAGGATCTTTGCTAGTTCCTGTTCACCTAGTTATCATAGTTTCTTGTTCGGTCACCATATGGTCTAGGATGCATGTGTGGTATAGGATTGTTTGCACCATATCTGCACTCAATATGTTTATGCCCATATATTCCACAAATGTAGCAATGTCCTTCAAACTTTCTAGATACATACCTAGTATTGATATTATAACTTGCATTTCTCATAGGTTTGTTCCTACAAACATTTACAGTATGACCAGTCTTATGACAAACAAAACAGACAAATTTGAAAGCTTTCTTGTCAGTAGTCTTATTGACTTTAGATGCATTTTTATTCTTTGGATAGTTGCTCTTTGTACCAGAGGATTCACCTTTCTCAGTTGTGTGAAAGCCAAGTCCAGAGATATCACCCTTCATTCTCTGTGATTGAATTTGTTCTTCCAACATTGTAGAACTTTTGGCAAACTTTTCCAGTTTCTCATTGGCTTCAACTAGTTTAGTGAAAAGATCTTCATTATGTTTGGAAAAATTCTCTCTCAGGGATGATGCCAACTCAAGGTCTAACTTTAAGTTCTCCTTTTCTTTTGTTTCAGCTATTAAATCCTCATGCATAGTGTCTCTTTCCCATTTGATTTTTAGGATCTCTTGATCTTTTTCTTTGATAAGATCTTTATCAACTCTTCTAGATTCAAGCTCCTGACTCATGGGAATAGTGAGACCTTCCAGTTCTCTTCTTAGATTCAGTTTCTCACCTTGCAACTTTTCAACTTCTTCTGATAAAGCATCAATATTAGCTTCATCCAAAGAACTATTGTCAGATATTTCTAACAGTTTTTCAGATAGCTCTCTCCTTTTGACCTGAGAAGCTTTCAGTTTACCCCTAAGAGTTTCAACTTCATTTCTACTACCTTCTAGTTCTCTAACCATCTCAAAGTAGCTTATGTCCCCCATGGTGGTTTCAAGATTCCCTTCTAAGCGGTTAGGCTTCAAAGAAGTTGGGCTCTGATACCAATTGATGGACTTGAAAAGCGCTGAGAGGGGGGGGATGAATCAATCACTCCAAAACACACCCTACTTTAAATACTAATCTATAGATGATCTTAACCAAGCAGCTAAACAAAATACATGCTATCAAAAATGAAATAATAGTATCCACAAAAAGTAGAACATCCACCACAACACATGTTTATACATGAAAAACCCAAATAAGTAAAAACCATGGTGAGATGGAACTCACAAGTTAACTATCTGCAATAATAGAAAATTGATCAGTTAAGGCCTTACAAAGAGCTCTGCTAGGAGCGAATCTTGTTAGAGATTCCAAGCTTGATTAGAAGTTTATACCTTGTTAAGAGTACTACCCTGTTAAGAGTAACCTTGCTGGAGGATTTGAGAATCCAAACTAATGGATCACCTTGTTAGAGCTTACCCGGTTAAGGGATTTGCACCCATTGTAATGATTAGAAAACAACAAGAGTAGCTTGATCTATTATGAGTAGCACAGGACTTGCTTGATCAGATCCTTCTAAGTAAATTCAATATTGCTCTGCATCTTAACATTTATCGCTTCTCAACAAAATCTTTTTCACTCTTTTCACATAACAACTCTCTATTTGTTTTTCATCATCTACTTCACAAAAAATGGTTCTCTACAATGTCTTTAAATAGACATACAATCCTTACGTCGGCCATAGGAACACAATTTCCTAGGTGCAGTGAATCTAGACATATAATCATAACTCATCACAAAAAAAATGACCGCCAAACAGACGGTGCTGGTAACTCATCACAAAAATAGATACCAGTTAGAGCAGTTTAATACCGGTTGAAAATTAACCATTGTTATGGAATTTTCCACTAGATCTTCTTCTTCATCTTTATCCTAATTCTGATGTTGATCTGGTGTTATCACAGATTATCTCATAGGTACATACCAGTTGACACAAAGTACTGGTTTATAGATAAACCCTAAACATATCGGTTGGAAGTGTAAACCAATTGAAGTTACACCGGTAGTCAATGTTTTTTATTATGGAAAAACAGGTTTTGAGGGGACCCGAAACCCCTTACAACAAGTTTTGGAGGGACCCAAAACCCTCAAATTTTACTAGGATCTGGAACCCAAAAAACAACGCTGCCAAAGAAAATAAACCAAGAAAACCAACAGCCCAAACAAAGTTGAGCCGACAAAAGCCAACAAAAGCCAGCAAACACCAACAAACACCAGCAGTAAGAACCAGCAAAACACTTAAGATATAAACAAAAAAGATCAAGTTGGCTACACCAACTAGGCTAAAGATTCAGACTATGATGAGGGTTAGCATACACCCTCAGCCAAACAACAGGGATGTTTACGGCTCCCTTGACTTGAGACAGAGACTTCAGACAACAAAAATCATGATTAGCCCATAACCAAAAACAACCATAATCTGGATTGGGCCCATGAAAACTATTAGCAACTAGCCAGATAAGAAAAGACAAGGAAAAGGGATTTTGAAAGGCTTCCCTAACCTTAAAACTAGCTTTTAAAATGACTCCCAAAACTAATTCAAAGGGTTTTGCAGTGGTACCCTCAACCACCTTGAGCTAAAACAGAGGCTCTATGATATCATCCATCCAACCAAGCTCCGCTGCACTCTCCACCTCAATAGAAGAATACAGAAAATAGCTTGAGAGAAAAGATCTAGCAACCAAAAAAACACTAGCCTTAAGAGAAAGGTCCTCCAAACCATGAGAGGAAGCACCAAAACACTCCTTAACCACCCAAACACCAAGCAGCCACTCCACCTCCATAGGAAGGCACAACGCCTCAAGAAGAGAACCATGGGACTAAGTAGTAAGAGAAAAAGTCCTCAAAAGGAAACCATTCGTGGAAGCACTGAGGGCCCACATAGAAGAAACAAGACCACCAAAAGTGTTACCAAACTCCAACAACACAGAAACAACCCCCACCTCAATAGGGAGAGAACAAATTTTCTTCAGAAGGAGAGACCACACCAACTACAGCACAACACCAGAACAACCTCTGCCCAGCATAGCCACCTCAGAACAGTAGCACCCAACTCCTTCCCTGAAAGATATCTCCATCTCTATCGGAGATAAACCCTTCTTAACAGGCACATAGAGAGAAGAAGGGTGCCAAGAAACGGCCCAAAACCAAAGCATTTCCACCCAAAGGGCTTCAAAAGAGCTCCACAAATCACAACTCAAGATGAGGAAAATGAAAGAAGAAGCACTGCAAGCACAAAATCCTCTTACCCAATAGGGGAAAGGGCGCAAAGAAGGGACACAAGCCAAACCAAAGCAAAAAGGCCTTACAAGACCAACCCAGCAGATAGGAGAGGAGGAGAGAGCCGCCAGAAATACCCACTAGCTCTGATCCACTAAGCCCGCAACTACAGCAGCCCAAACAACTACCTCAGTGAGAGACCCCAAAATCCAATGCACCAGAAAGAGGGAATGAAGGGGGCATCGTGAATCATCCAAGTCAAGCCAAACAATGATGCCCATAGCCAAGGATCCCAAGCCATCATCCTCATCATCGTCTAAATCCTCCCCTTCCTCCACAACAACCGAAACCCTAGCTCCCGCGCTCTCGCTCATCGTATCCACTGGTAGTCAATGTTATCACATATGTTTGTGAGAGTGCTTCATCAATGACAATAAGTGATGAATATATTACAATCATCATCAAGCCAACATTTAACAGTTATTGTGAGACAAATGGAATTAGGAGACAGTTATCTGCACCCTAGACTCCTCAGCAAAATGGAGTAGTGGAAAGGAAGAATAGAATCATTTTGGATGCATCAAGATCCATGATGATGGAAGCCAAATTGCCTCACATCTACTGGAGAGAAGCAATGAGTACAATAGTCTACACATTTAACAAAGTTCATATCAAAGGTGAAATTGGTAAGACTCCTTATGAATTATGGTTTGGACATACACCTACTATTAAATATTTCAGAATTTTTGGAAGTAAATGTTATATCAAAAGGGATGATTCAATTGGGAAGTTTGATCCTAGATGTGATGAAGGGATATTTCTTGGATATTCAATTCAGAGAAAAGCATATAGATGTTATAACAAAATATTGTAGAAAATTGTGGAGGGCGTAAATGTGAAAGTGGATGAGCAATACAAAAATCAATCTATATCATATGACAATGAACCGATAGTGGAAATGATCATAATTGAACTGGCAATGCCTCAACTGGTACAAGACACTGAGACAGTTATACCGTCACAACCAAAAAATTCAACTATGACTGATGATCAGAATAGTGAACCTGAAGTTCAGAAGACACTAAGGTATGTAAGGTTAAATCATTCTGAAGATCAAATCATTAGAGATGGGAACAAGGGAGTTATGAAAAGAAGAAGACTGGAAAATGAAGAGGTATGTCTTATTTCTCAAATTGAACCGGCATCTGCTATTGAATCTTTTAAAGATAAACATTTGTTAAAGGCTATGGAAGATGAATTAGATCAAATAGAGAAGAATAACACTTGGACTTTAGTTCCTCAACCTAAAAATAAGAATGTTATTGGAACTAAATAGGTTTTTAGAAATAACCTAAATGAGGATGGTCAAGTTGTAAGAAACAAGGCTAGATTGGTTTGTAAAGGATATTCTCAAATGGAAGGAATTGATTATGGTGAGACGTTTGCACCTGTAGCTAGAATTGAAGTTGTTAGACTATTTCTTGCCTATGCAGCTTATAAGAACTATAAGGTCTATCAAATGGATGTTAAATGTGCATTTTTGAATGGTGAACTTTAGGAAAAGGTATACATTGAGCAGCTTGATGGATTTTCACTGATAGATAACAAAGATATGGTTTGTAGGTTAAGGAAAGCATTATATGGATTGAAACAAGCTCCTAGAGCTTGGTATTCAAGGTTGGATAAATATCTTTTGAAGCTTGGTTTTACTAAAGACAGTGCTAACAGTAATTTGTATTATAAGATCACTGATGATGATATTCTGATTATTGAAGTATATGTTGCTGATATCATTTTTTGAGGTGAAGACAAATTGTGCATGGAATTCTCTAATAATATGAAGAATTAATTTGAAATGTCCATGATTGGTGAGATGAGATTTTTCTTAGGTTTGTAGATTACTCAAACTGACAAAGGTATTTTTATCTGTCAAACTAAGTATCTAAGGGAATTGTTGAAGAAGTTTGGTATGGATAATTCCAAATCAATAAGTACTCCTATGGTGACAAGTGAGAAATTATCTATCAAAGACACATCTGCACCGGTAAACTCAACAAGGTATAAGTCTATAATGGGTGGCTTGTTATATCTAACTTAGACTAGACCAGATATTATGAATGTAGTAAGTATTATTTCCAAATATCAAAGTAATCCTAAAGAAAATCATGAATGTGCAGTAAAGAGGATATTTCAGTATTTGCAAGGAACAACAGAATATAGCTTGTGGTATTCTAGAGATGATAACTTCACTTTATGTGCATATACAGATTCAGATTGGGCGGGAGATACTGATGACAAGAAGAGCACTTATGGTGGAGCTTTCTTTCTTGAAAAGAAATTGGTTTCATGGATTAGCAAAAAATAGTCATGCATTTCTTTATATACTGCAGAAGCTGAATATGTTGCAGCAGCAACTAATTGCATTCAAGTCTTGTGGATGAAGCAAATGTTGAAGGATATCAAGGTAAATCGTAGTAAACCGGTAGTTATCTATTGTGATAACTCTGCAGCTATTGACATGTCTAAGAATCTAGTATTTCACTCTAAGACTAAGCACATATCAATAAAATATAACTTTCTGAAAGACAAGGTGGAAGAAAAAGAAGTCAAATTGGTTTATGTGAACACTAAAGAACATATTGTAGATATATTCACTAAACTGTTGTCTAAGGAACCATTGGAGTATTTGAGAGACAAGTTAGGGGTATCTACCCCTTGGCAGAAACTTAATTGATGGAGCAGACCATCAGTCTAGTATGCATCATCAGCTTTAGCCTTTTCTCCGGGTTGATGTAGGGGTGCTACTACTCAGGGGGAGTAGTCAGCTTTGAGATTCACGGAATTTTGATATCTATGTCATATCCTTGGCATTGATGTGAAAGGGGGAGAGTTATATGTGAAAAATAATGTTTATGGGAGAAATTCAAATCAGTTTCAGATTGGACTGCACTCCTCAAGGGGAGTTGCTGGGATTTTTTAGTTTTTCATTGTTATATCTTTTATGAGAAATGTTTTGCACTTAGATGTTTTCTTTTTTACATCTACTGTTGCCATCAATACCAAAGGGGGAGATTGTTGGCAATATGGAGGAATTGATTATGTGTTACATTGATGTTTTGTCATTGATGTCAACACTAGTTGTTATGGTTGGATACTGATAGATAGGTTTTGGTTACTAGTAGAAGAACTAGTGTTACCGGTAAGGGTTTAAGGTTTTACCGGTAGAGCTTTTACTGAGAATCCTTGATAGGATGCACAAGTGGTGTTGGTGCGGCTTCTAGATGGAATTCAGGATGTAGAAGGTGATCCTTGATCGTGCCTCGACTAATTGGAGACATCGCTTTGGCATGGTGGACCTAGAATAGGTCTGGTTCCTATCTAGGTTATGGACCGGTATCATGTTAATGTGTTCTCTACACATTACCGGGATGATTTGTGGATTGGTTAATGTTGTTTTGTTCTAAAGCTAACATGGCATATCATTATAATATGGATGTATGTAATGTTATTATTGTAATATCTTTTAAGTGGCTGACCTAATTGGTTTAGGCCTTAGGGTTTGTATAAATTGATGTAAGATCTCATTGTAGATCGTGTGTCGTGGTCATGGAATAAAATATCATATGGGAAGGAGATCTAGTCGATCATAGGTGATTGAATTGGGTTTATGTAAGAGATCAAAGGCCTCCAATATTGAGCTTAAATGAGACTGTAATTTGGCATGGTAGATGCTATCACTAGTAGTTCATTCTTATGGATTGTTGTCCAATTATCTTGAGGTGGTTATAACCTCTCTATAGTCAGTGAGACTCCTTTGTAATGAGAAGTATGCTCTAGGCAGTGTGCCTTCCTGCATGTCCTTGCCCCTTATTGTATCACATAATTTGTGCAGAAGTATCATCTGAATATGGGTAGGCTTCCCACCATGGTTTTTCCCTTTATCGTTTGTTCCATGTACAAATCATGGTAATATATGGTATGGTTGCATTGTGTTAATTCTCTATTTCATTATTAAGTTTTATTGCTTACCGATATTTGTTTCTGCTATTCTGGTATTCAATGCTTATGTGCTCCGATTAAAGGTTATAACATGGCTTGATTAATATAATATGTTGACAATTGATTTACCCCCCCTCTCAGTTGTCCACCGGTTATCCTAACACTTGTCTCATTCTCCATAGCACGTGGGGTGGTTCCTTATGGTTCCACATGGTTAGATGGTTTGATGTCTTCTTTCATTGGGATTTTCTCTCTTCATCAGATGTGTGTTGCATGGATATGGATTCTTTATCTCTTCAGTTATTTCTTGGATTAATGAGCGGACATTATACATTCTTGGTGAAGTAGTGGAAGCATTGTAATATGTGACATGTGGAGATCATAATTATAAGATAGGAACTATGCATATTGATATAAAAGGGATATTGCAATATTGAAGTCATTCTTGTGTCATATGTAATTAGAAATGAAGTGTTAGTTGAGGCTATGGTTCTTGTATTAGGATAGATTGTAGTTCTCTTGAGAAATGTATAATGTATCTTGGATTGTTTTTCATATTGGTTTAATGAAACTTATTGTATTAGTGTGATGGGTATGTTTCATGGTATTGAAAGAAGAATTATGCTTTAGACTTGTATGGATTAAGTATGTGAAATGATTATATTTTAGAAATATTACCCTTTGTGATGCAAGAGTATCCTTGGTTCTTGTCAATCTTGCATCACCCAAAAATATTTCCTTTCATTTTATTTGTTCTTTTCAACAGTTTTGTTTCTGAGAGTTATCGGATATCTTGGCATTGATCATTTCTCTTGCGGAGCTAGACTTGAACTTCATTCTTGTTCACCTATCTTGTTCTGGATCCATGTTTCATTTGGATCTCTTTCCGGCAAGTTATCGCTTCCAGATTGGCTGGCAATTTTTTGTTTCCCCGGATGCTTGAGCTAAATGGCTAGTTGGTGTTACTGGATCTTGCAGAGTGATTCCTTGATTTGTGAAGCTGACTTCTCATGTGTGGGATGATCTTCGATGCCTAGCTGACCCTCTTGTTGGTCTATGCTTCATGGTGATTCTTTTCCAAAGGGTTTTCATCTCATCTCTGGGCTAACCTATCGACACGTTTCATTCTCCTTTCTTTGGGGAATGTGAACTTTCCTGGCTGACCCAGATGTTCCCGGATGATATATAATGATTGTAGAAGATTTAGTATTCAGGATATAGAACAATAGATAATAATTTGAATCTGATGTTTTCTTCTGGATTGATGCATATGGATGTATATCTGTAATAGGGCAGTTGCCTACACCTAAGCCGAATGTTACCGATAGTTGCATTTGAATCAATGAATTGATCCACACCTAATCTGGCATTCTCTCTCTCTTGTATTATATTGTGTTGTTTTGATCTTGGTGCAAGGACCAAACTTCCTCTTTGGGAACCCTCCTATCCATTGTTGCACTAGTTGGTATCAGAATGAAACTTCATCTTGTTGAATTTTGTTGTAGGGTGGTGGATTGCAGATTTAGCCTACAGTTGTAGAGGACTTTCTCCTATGGCCTGAAGAGGTAATGCAAGAGGTGGAAACCAGAGAGATGTTGATCTAGAGGTGATGGAAATATTGAGCCAAATTATAGCTCATTTGGATGTTCTTGAGATGGCATAGAGAAGAGGTCGACATATTGATGATGTAAGTGATGAAGAAGAAGAACATAATGTTGAACCGAAAAATGGAGGTCAACTAGAGTTGGCACAAGATGATGAAAGATTGATTAGAGATTTGACAAATGTGAATAGTAAACCATACTTTAACCCACTGGAGTATAGTGGTAAGTTGGATTCAGATGAGTTGATAGATTGGATTACCGAGATGGAGAAATACTTTCATTTTGAGGGTACCAGTGAAGAGAAGAAGGTAAAATTTCTCTGAAATAAGTTGAAGGGAAATGCTTCCTTGTGGTGGGAACATTTGCAAACTAATAGATAGAGGAAAGGAAAGGAAAAAATTAAATCTTAGGATCAGATGGTGAGTAAGTTGAAGGCAAAGTTTTTGCTGATGGATTATCAAGTCAATTTGTTTCAGAGATTGCAGAATCTCAAGCAGAAAGAATCTAGTGTGAAGGAGTACACTGAGGAGTTCTACAAGTTGAATATCAAATCCAGACATGCTGAAGATGAAGTTGAGAAGATTGTGAGGTATGTTAATGGTTTAAGAATGTCTATACAAGATGATATTAGTATGGTGAAATTGTAGAGTGTGGAAGAAACTTATCAGTATACCCTAAAAGTTGAAGAAAGATTGAATAAGAAGCATAAGAAGAGACAAATAGGAAGAGGCAAAATATTTCAAATAGGTAGATCCTTTACTGGAAGTGGCAAATCCTTTTTGGAATAGAATAAAGGCAAGGCAGAAGATAAGAGTGATGAAAATTCAAACTGGAGGAACAAAGGAAATTACTATTGGAATGGTGAACAAGGTGATTACCGGAATGAGGGTTTTAAGAGAGATTATAAGAGAAAATTTACTAGAACCTGTTTCAAGTGTGGTGGAGAAGGACACCGGCCTTTTGAATGTAGACAAGGGAATAAGAGGACTGAGAATGGCTGAAGAACTACTTTTGCAAAAGAAGAACCTACCGAATCGTTGAAAAATCAGAGGATGTTGAATCTTTGATGATAAGAAGAGCCCTATGCCAGAATGAGATAGATGAGGAAGCGTTGCAAACAAAGGATTTGTTCCAGACAAGATGTAAGGTGAAAGGTATGTTGGCATTTGATCATTTTTACTATATCGGTAATGTGTATTTGCTTGATACAACCAGTATATGTTTGTTGTAGAGATTAGATTTATGTATGATGACTATTTTGTATGTTGTCATTGATGGAAACTATATTTCTTTAAGTCATCTAAGTCCTATAGTTCAATCGGCTAGACTTAACTAGTAAAGCAAAGACAGTTTCATCAAAACTAGTAATTAGGACTTCAACCAGTAAATGGCATACAGTGTTACATTCTGACAATCGATACATGAAAATCATGAAGATTGAGATGATGTGGTTTTGTAGAAGCATTGAAGACTATCAGATGAAGATATGTTCGTGACTGCACATGTTGAATTGATCAGGTGAATGAGATTTTTTTGACATAACAGATTAGTTGATGGTGACTTAACTAGTAGTGATGAAAATCACTTAGATTGATAAAACGGCACAGAATTAGATTTGTTATGTCGATGGCCGACATAACTTAAGCATACAATGCAAGATTGTCTAGATGCATTGAAGCTAGGAAATTGTAATAAGGTTAGAGTCGACCTTATGATAATTTTACTTGTGTGATGAGGTATGAGAAGATATATATACATGAGCTTGATAGTGTGATGTGTGATGAGCGAATTGTGTATTTTTGATAGTGTGAAGATCAGAAAAGTTGAAAGATGAAATCTTTGTCATGTTGTAATATTTTGAAGTGGATCTTATCAGACACAAAAGGTGTTATATTGAGATCATTTGTACTTGTTGTCTTCCTAAAAATTGCAGAAATAAAATCCTCTTACAAGGTCACTCCTAATAGGGTGCAGTCAGATCCTAATAGTTTTGATCATTAAATCTTCTAACCAAGTGATCTATTAACTTGTGTTTGCAAATCCCAGTAACTTGGGTAGCTCCTAGCAGGGCTGGTCCTCACAGGCCTCATTCTATAACTCTTAACCGGGCTTAGACACTTCTAAAAGGGTGTGCCCCTAACCAAGTGTTATAGACCTTAACTAGTTAGACCTCTATACTATAGATAGTGGATCTTGTGGGTACTAACTCCCACCGTGGTTTTTCCCATTTGGGTTTTCCACATATAAATTCCTGTGTCATGTGGTTTATGCTTTGTGTGGTGATTGCATACTTGGTGTTATTTCTTACATGCCTATTGAGTTTTAAATTGGTGAAATTCATATTCAATTTTGTATTGTTTTTACTATCACTGATTCACCCCCCTCCCCCCTCTCAGTACCTTATAAGTTCATCAATTGGTATCAAAGCTTAACTTCCTTAAGGCTTAACTGCTTGAAATGGATCTCTAATCCTAAGGCAAATATGGGTGAAAGAATGAGCTATAGAGAGATGGCTAAAGAACTTGTTGAAACCAAGGATGAGCTAGAAACCCTAAGAGGCAATTATAATACATCAATATCTAAAAGGAAGGAACTGATTGAATAATTGTTAGAGATCTCTAAGAGCAGCTCCTCAAATGAAGCGCATCGATGCACTAGTTGAAGAAGTAAAGAAGCTGAATGGTGAAAAGACTAACCTAAGGAGAGAACTTGAAGCACTTACAATCTAGATGAGTGGGGAACTTGAAGCTAGAAGAAAGGCTAAGGATCAAATCTAAGATAAAGAGCATGAAATCTTTAAGATCAAGAAGGAGAATGCAAATTTGTATGAACATTGCCATGAGGAGAAAGAAGAAAAAGAAGCATTACAGTCAGATCTTGAAATGGCAATGTCTCTTAGAGAGACCCTCATGAAAACAAATGAAGATCTTACAAAGGAACTTGTTGAGGGCAATAAGAAGCTTGATAAATTCAACAAGAGCTCCTCTATGCTGGACGAACATATCCAATCTCAGAGGATGAAAGGTGATAAATTTGGGTTAGGATACAATACATCTGAGAAGGGAGAACCTTCTGGTATCAAGAGCAAAATGCATGAAGGTAAAATTGTTACTAAGGCTTAGAAGCCTACTGGTAAGAAAGCTTACAAACCTGTTTGCTTTAATTGTCTTAAACTAGGACATACTGCTAATGTTTGTAGAAGCAAATCTTATGCTAATACTGGTTATAGACCTAATACTAGATATGTGCCTAGGATATTTGAAGGTTATTGTTATACATGCAACATGTATGGGCATAGATCAATTCAATGTAAATATGGAGCAAAAAATCCAGTACCTCTTATGAACTTAAGACCTATTGGTGACTGGAGGAGGAATTTCACTAACCGAAGGATCACAAATTGGAAAAGACCCTGTGTTAACCGGTCTAGTCCTTATGAGATGGAAAAAAGAGTCAATGTGATTTGTTCAATCTACAACAATTTTGGACATGTGGCAATGAACTATAGAAAAAGAATGGGTAGAGGCAACTCAGGATCTTGGAGAGCATCTAGAATGGCATGCTATCATTGCAACAAACTGGGACACATTGCCAAGTTTTACAGAAAACAAAAGAACCAACCGGTGAATCATCCTACAGACCAGAAAGGAAAGCAGAAGGTTGATATTGAAGAAACCAGAGATGAGATGAATAAAAGCTAGAAGAATAAGAGTGATGACAAACCATCAGAGGAAATACATTCTTCACCTAATGTGGAGAATCCATCTCCGGGAAACTAAGTTGTTTCTACAACTTGGGGTGATCTTATTGCCAAATCTTGAGTTGAGCCCCTAGATGATGTACTGTAAGTTGAATCTACATATTCTGATGCATTTTGATATTTTGATGTGTTTCTAGATCAAAACTGGTAAACATCTTTGATTTTTTGCTACTGGCAATATGCTTTAGAGTTTTTTAAGGCATTTTATAGTTTTGTTGGTAAATGCATTGATTGCAGTAGTTAGAGTGCAAATAAATAGAACTTTCTGAATTTCATTTGTCACTCTACATCTTGAGAACTTTTGGCAAAGCGAGCAGAGTAGAGATAAGTTTGTGCAAGTGGCATTTATCATTTACCAGCAATCTAAGGTGATCAAAGTGAAGTTTGAGTCAGTGATCGAGTATTGAAAGTTTTTTACGATTGGAAACCCAGCACTGAAGCAGAAGAGGTATTTATTAGTGAATCTTACTCTTTGCTTTGAATTTTTGCATTTTGTAGTATGGAAAATCTGCATCTAGTTGATGTGACTGAGAGGGCAAGACCTTAATACCAACGACATCCATACAAGTGAGAGGAAATTGACCTTGTCGGTGCCCTATCTGGTGTACCGAATGGTGTTTTGCATGTAGAGGATATAAGATCCTTTTATCACTGTAAACTTGAAGATCTAGGAGTTTCATTTATTTATGAGAAATACAAAATTTTGTGCAATGAATGGGGTAGATTGAAAGAATAGTTCAGAAGCGTAGCCGATAAAGCTTTTCATCATGCAATCAATTTTATTGATGATTTTGATGATGAGTTGGTGAGATTTGTTTTGATCCTCATTCATGATCAATTCATGTGGTTGGACAAACCTCACAAAATCACTAAGGAAGAAATCCATGTTGCAACTGGCTTATGCTCAACGGGTGAAGTACCATTGCCTAGGTCTATACCTAAGAATGATGTTGAGAAGTTAACTAGATCTAGATGGGATAAAAGAGACATGATTGTGAATGATTTTAATGATCCCGCTGTGAAATTTGCATCTATGGTGATTGGCTATAGAATTTCCTATTCAAGTAGAATGAATAGTATACTGGCAACAGCTATTCATACTGCATACCGGATGATTAAGGAAAATATGGACTATGACTTGACTGAACCTTTAAGAAGTCAATTAGTGGAAAATTTGGAAGCAGTCAAGAAGGAGAAAAGGCTGAGATTTAAGTTTGGACAGCTTATCATGGGTTTATTCTTTTATTTCCAAAACTTTTTCCCCAGTATTGGTGATGTACAATGGATAACCAGGACACCTGCCCTATTGCAGATGAAGAACAACATTAGGATGCTGAAAAATAAGTTTGATGATATTTCATGGGGATATTTTAAGAAATTTCAAAAGGAAATGCATGCTACAAAATGCATATCGGCAGAGGTAGTCAATCGGTATTAGGATTCTATCTGTTTTATGGTTGACACAGATACATGCTTGATGGAAGCTGTTATTCCCAGGACCACATGGGCAATGCCCATAGGTTATGAAGTAGATAAAGATCTACTGGTTGCTTATGTTGATCATTTGTTAACTCAATCGGTCAATACCACCGCTGAGAGGTTTGGAACCTACAAGGAGAAACTATTGAAAATGCATTCTGAATTATAGAAATAGGTGATAGAAAAGAAGGTAAGAAAAGAGGTACAAGCCTTTACTGAGCCGACCGGATTCACAAAAGAACAGATAGCTGTAGTAAGAGCCAAATTTGAGGCTCAACAAGGTGGAACTTCCAGTGTACCAACCAATACCCCCACCAGTAAGACCAGAGCAACCAAAGTAGCTGAGAAGAAGAAAGGAGAAGAACCTAAGGTGAAACCTGTTGAATCTCAAAGAGGGAAACCCTCTAAAATACAATTTCATAGGAAAGGTAAAACTGTTGAACCTCCTGTTGTGCCTACCCAAACTGGAAAAAGAAAGAAGGAGAAATCTCACAAACCGATGACTGATATAGAGGAAACAAAATCAAAAGAAGATAAGAGAGCACTAAGGGCAAGTGCTAAGAAGCACTTGACCACTCGAAAAGGTAAAGTAGCTACAAAAATATTGACACTTGAAGATTATTTCACTAGAACGATTAGAATTATTAAGGAGTATGGTATTTACAAAGGTTTAAACATACTGTTTACTCATTTGTCTGAAAGTCAACGAAGGGAGATTGAAGATGCAGTCATCTTCAGTATGAACAATTTTAGTAGATCCCTCATTGAAGTACAAGGGAAAATTCCAGATTCCTTATATAATTTGATTGATGCTAGGTGGCAAGGGGCGATTAGCCTTGATAAAGAATTTATTGATTATACACTTAAGCACCTGCAATCGGAAGCAACTAAAGAGGAAATCGAACGAATAAAGGTGAATACAAAATCTTTGTTCAGATCAAAGAAGAGATTAATGAGAATGCTTGTTGGTGAGACCAAATCAATTCAAAAGGAGACTGAGATTTTGGTGAAAAAGGCTTTAGGTCTCATTCCCAATAAAGAAGAGGAGAAAGATGAAGTAATTGAAGATATTACTCCTGATATGCAAAAGTCAAAAGAACTTCCTGAAGGTGTAAAGATCACAGACTTTGAACTGGACAACAAGTATCTGCAAAATGATCTTATTGATACTGAACCGGTAGATATAACAGATGATGATATTGGTGATGCAGATAATGTTGCTAACACTGTTGATAATGTAGAATTTTTTGAAGTTGATATACAGATGATGGATACTCAGCAGGAATAGGTTGAGAACAAAGTGAACAGAAAGAAGAAGACAAAAGCTCAACAGAACAACTGGTGAATACACGGTCTAATGTTACTCAGACTGAACCGGTAATTGTAACTGTGGATGTAAATATTAATGTTGCTACTGATGACAATCAGAATGATAAGGGTGAAGAACAGAAGGTAGATGAATTACCAGTAAAGGAGCAAGCTGTTGAAAATTCGCAACCGGTTAAAGACACCACTAAAGGATAGGAGACAAAAAAAGAAAAGGAGGAAGAGAAGAAAAGAGAGGAAGAAAAGATAGAGAAAAAGGAGAAGACAGATAATAAGGATCAAGAGAAGAAGAAGAAAACAATTGTTGTTGATGATGATGATGATGATGATGATGATGATGACTCAATCAGCATAAAAGATCCAATAGACATGGATAATTTGAGTTCTACTACATTAATGGAGATTGCAACTGCAATGCAATCCCGGGCACAAAAGAAAAGATTAAGGGAACAAAAAAAGGAAGCAAAGACTATCAGGATTGTTGTTGATATTTTGTCAAGTCTCCTACTGGAGTCTGACATAGAAAATTTGGCATCCCCTATTACCAAACTTGGACAGTTAGTTGTTAGTGTTGGTGAACAACTTAAATCCCTTGAAGAAGCTGCATACATTTTTGTTGCAAAGGATTACAAGAAGAAAAGAGAAGAATAGTTAATGGTTGAGATAGATAAAGGGAAAGTAGCCCTAACGGTGAATAAAGATTTGTTGAAGATTGGACTGGAAACCGGTTGTAAGATTTTGGCGAATATTTCCAAATTTTCACTATTTTGTGCAAACTTGAGAAAGAAGAGAGCTGATATTGAGAAGAAAATACAAAAGTTAAGTGAAACTTTTATACCAGTACAGGACTCGGTGATCAGTTTTGGTAAAAAGGTGGTTTATCTGCAACACCAGTTAGAACTTTGTGAACATGAACAGGTGAAGTGGACTAGATCACTGAAAGAACTCCAGATTTAGCTACTTTCGAAAGTAGATATTCTTCAGAGAGCATTCAAGGAGTCAGAGGCAATTTTGGCTACTCCTGAGATGAGTACAATCGATGCTATAGAAGAGTTTGCAGCTCAGATCTTGACACATGTTGAGATTACTGAGGCATTGTTGGAAACATGGGACACTGATCTTAAGTAGTTCAAGTTTCATTACAATGATGTTTTCTTGAGAATTTCATTGTAAAGACCTTAACACTTTTATTATATATATACATGCAGTTTTTGATGACAAATTTTGATGTAATGTATGTTTTTTACTTCTTTATTTGGCATTGTCGTCAAAGGGGAGTAGAAATAGTTAAGAGTCAAAATTTTGTATGTATTTTTAAGGGGGAGTAATGATTTCATTTTTGTAATTGGCACGCAATTGCTAAGAGGGAGTGTATGTCATGAAGTCAATTTTTTTTTGCACACTTGGTTGAAAAAATTTTCTTAAGTGTTGCCATCAATGCCAAAGGGGGAGCTTGTTGGTATTTGATCATTTGTACTATACTAGTAATGTGTGTTTTCTTGATGCAACTGGTATATGTCTGTTGTAGAGATTAGATTTATGTATCATGATTATTTTGTATGTTGTCATTGATGGAAAATATGTTTCTTTAAGTCATCTAAGTCCTACAGTTCAACCAGTTAGACTTAATCGGTAAAGCAAAGACAGTTTCATCAGAACCAATAATTAGGACTTCACCCTATAAATGGCAAGCAGTGTTACATTCCGACAACTGGTACATGAAAATCATGAAGATTGAGATGATGTGGTTTTGTAGTAGAATTGAAGACTATCAGATGAAGATATGTTCATGATTGCACGAGCTAAATCGATCAGTTGAACGAGATTTGTTTGACATAACAGATTAGTTGATGGTGACTTAACCAGTAGTGATGAAAATCACTTAGATCGGTAAAACGACACAGAATTGGATTTGTTATGTCGGTGGCCAACATAACTAAAGCGTACAATGCAAGATTGTCTAGATGCATTGAACCTAGGAAATTGTAATAAGGTTCTAGCCGACCTTATCATAATTTTAATTTTGTGATGAGGTATGAGAAGATATATATAAATGAGCTTGATAGTGTGATGTGTGATGAGCGAATTGTGTATTTCTAATAGTGTGAAGATCAGAAAAGTTGAAAGATGAAGTCTTTATGATGTTCTAATTCCCTGAAGTGGATCTTATCAGAAATAGAAGGTGTTATACTGAGATCATTTGTACTCATTGTCTTCCTAATAGTTGTAGCAAGAAAATCCTCTTACAAGTTCACTCTTGATAGGGTGTAGTTAGATCCTAACAGTTCTAATCATTAAATCCTTTAACAAGGTGACACATTAACTTGTGTTTGCAAATCATAGTAACTTGGGTAGCTCGTAGCAGGGCTAGTCCTCACAGGCCTTATTGTATAGCTCTTAAACGAGCTTAGACACTTATAACAGGGTGTTCCCCTTACCGGGTGTTGTAGACCTTAACCGGTTAGATCTCTATACTGCAGATAGTGGATCTTATAGGTACTAACTCCCACCATGGTTTTTCCCATTTGGTTTTTCCACGTATAAACTCGTGTCATGTGGTTTATGCTTTGTGTGGTTATTGCATACTTGGTGTTATTTCTTACATGCCTACTGATTTTTAAATTGGTGAAATTGATTTTCAGTTTTGTATTGTTTTTACTATCACTGATTCACACCACCCCCCCCTCTCAGTGCCTTATAAGTTCATCAAGGTAAGTGTTGTAAGGTTATTATTGATAGTGGCAGTGCAGATAATTTAGCCTCAAAGGAGATGGTAAATAAGATGAAGTTGCAGAGGTTGAAATACCCTAAACCCTACCAGATGGCATGGATTTGGGATGATAAGAAGATCTTGTAAGTGAGAAATGTTTGGTTAAGTTGAAGATAGGAGAATACCATGATGAATTTTTGTGTGATATTATTCTTATGGATGTTTGCCATGTTTTGTTGGGAAGGCCCTAGAAGTATGATAGACAGGCTATGCATGATGGGAGAAGGAATATCTATACTATTGTTGCAAATGGGAGGAAGGAAACTTTGTTGCCTCTAGAGGAACCCCTGAGAAGTGAGATATGAATGAGTGTCAGAATTTGTTTGGTCGATGGGAGGGTTTCTAGATGGGTTGAAGAGTGAAAATGTGTGTTATGTGTTGATACCTAAGGAACCTGATTTGAAATCGGAGGAAGAACAACCGGAGGAGATAAAAGAGTTGTTGATAGAGTAGAAAGACATCATTTCAGATAATGTACCTAATGGATTACCCCTTGTGATAAGAATAAGTCATTGCATGGATTTGATTCCTAGAGCTAGTTTACCTAATAAGGCAGCACACCAGATGACACCAGCAGAGAATAAAGAGTTGAATTGGAAAGTGCACGAGTGTTTGAGGAAAGGTCTAATCAAAGAAAGTCTGAGCCCTTGTGCAGTACCTATTGTTTTGGCACCGAAGAAGAATGGGGAATGGAGGATGTGTGTCAATTCAAGAGAAATAAACCAGATTACAGTGAAGTATAGATTTCCTTTGTCGAGGATGGATGACATAATGGAATTTTTGAGTGGAGCTAGATATTTTACAAAGATTGATTTGAAGAGTGGATATCATCAAATTAGAATCAGAGAAGGTGATGAATGGAACACAACATTTAAGACAAATGAAGGCTTGTATGAGTGGTCGGTAATGCCCTTTGGATTGACTAATGCATCGAGTACTTTAATGAGATTGATGAATGAGGTATTGAAGAAATTCTTGGGTAAGTTTGTGATTGTATATTTAGATGACATTCTGATTTTCAGTAAGACAAAAGAGGAGCATTTATTGCATATGAGACAATTTTTGTAGAGACACTGAGAAGAGAAGTTGTTGATTAATCTAAAAAAGTGTAGTTTCATGAAGGAGGAGCTTGTATACTTGGGTTTTGCGATATATGTAGATGGATTGAAGATGGACCCTGAGAAAGTGAAAGCAATTGTTGAATGGCCTACACCAGAGAGTATTGGAGAGGTAAGATCATTTCATGGACTAGCTAGTTTCTACTGGAAGTTCATCAGAAATTTCAATGCAATTTGTAGCCCTAAGACTAAGACAATGAGGGGAGACAGGAAGGATTTTAAGTGGATTGCTGGAGAAAACTGAAGTTTTGAATTGTTGAAGAAAAAGGTGACTGAGTAACCTGTGTTAGCCTTACTGGATTTCAGTAAAGTCTTTTAGGTGGATTGTGATGTTAGTGGAAGTGCAATTGGAGCTATGTTGACCCAGGAAGGAAGACCTGTAGCATATTTCAATGAGAAATTGAATGATGCATGAAGAAGATATTCAGTCTATGATCAAGAGTTCTATGCCATAATTCAAGCCTTGAATAAGTGGAGAAACTATTTATTTCTTAAGGAGTTTGTGTTGTACATAGATCATCGGGCTTTACAGTATTTGAGCAGTTAGAGTAAGTTGAATCAAAGACATATGAGATGGGTTGAGTTTATGCAAAGTCATAGTTTTATTTTAAAACACCTAAGTAGGAAGTCAAATAAGGTCATTGATGCCTTGAGTAGAAGAAGAAATTTGATAATAGAGATGAGAGTTGTAGTATTGGAATTTATTTAATTGAAGACCCTGTATGCGGAAAAACCAAATTTTGCAAAACCTTGGAGAGCTTGTGTTGAACCTATTGTTGTAGATTGAAGTAAGTGGTTAGATTATTTCATTTAGGATGAGATGTTGTTTAGGGTAAATCAATTGTGTATACCCGGAGTTCTATGAGAGACAATTTGATCAAGAAGAAACATAATGGAGGATTGGCAGGACATTTCGGGATTGATAAAACAGTGGGTTTGGTAAGTGAGAATTAATTTTGGCCTCAAATTCATAAGGATGTCAAGAAATTTGTTCAGAGTTGCAAAATTTGTCAAGTTGCAAAAGGAAGTAGTTAGAATACTAGATTATATAAGCCTTTGACAGTACCAGAGAGACCTTGGGAAGATATAAGCATGGATTTCATATTGGGATTACCGAAGACTCAGAGAGGAAATGATTCTATATTTGTGGCGGTCGATAGATTTTCAAATATAGTAGATTTTATACCTTGTAAGAAGACAAAAGATGCAGTTCATGTAGCAAATCTATTTTTCGAAGAAATTGTGAGATTGCATGGGTTATCAAAGAGCATTGTTTCTAACAGAGATACTAAGTTTGTTGGTTACTTTTGGAGGACATTTTGGAAGAAGATGAAGATAGATTTAAAGTTTAGTTCTACGTTTCACCCACAGACAAATGGACGGACCAAGGTTGTAAACCAGAGTTTGGGGAATTTGCTGAGATGTTTGAGTAGAGATAAACCTGGAAGTTGGGATTTGATGTTGATACAGGCAGAGTTTGCATATAATAATTCAGTAAAACAGAGTACAGGGAAGACACCATTTGAGATAGTTATAGGAGTGAATCCTAAGGGAGTTTCAGAATTGAAAGATATCAGTCATGAAGCTAAGAGGAGTGTATAAGAAGAAACAAAAAATATAAGGAGAAGGAAAATCAAAAAATAAGACATAAGGAATTTGAAGTTTGAGATGAAGTGATGGAATATCTGAGAAAGGGGATATTTTCTGTTGGAACCTATAATAAGTTGAGGATGAAGAAGTTTGGACCATGTAAGATCTTGAGGAAATTTGATTCGAGTAATGCATACGAAGTGGAGCTACTAGACACCCTCGACATATCACCCATTTTCAATATTGGAGATCTTTATCAATATCATGAAGCAGAACTTAGTGACAGTGAACTAGAATTGAAGCGGTTTCTTGAGAATAAACTCTGATGCAGGAGCATCCATGGTTCTTGGCAATCTTGCATCACCCAAAAATATTTCCTTTCAGTTTCTTTGATCTTTTCAAAAAAATTGTGAGTTACCTTTGTTGGCATTATGTGAACCGGTATGTGGACATAATGACATTGTATGTTGTCATTGATGTCAATATGTTGAAGAGGTGTGAACCGGCATATGTGAGAACTGATATAACACTGTGAATTGGTATTTGTACCAAAGTGAAGTGGTGTGCTTGTTCATGATGAACCGGCATATAGCTATGGGAACCAGCATATAGAAGTATTGTATGACTACTGGTTGGTAGTCTCAACTTCAGGGTTTCCAGTAGATGTGCTTCAAGCCTATGTGGCTCAACCAGTGACATTGTGTGATGAGTTAGCATTGTAAAGAAGAACAGATCATGTTGTCATGTAAGCATGTGTGCGTGAAGGATCTTGCATGAAGGAGATTGTTTCTATCTACCTCAGGAATGTGCGAAGTCTATAAAATGGTGATAACGTGTGATGGGTTATCAGTCGCCATAAAATCGGTGGAAATGGACGATGGAGAATGTCTTGAGTTTGGATCAAGATCTGTTGCATTTAATGCAGTGTTCTCAACGGTCAGGATTGAACCACTTGAATTCCTTAACCGAACAGGTTTAGGGTTTAGGATTTATGCTACTAACCTATCTGTTTTCCTATAAGGTTGATGTTGTGTCTCTTTCTGAGGTTGTTGGAAAAAGTTGTGTGTGTGTGTATCCAAGAGAAGGGATACATGATTCTTGCCAAACCAAAAGGAGAGAAGTGTTACCTACAAAGTGTAAGTGCAGAAGGTGAAGAGGAGCTTAAGCAGATCTGCATTGGCATTGAGTGTTGTTACTAGATCATTTTAATACCTGTTGATCTCTAACCACCTCAACAGTTGGAAAATCCCTTAACAGGGTAGCCTTAACTGGCTTGTTGAAAATCCTTTAACAAGGTAATTCAAAGCTACTGAGTTCAGAATCCTTTAGCTATTGAATTCTTGAAATCCTCTAACAAGGTAACCTTTAACAGGGTTTAACCCTTAACCAGGTATTGTAGCCATTCCTTAACCGGGTGATCTCTAACAGGATCAGTTCCTAGCAGAACCTATTGTAATGTCTCTAACAGCACAAGGCTTCTAACAGAGCGGACTTCTAAAGAGTTCAAAAATAGCTTGTGGGTATTCATCCCCACCATTGGTTTTCCCAGTTGGGTTTCCACAAGAAAAATATGTGTGTCATGTGTGATGCTTTTATCTTGTGACACTTTGCTATTGTCTGTCAAGCATATGATGGTTCTGTGTTTTATGCCTGTCAATAAAACATGTTGAACTAGCTGTTATTATGATCTGATGATAGATTACCTATTTATGCATAAGGGTGAAATGGTAGTATCATCTTGAGTTGAGTAGAAAGCTAAGTGAGTAACCGGTTAATGCTTGTCTCAGACGTTCTTAGCTTTACCAGTTGCACTCTGTTTCAAACCGGTGTCACTGTTTGCCAGTCATTTGGAGTTTCTGCTGTCAAACCGGTTTAGGACTGTATTTTTTGTCTGTACTGATTCACCCCCCCCTCTCAGTATCGGTTTCATACTATTCGCTCATCATTGAGTTATCAATTGGAATCAGAGCATCCTCTAGGTCCTCTATGTTTTAAGCTTAACCGCTTGAGGTAAAGATCCCAGTCAAATGATGAAGAGGGAAGGCCCAAAGTTTAACAAGGAAAATTTCAGTATATGGAAAGACAGAATGAAGATATTCATTAGAAGAATGGGTGCTCAACACTGGAGCTATTTTGAGACTGCCTATGTTTCTCCTACTAGTACCCTTACCGATGACCAAAAGAGAGAGATGCAAGAGAATGGGCAAGTCATGGAAGTGCTAATTAGTAGTTTATCTAACACTGAGTTTATTGATATTCAAGATAAGGTAAATCCCAAAGAGGTATGGGATACTCTTGAAAATATCTATGGCGATGATGAGCATGTAAAACAGGCCAAGGAAGAAAGCCTGAGAGGGAAGTTTGAAGATATGAGGATGGTTGAAGGTGAGACCATTCAACAGTATGGAATAAGAATCAAAAAAGTTGTTAGAGATATCAAGAGTGCAGGTGTTAAAATAGAAGATTCCACTATGGTAAGCAAAGTTCTGAGATCCCTATTGCCAGTCTATGCAATAAGGGTTGCTGCTATTCAGGAGCTGAGATCAATAGACAAGACTAAGGTATCCCTGGACTCCATCATAGCAAAGTTGACAGCTTATGAGCTAAATAGTTTTCATGGCAGTGTTCAAAAGACTGAATCAGCTTTTAAAGCTTCTATTGTACCATCCAGAAAAGAAAAATAAGTTAGCACTAGTGGTGAACCAAGACAAAGCAGAGAAATGGATGATGAGGAGATTTTGATGGAATTTGAAGATCTCCTTGCTAGGAAACTTCCTAAAGGAACCGAGAAATACAAAGGTAAGCTACCTTTGAAATGCTTTTCTTGCAACCAGATAGGACATATTGCTGTAAACTGTCCTAATGGCGACAACAAGGACAAACCGGAAAGGTCCAAGAAATTCAAAGGAAGAAATTGGAGAAACTATTTTGTGGCAGTTGATGAAGGTGTCACAGATGAAGAATTAGAGGATGAAGAAAATGAAGATATTGTGTTTGTTGCTATCAAAGAAGATGTGTCAGACAAGAAGGCTCTTGTCTCCCGGTTTGATAATTCCAATTAGTGGATCATTGACAGTGGCTGTTCTCACCATATGACTGGTGACCGGAGCAAGTTTCTATCCTTGGAGGAGTATGATGGTGGTGTGGTTCGCTTTGGCAATGATGCACCATGCATGGTCAAAGGAAAAGGGTCCATCTCTCTGAATGGAAAGAGTAGTGCTGACAATGTGTATTGGGTTGATGGTCTTAGACACAACCTTCTGAGTGTTGCCCAGCTGAATGACAGTGGCCTCACTTTGGAATTCAAGAATGGAGTTTGCAGAATCAAAGGAAAAGATGGTGAACTGGTGGCCACTGGCATGCAAACCAAAGGTAACCTATTTCATCTAAATGCAAGTATAAGTACATGTCTTATGGCTAAATTTGATGATAGCTGGATATGGCATAGGAGATTCTGCCATGTAAACTTTGATAACATTGTGAAGGCTAGTAAGATCAAGGTAGTTAGAGGGTTGCCGGTACTAAGCAAACCGGATAACACCTTGTGCAGAGAGGGTCAACTGGGGAAAATGTCTTCCTCAACCTTTAAAGGTAAATTTTTCACTGCTGACAACTTGCTTGATCTTGTGCATACTGATTTGTGTGGTCCTATGAAAACTAGAAGTGTGCAAGGTGATAGGTACTTCATGATTCTCACTGATGACTATTCAAGAATGATGTGGGTCACATTCTTGAAAGACAAGTCTGAAGCCTTTGTAAAGTTTAAAGCTTTCAGAGCATTAGTGGAGAAGGAAAGCGGTAAAATGATCAAGTGCCTGAGAACTGATCAAGGAGGGGAATTCACTTCCGGTGAATTCAACAAGTACTATGAAGAACATGGCATCAAGAGGCAATTTTCCGCCCCTCAGACTCCATAGCAGAATGGCCTGGTAGAGAGGAATAACCAAACTATGGTTGAAGCAACTAGAACCATGTTGATTCAAGGAGAGGTAGTTCACACCTTTTGGAGAGAAGCGGTGAGCACTGCAATCTACACAATGAACCAAGTACTCATCAAGAAAGGTAAGGATAAAACTCCCTATGAGTATTGGACCGGTAAGACACCTGTGGTTAGCTACTTTAGAGTGTTTGGTAGCAAATGTTACATCAAGAGAAGTGAACATCAGAACAAATTTGATGTGAAATGTGATGAGGGAATATTCCTAGGATATTCCACCAAGAGCAAAGCTCTCAAGTATTTCAACAATAGGACTCAGAGAATTGTGGAAAGCATCAATGTAAGAGTTGATGAAACCTCTGAGAAAATTGAGGAAACAAGTACTGAGCAAGCGGTAAGTGAACCGGTTGCAACCTTCTGGGAACCGGTTGTCAGTCAACCGAGTACTAGTAACAGTGTTCCTACACCGACAGATCTAGATGCTGATACTTATGGAGATAAGGATGAAGAAGAAAAGCAAGAGGAATCTATCAAGACCATTCCTCGGTATGTCAAGCTGAATCATGATCCTAAGCAGATTATAGGAGATAAGGATGCAGGAATCCCTACAAGAAGAAAATTCAAAGAAAACTCATGTATGATCTCTGAATTCGAGCCTAAAACATTCAAAGAGGCACATAAAGATGAAGACTGGATCAAAGCAATGGAAGAGGAACTTGACCAGATAGAGAAAAATGGTACACGGTCCTTGGTACCCAGATCGGAGCACAAAAATGTCATTGGTACAAAATGGGTCTTGAGAAATAAGCTGAATGAGGATGGCACAGTGATTAGAAACAAAGCCAGATTGGTATGCAAAGGATATGCTCAAGAAAAAGGAGAAGACTATGGAGAAACCTTTGCTCCTATAGCCAGATTGGAAGGAGTTCGTATGCTTCTTGCATATGCAGCTTTTAAAGGCTTCAAAGTATATCAAATGGATGTAAAATTTGCATTCCTAAATGGTGTACTTGAAGAGGAGGTGTATATTGAGCAACTAGATGGGTTTGCCCTATCTGAAGACAGTGACATGGTATGTAGGCTACATAAAGCCTTATATGGGCTAAAGCAGGCACCTAGAGCATGGTATGAATGCCTGCATTCCCATCTTGTGAAGATTGGATTTGAGATAACAAGTGAAGATAGAAATATCTACTTGAAGTCTAAAGGAGATCAGATCCTGATCTGTGAGGTATTTGTTGATGACATTATCTTTGGTGGAGATGACAAGATGAGTAATGAATTTGTAGATGAGATGAAGAAAGAGTTTGAGATGTCACTCATAGGGGAGATTAAGTTCTTCATTGGACTGTAGATCCAGCAGATGAAAGATGGAATTTTTATCACTCAATCCAAGTATGTCAAAGAGGTGTTGAAGACCTTTGGCATGGAAGATAGCAAACCGGTTGGTACACTGATGGTGACTGGTTGTAAACTATCCAAAGAGGATGACTCTGCATTGGTTGATGAAAAGGAATATCAATCAATGATTGGTAAGTTAAATTTTGTAGTGCATAGCAGACCGGATATTGTACATGCAGTTGGCATTACTGCAAGGTTCCAGAAAAGTCCAAGAGAATCCCACTTGGTTGCAGTTAAGCGGATTCTTAGGTATCTGAAAGGAACTATTGACTATGGGTTATGGTATCCATACAATAATGATTTTAACCTAAAAGTGTTCACAGATGTTGATTGGGCTGGTAATGTAGATGACCGGAAGAGCACAACCGGTGGTGAATTCTTCCTCAGTGGTAGACTAGTCTCATGGATGAGTAAAAAGCAGAGTTGTATCTCTCAGTCTACAGCGGAAGCAGAGTATGTTGCAGCTTTCATGAACTGCACTCAGACAATTTGGATGAAGCATGTATTGAGTGGCTTCAAAGTTCCTGTATCTGAACTGGTAAGTATATTTTGTGACAATACTAGTGCAATTAATATCTCCAAGAATCCGGTTTTACATTCTAGAACCAAGCACTTTGAGCTTAACTTTCATTTCTTGAAGGAAAAGGTTCAAAACAAAGAGATTGCACTGGAGCATGTTTTCAGTAAGGAGCAGTTAGCAAACATATTCACCAAGCCTCTCCCAAAGACTACATTCATATACTTAAGAGGTGAATTAGGGGTATTACCCCTTCCGGAGGTGAACTAAAGGTATATGCTCTACATCAGTCATGTATTGCATAGACAATTTTTTCTTCACGATTGATGTGTTGAAGGATGCTACTCCTTAGGGGGAGCAGCATAATGGAATGGGGAAGCTTGTGCCTCCACTTTGACATTGTTGTCAAAGGGGGAGAAGATGTGAAGCAAAGAAGATATCTGCAGAAATTGGGGGAGAAGATGTGAAGCGGAGAGATATCTTTGTATATTGCCATCAATGCCAAAGGGGGAGATTGTTGGCATTATGTGAACCGATATGTGGACATAATGACATTGTATGTTGTCATTGATGTCAATATGTTGAAGAGGTGTGAATCGGCATATGTGAGAATCGGTATAACACTGTGAATCGCCATTTGTGCCAAAGTGAAGCGGTGTGCTTGTTCATGATGAACTGGCATATAGTTATGGGAACCAGCATATGGAAGTATTGTATGACTACCAGTTGGTAGTCTCAACTTCAGGGTTTCTGGTTGATGTGCTTCAAGCCTGTGTGGCTCAACTGGTCACATTGTGTGATGAGTTAGCATTGTAAAGAAGAAAAGATCATGTTTCCATGTAAGCCTGTGTGCGTGAAGGATATTGCATGAGGGAGATTGTTCCTATCTACCTCGGGAATGTGTGAAGTCTGTAAAACGGTGATAATGTGTGATGGGTTATCAGCCGCCATAAAATCAGAGGAAATGGATGATGGAGAATGTCTTGAGTTTGGATCAAGATCTGCTGCATTTAATGCAGTGTTCTCAACGATCAGGATTGAACCATTTGAATTCCTTAACCGAACAGGTTTAGGGTTTAGGGTTTATGCTACCGACCTATCTGTTTTCCTATAAGGTTGATGTTGTGTCTCTTTCTGAGGTTGTTGGCAAAATTTGTGTGTGTGTGTATCCAAGAGAAGGGATACATGATTCTTGCCAAACCAAAAGGAGAGAAGTGATACTTGCAGAGTGTAAGTGCAGAATGTGAAGAGGAGCTTAAGCGGATCTGCATTGGCATTGAGTGTTGTTACCAGATCATTGTAATACCTGTTGATCTCTAACCACCTCAATAGTTGGAAAATCCCTTAACAGGGTAGCCTTAACCAGCTTGCTGAAAATCCTTTAACAGGGTAATTCAAAGCTACTGAGTTCAGAATCCTTTAGCTATTGAATTCTTGAAATCCTCTAACAAGGTAAACTTTAATAGGGTTTAACCCTTAACCAGGTATTGTAGCCATCCCTTAACCAGGTGATCTCTAAAAGGATCGGTTCCTAGCAGAACCTATTGTAATGTCTCTAATAGGACAAGGTTTCTAACAGAGCGGACTTCTAAAGAGTTCAAAAATAACTTGTGGGTATTCATCCCCACCGTGGTTTTTCCCAATTGGGTTTCCACATGAAAAATATGTGTGTCATGTGTGATGCTTTTATCTTGTGATACTTTGCTATTGTCTGTCAAGCATATGATGGTTCTATGTTTTATGCCTATCAATAAAACATGTTGAACTAGCTATTATTATGATCTGATGATAGATTACCTGTTTATGCATAAGGGTGAAATGGTAGTATAGTCTTGAGTTGAGTGGAAAGCTAAGTGAGTAACCGGTTAATGCTTGTCTCAGACATTCTTAGCTTTACCAGTTGCACTATGTTTCAAACCGGTGTCGTTGTTTTCCAGTCATTTGGAGTGTCTGCTATCAAATTGGTTTAGGACTGTATTTTTTGTCTGTACTGATTCATCCCCCCTGTCAGTACCGGTTTGGTACTATTCGCTCATCATTGAGTTATCAACCTTGGCATTGATCATTTCTCTTGCGGAGCTGGATTTGAACTTCATTCTTGTTCATCTTTCTTGTTCTGGATCCATGTTTCATTTTGGGATCTCTTTCAGGCAAGTTATCACTTCCGGATTGGCTAGCAATTTTTTGTTTCCCTGGATGCTTGAGCTTAACCTCTAGTTGGTGTTCCTGGATCTTGCGGAGTGATTCCTTGATTTGTGGAGATGACTTATCATGTGTGGTATGATCTTCGATGCCTGTTTGACCCTCTTGTTGGCCTGTGCTTCATGGTGAGTCTTTTCCAGAGTGTTTTCATCTCATCTTTGGGCCAACCTATCTACACATTTCATTTTCCTTTCTTTGGGGAATGTGAACTTTCCTGGCCGACTCGGATGTTCCCGGATGCTATATAATGATCGTAGAAGATTTAGTATTCAGGATATAGAACAATAGATTGTAATTTGAATCTGATTTTTTCTTCCGGATTGATGCATATGGATGTATATCTATAATAGGGCAGTGGTTTGTACGTAAGCTAAATGTTACCAATAGTTGCATTTGAATCAATGAATTGATCCACGCCTGATCTGGCATTCTCTCTTGCTCTCCTATGTTGTATTGTGTTGTTTTAATATTGTTGCATGGACCGGACTTCCTCTTTGGGGACCCTCATATCTGTGATTGCACCACTTTGGGAATTAGATGGTGATTAATGAATGGGATTAAGCACTATGAACATTTGGATTTGGAGCATTAAAATGAACCAATGGTTTAGAATTAAAACGGATAATATTGGGTTGCATAGTGGATTATGAATGACTAAATCTATGTTCTTAAAAGGAATGGTAGTGGGATTATTGTGGTAGATGATATGATTAAGATGTTATTATATTCTTATGAATGTATTAAGTTAAGTAATGGCATTGAGAAACCCTAGGGAAAGGTTAATCTAGGTGATGATGCTTATTTCCACTTACATGCTTATGTTCATGAATAGATTTGATTGTGTACATGACTAGATGATGCATGCATTATTTGAGATCACGCTAAAATGATATTATGGTTTTGAATAAAATGTGTTGCATTAGTTATTATTTTAAAAAAAAATTATCTCTATTTACTTGTTAGGTAGTTATATTTCTCTAGGGTATTTTGGCAGGCATTACATCTAGTATTAGAGCCCATGTTCATACACTGGGTACTTTGGTTTCATGTTTGAGGCTATATCTAAGGCACCTTATCGGATGACTACTCAAGATTTGAGCGAGTTGCAGTTGCAGCTAGATGATTTGTTGGCTAAGGGTATCATTTGTCCTAGTCATTCCCCATGGGGAGAACCTATGTTGTTTGTTAAGAAGAAGGATGGATTTTTTTAGTTTTTGCATAGATTATCGACAACTAAATAAGGTGATGGTGAAGAATCATTATCCTTTTTCAAGGATTGATGACCTCTTTGATCAAATTAAGGATGCTAAGGTCTTCTCTATGACAGATCATGAGTGAGGATATCACCAATTGAGGATTCATGAGGCGGATATTCATCGGATAACATTTCACACTCAGTATGGACATTATAAGTTTACAGTGGTTCCATTTGGGCTTACTAATGCACCCTCAATGTTCATGAGCTTGACGAATAAAGTATTAAGGATGTATCTTGATATATTTGTGCTTGTGTTCCTTGATGATATATTGGTGTATTTGAGGTCTATAGAGGAGCATGAGGACCATAAGAGGTTATAGCTGTTGCAATGTCTTTGTGAGAATTAGTTGTATGCCAATGTGGCTAAGTGTGAGTTCTTTTAGACCAAGGTTAAGTATCTTGGCCATACCATTTCAGGTCAGGGTATTGCAGTGGATCCCTATAAGATTCAGGCTATTGTAGTTTGGCCAGCGCCTACTAATGTGGGAAAAGTTCATAGTTTTATGGGCCTTGCAAGCTACTATCATTGGTTTGTTCAGGGATTTTTTATGATTGCTCATCCCAAAACTTCTCTTTAGAGGAAAGGGAAGAAGTGTTTTTGGTCAAACCAGTGTGAGACAACATTCCAGATCCTTAAGGAACATTTCACTAGTGCACCTATTCTAGCAGTGCTAGATCCTTTAAGTGATTTTGTGGTGTGCATGGATGCCTCTTTGGAGGGTTTAGAAGTAGTCCTTATGTAGGATGGTCATGTGATATCTTATGAGTCACGTAAACTCAAAGATGATGAGTTGAACTATCCCACTGACAATTTAGAGTTAGAGATAGTTGTGCATGCTTTGGTGAGATGGATGTTTTTTCTTCTTGGGTATCGGTTCGATTTGCATAGTGATCATCGTAATTTGTAGTATATCTTCACGCAACCGAACTTGAATTCTAGGTACCGTTGGTGGATGGAGCTCCTTTGTGAGTACGATTTTATGGTCAAGCATATTTAGGGCAAGGAGAATGTGGTGGTAGATGCTTTGAGTCACAAAAGGAATGAGGTTTCAGTGACGACTCTTAGTGTCGATTTGAGGAGTCTAATTCTTAGTGTGCTTCCTTTGGATGCTTGGTACCAGGAGGTTAGAGCAGAGATTGCATCAGGAAGAACTCTTGAGGGGAGATTTGCAGCCTATTCATTGGAGTAAGATGATCTTCTTCAGCATTTGAGACATATTTATGTTCCACCTTCAGATGGACTTCATGTTTAGATCTTGTTAGAGGCACATCGTACACCTTGCTCGGCACATCTAGGTGTCAAGAAGATGCATGCAGATATTTGACATATGTATCTGTTAGACAACTCAGATAATCAGAGGACAATTGAGAGGGGGGAGTGAATTAGTTGTCAATGGATTATAGAACTTTAAGCATTAAAACCTTATTACCGGAATACTTAAACAAAATATCAGAATACAAGATATAACAGTTAAGCACAAATATAAACCACAGAACATTTACCAACCATCCACAAAAGATAACACCAAGATTTTTACGTGGAAAACCTATTAAAGGAAAAAAACACAGTGGGAAGCCTACCCACAGTCAGATAATACTTATGCATTAAGTATGTGATTACAATAAGAGGGGCATGCACATGCAGGAAGCCCAATAGCCTAGAGCACACTGCTCATCACAAAAGCAGCCTCACTGACTACAAAATAAATCTAGACTACAATCTGGAAGAAGAATGAACTACAAGAATAGCATCTCCTATTCATGAGTACAATTCTGGTTAAGCTCAGTACCGGAGGTCTTAAACCTCTTTCACAAACCCAATTCAATCACCTATGATCAACCAAAAACCTCTGCATATGATTAAACTTTATTCGCACATAGATAATCACATATCCCATAAACCCAAGAGTATACCCATCTATGCATGATCTACAAAGAGATCTTACATCATAGTTATACCAACCTGGAACCTAAACAATTAGGTCAGCCACCTAAAAGATAATACAATAAACTCAAAACATAAACCCGCAATCCAATGATCAACCAAGTCATCCTAAGACCGAAACAACATAATCCAATCAATAAACCCAACTAGTCACACATCGCGATCATCCACCAACACATTACATAAAACGGTCCATAACCTAGCCGAATAAGATAGCATTAGATCCAGACCCAAATCCAAGACCACCAATCAACAGGAACATGAACAAGATAACCAACAGCATCTCGAAAGCCATCTAGAAGCCACGCCAACACCACTTATCACATGCATCAAAAGATCTTCAACAAATCTTTGTTGATATAACCCTTATCGGTGACCAAAAGGCTTACTAGAACAAATGATAGCTCCTGAGTCATCAAATCCCAAACCAATTGATCGTGACACACCTTTGAATAGCATGAATGATAGATCCAAACCAAATCCACAAAATGAAGCATGCCGGAGCATATCGGATCAATATCATAAACCAACCACTCTATCAGAACCTACCAGAAGCCGGTAAATAACCAAAACAACCAATGTTTCCATCAATGACAAAACATCAATACAACACATAATCAATTCCTCTAATTGCCAACAAACTCCCCCTTTGGCATTGATGACAACACTAGATGTGAAAAAAATCCAAGTGCCAAGAAATGCCAAACAAGTCTCCCAAAAGATGATATAACAATGAAGTTAACAAACTCCCCCTGTGAATGATATCTCTATTAAGCTCTGATCTCTCCCCTTTATTGATATTATGTTAAGCTCTATTTTCACATATATCTCTCCCCCTTTGACATCAATGCCAGAAATCTGACATGAACATCAAAGAAAAATCATAAATCCACTTAGCCACACAACTAATTACTCCCCCTGAGTAGTGGCACCAACACATCACTCTGAAATGAATAGTATCTTTGTAAATGCATGTCAAAGTGATGCCAATCAGCATCATGCAGGTCTCTACCAGAGGGGCAGAAACCCCCAATTTGTCTTTAAAGTACTCAAATGATTCCTTAGGCAAAGGTTTAGTGAAGATATATGCAATCTTCTTTTTAGTGCTCACATAAACAAGTCTGACTTCATTTGCTTCCACCTTCTCCTTCAAAAAGTTATACTTGATAGATATGTGCTTTGTCTTAGAATAAAATATTAGATTCTTTGATATATCAATAGAAGCAGAGTTATCACAGTGAATAACTATCGGTTCATTACAATCCACCCTTATATCCTTCAACACTTGCTTCATCCATAGAACTTGTGTACAATTAGTAGTATTAGCAACATACTCAGCTTCAGCAGTAGATAAAGGTGTACATGATTGCTTCTTGTTGATTCATGAAACAAGTTTCTTTCCAAGAAAGAAAGCTCCACCGGATGTGCTCTTGTGGTCATCAACATCTCCAGCCCAATCAGCATCTCTATATGCACATAGTGTAAAGTCATCATTTTTAGGATACCACAAACCAAATTCAGTGGTTCCCTGCAAATACCTGAAAATCCTTTTCACCGCACTCTCATGATTCTCTCTAGGGTCACTCTGATATCTTGATACAATACAAAATGCATTCATTATATCCGGTCTAGTCTAAATCAGATATAACAAACCTTCAATCATAGAATTGTACCTTGTAGGATTTATCAATGTTGATGCATCTTTCTTAGTCAATTTCTCACTTGTAACCATAGGTGTACCAACTGGTTTAGAATTTTCCATACCAAATTTCTTCAACAACTCTCTAGCATACTTAATTTGACAGATGAAAATGCCTTTATCAGTCTGAGTAATCTGCAAACCTAAGAAAAGTTTCATCTCCCCAATCATAGACATCTTAAATTCATTCTTCATATTTTTAGAGAATTCCATACATAGCTTATCCTCACCTCCAAAAATGATATCATCAACAAAGACTTCAAAAATCAATATGTCATCATCAGCGATCTTATAGTATAAATTATTGTCAACATTACCTTTAGTGAAACCAAGCTTCAAAAGATATTTATCCAATCTTACATATCTAGCTCTAGGGGCTTGTTTCAATCCATATAAAGCTTTCCTTAACTTGAAAAACCATGTTTTTGTCATCTGAAAGTGAAAATCCATTAGGTTTCTCAATGTAAACTTCCACTTCAAGATCTCCATTCAGAAATGCACACTTAACATCCATCTGATAAACCTTGTAGTTCTTATGGGCAGCATAAGAAATAAATAATCTTACAACTTAAATCCTAACTACCAGAGAAAAAGTTTCATCATAATCAATTCCTTCCTTCTGAGAATATCCTTTGCAAACCAATCTAGCATTGTTCCTCACAACTTGTCCATCTTCATTCAATTTATTCCTAGAAACCCATTTAGTTCCAATAACATTATTACTTTTAGGTCAAGAAACTAAAGTCAATGTATTATTTGTTTCTATCCATAGCTTTCATCCAACATTCATCATTACATGCTTCAATTACTGCTGCCGATTTGATTTTTGAGAAATTAAACATACCTCATCAGCTGTCAACCTTCTTCTTGTCATCACTCATTTGTTCTTGTCTCCAATGATCTGATCTTCTGAATGATTTAACCTTACATACCGAGGAGTCTTCTGACTTTTCGTTCCTCTACTCTAATCTTCAGATATTATTCAATTTTCTGATACTGTCAGAATAACTGGTTCAATATTGTGTTCCAGCATAGGTACTATCAGTTCAGTTATGATCATTTCCACTGTCGGTTCTCTCTCATAAGTTCTTATTTGATTTCAATTCTTCTCATCCATCTTGACATTAGTTCTCTCCATGATTCTTTGCAATCTATTATTATAACATCAATATTCTTTGCTTTCATTAGAATAACCAAGAAATATCCCTTCATCACATCTAGGATCAAACTTTCTAATGAAATCATCTTTTTGATATAGCATTTACTACCAAAGATTCTGAAATTCTTAACTGTAGGTGTATGACCAAACCATAACTCATAAGGTGTCTTACCGGTGTCTCCCTTGATATGAACTTTGTTGAATGTGTATACCATCATACTCACAGCTTCTCTCTAGTAGATATGAGGCAAATTAGCTTCCATCATCATAGTTCTAGCCGCATCCAAGATAGTTTTGTTTTTTCTTTCCACAACTCCATTCTGCTGAGGTGTCAGTGGTGCAGATAATTGTCTCCTTATCCCATTCTTTTCACAATAATTGTTAAATTCATCGGATGTGAATTCTCCACCTTGATCTGACCTTAAGCATTTAATCTTCAATCTTGTCTCTATCTCAACTTTATCTTTAAATATTTTAAACTTTTCCTCCCTTAGAAAAGTAACCCACATCATTCTAGAATAGTCATCAATGATTAGCATAAAATATCTATCCTTAAAACTTTTGATTCTAGTAGAACCACACAAATCAGCATGAATAAGATCAAGAACGTCATTATATTTGTCTTGTATACTCTAAAAATAAGTTCTGACATGCTTTTCCATTTGACATTCCTTACAGATTGGATTATAGGGCTTCACAATCTTAGGTATATCTCTATCTGCCTTAGTAGAATTGATATTTATAATGCAATTAAAATTCACATGACACAACCTCTTATTCCATAGCCAACTCTCATCAATTTGTGAAATCAAACATGTCTTCTCATTGGAGTTCAATTGAAATATGTTACCTTTAGTCTGAGTGTCAGTTGCAATTTCCAATCCAGATCTATTGATAATCTTGCATTTTCCATCCTTGAACTGTAATTGAAATACTTTATCCACCAACTATCCTACACTCAAAATATTATGCCTTAAACCTTCAACATAATTAACATTATGAGTATCATGCTTACCATCCAGTGATATAGTTCCTCTTCCCTTGATCATGCATGCTTTGTCATCTCCAAATCTAACCTGGTCGCCATCAAATTCTTGCAAAGATAGAAACTTCCTTTTATCTCTAGCCATATGATGTGAACATCCACTGTCTATCACCCATTCATCCTTGTCTTCAATTTTAGCAGCAATTGACTTTTCTTCAGGTATCGGATCATCTTCCTTGATAGACAAAAATACCCATTCCTTTACATTGCCGGATCCACTAGTTGAATCTTCTGTCGGTTCATCATCAGAATCAGTCACACCTTCCTCATCAACATAGTAGCATGATTTGTCTTTGTTTCTCCTATACTTATTCTTGTTTTTATAATCACGGTTAGGCCTAAAATATCTTCTAACTCTTTCCTCAAATATTGAATTCCTTTCAAGATATCTAGATGCAAAATGACCTATCTTATTATATGCAAAACATTTAAAAGGTGATTTTCCTTCACACTTACTTCCTGCAGGACCTTTAGGTACTCTTCTAGAAAATAGGGATTCAAGTTGCTCAAACTCTTCATCTTCTTTCTTCATTTTCTACAATTCCTTAGCATATAAGGCTTTCCAATTACTCTTGCCGATAAATGATGTAGATGCATGAAAAGCAAGTTCAGATTTTGCAACTCCAGAAGGACCGAATTCCTCAAGCTCAAAAGTAGATAACTTCCCAACCAAGGTATCCCTATTAACAAAGGTGTTTGCCATTGTTCTCAACTCATTAATTGCAGTAGCCTTCATCTTATAAGCTATTGGCAAAGCTCTCAACACTTTAGAAAAAAATTTATCTTTGCTCAAAGATCCACCACAACACTGAATTCCCATGACAATTTCATTAACTCTCTCCATAAAAACAGTAATCATTTCATCTTCTTCCATCTTCAGGTTCTCATATCTTACTTGGTAACCATCAAGTTTAGCAATTTTAACAGTATGGTCACCTTTATTCAGAGTCTCCCATTTATTCCATATAGCCTTCGTAGTTGATTTGTCAGTTAGTCCCATAACTTGTTGATCAGAAAGTGCACATAAAAGGGCTTCTCTACCTCTACAATCATTTTCAATGTCCTTATCCAAGCCTGTCGGAGGAGGATTTCCAGATGTCGGATTATGAGGTGTATAGCCATTCTCAGTGATTTCCCAAATCTCCTTGCCAAGACATCTCAGCTGAGTCTCCATCTAAATCTTCCATACTTTGTAATATGTTCCATTAAGCCTAGGAATTTCTCTCCGGAAAAAAGTTGCAGATGAACTTGATGAACTTGCACTATTAGATGCCATAGGATCTTCCTCAAGCGGTTAAGCTTTTGCAGAGAGGACTAGGCTCTGATACCAATTGTTAGACAACTTAGATAACCAGACGACAACTGAGAGGGGGGGTGGGGTGAATCAGTTGTCAACATATTATAGAAATTTAAGCATTAAAACCTTATTACCGGAATACATAAACCAAATACCAGAATAGCAGATATAGCAATTAAGCAAAAATATAAACCATAGAACATTTACCAGCCATCCACAAAATATAACACCAAGATTTGTACATGGAAAATCCAATAAAAGGAAAAACCACAATGGGAAGCTTACCCACAATCAGATAATACTTCTGCAGTAAGTATGTGATTACAATAAGATTGGCCTACAAATGCAGGAAGGCCAACAGCCTAGAGTGCACTGCTCATCACAAAAGGAGCCTCACTGACTACTAAATAAATCCATACTACGATTAGGAAGAAGAATGAACTGCAAAAATAGCATCTCCTATGCCTTAGTATAGTTATGGTTAAGCTCAGAACCAGAGGTCTTAAACCTCTTTCACCAACCCAATTTGATCACCTATGATCGACCAAAAACCTCTGCATATGATTACAATTTATTCGCACACAGATAATCGCATATCCCATATATGCATGATCTACAAAGAGATCTTACATCATATTTATACCAACCCGAGACCTAAACAATTAGGTCGGCCACCTAAAAGATAATACAATAAACTCAAAACATAAACTTGCAATCCAATGATAAACCAACTCGTCCTAAGACCAAAACAACATAATCCAATCAATAAACCCAACTAGTAATGCATCGGGATCATCCACCAACATGTTACATAAACCGATCCATAACCTAGTTGAATAAGATAGCATTAGGTTTGGACCCAAATCCAACACCACCAATCAATAGGAACATAAACAAGATAACCAACAGCATCCCAAAAGCCATCTAGAAGTCGCGCCAACATGACTTATCATGTGCATCAAAAGATCTTCAACAAATCTTTGCTGGTAGCACCCTTACCAGTGACCAAAAGGCTTACTAAAACAAATGATAGCTCCTGAGTCATCAAATCCCAAACCAACTAATCATGAGACCCATCTGAATAGAATGAATGATAAATCCAAACCAAATCCACAAACTGAAGCATACCAGATCAATATCATAAACCAACCACTCTATCGGAACCTACCGGAAGCCAATGAACAACCAAAACAGCCGGTATTGCCATCAATGCAACACATAATCAATTCCTCCAATTTCCAACAATATCATTGGGCAGGTCTGAGGCAAGATGTAGTATATTTTATGTCTTATCGCTTGGAGTATCAGTGTGTCAAGGCAGAACAAATAGCATCCAACAGATTCATTGCAATCAAACTTGGTCCTAGGTTGGAAATGGGATATCATATTTATCAATTTGTTTGTAGGGTTGTCAATGTCATCTCGTCGCCATGATGCTATCATGGTCACCATTGATAGGTTGACCAAGGTAGAACATTTTTGTTTGATCCGATCTTCCTACACACTAACGACAGTAGCTTGTGTTTTCATGGAGTATATAGTGTGATTGCATGGTATTCCTCGTCAGATTATATCATATCGTGATCCATTATTCACTTCAAAATTATGGACCTCTCTTCAGCACGACTTAGGAGCTCAGTTGAACTTTAGTTCAGCATATCATCCCAAGACAGATGGTTAGACTGAGAGAGTTAATCAGGTTTTAGAGGATATGCTACAAATGTATGTTATGGATCAATAGCCTTGATGGCAGGATTATCTATATTTGGTGGAGTTTGCATACAATAATGGCTATCATAATTCGATTGGTATGTCTCCTTTTTAGGCTTTGTATGAGTGACCATATCGTATACCTTTGAGTTGGGATCATTTTGAAGATGGAGTGCTTCTTGGTTTAGAGATGTTGTAGGATATGGAGTAGTAGGTGACTCGTATTCGTGAGATTTTGATGGCAACTCAAGATAGGAAGAAGAAGTATGTAGATGCTCATCGTGTGGATCGACAAATTTCAGTGGGTGACAAGGTGTTTTTGAGGGTTCATCCATGAAAGAGTCCTATCTGTAATGGAAAATACTCTAAGTTGGCACCTCATTTTGTTGGATCATTTGAGGTTTTGGAGAGGATTGGTTATGTGGCTTATCGCCTTGCCCTGCCACCCAGCTTGTCTAGCATCCATGATGTATTTCATGTGTCAGTTTTGAGACCATCTTTTCCTTATATGACCCATGTTTTGGATTGGAATGCATTGTAAGTAGAGGATGGACAACTTTCTTTGGAGCCTATGCACGTTCTATAAAATCATGGGCTGACCCTCAAGGGTCGCGAGACAGAGAAAGTAAGGGTTCAATGGGACTCAAATGATGAGTCTTCAGTGACTTGGGAGGATGTAGCAAGATACTTCCCTACATGTTCTCGGGCTTCCAAGAGTAAGCCTAAGACAAGCGGGGGAGGATGTAGTTCCCCTCCCTAATTCACCTTTTTCTTTATGCATCGATAGACTTTCTTAGACTCATTTATGATACTTTTGATAGATATTTGTGGACCTATCTATGATTTTGATACTTATGATGGATACTAGACATAGTAAATTGATAGTTAACATTATAGTTTTATATGGATGATTATGTGTTTGGGACTATTTAGATGATGGACTCATATTTGGATATTTATATGCACTTATTTTTCATGTGAGGTCTATATTTTCTTATGGTGATATGATGGTATCTTGCTATGTGCTAACCTCGGTTCATGGTTATATTAGATATGTTGATAATGATAGTGCTTGATTGCCATGATTGTTTTCTACTATGATTATGTTAGGGACGATGTCATACCATTCATTTATGAGCATGATATGACATTGTGATTCCCTTTCACTTATCTGATTTCTTCATGCTATATGCTATGTACATATGTTGTTGGGTATACTTTTGCAGGTACCATACATCGACTCCACCTGGCTTCACAGGTCTGAGTGTGTCTTTATCTTAATGGAAAGTTGATCGGAAGTGACATGAAATCCCATTCCATACTCTAGGTTTAGTTGGTATCCTATCAGTCATGGTTTCGTGGTTAAAGTTATCTTGTGGTGTCATGTGGTATTTTATGTTACCCTATGTCGATTTGTCTTGAGGAGTTGTGATTATTGGTTAATTTAATTATTAATTAGTTAATTGGTTTATATAGTTTAATAATGTTAAATTAAATTAATGGTTGGCATTAATATTTAATATTAATGTGTGATTATCATTATTTGGGATTTACTATTTATTTATATAGTTTGTGGCTTTACAATTTGTTTGGGCATATATATTTTATTGTGCCCATAGTTTATTTAATTTATTGGTTATCCATATTATTATTCATTTCCTTTTTACCCATTTAGGTTAATAAAATATTATTTACTCCACCTACCCTATTTTTTAATTGGCTATGAGATTTGGTAAGTTTAAATAATATTATTTTATTATTATTTGCCTCAATATTTGGCATAGTAGATATGAAATATAATATTTTTGGTTTATTTTGATTGGTTGGAGGATTTGTATAGTTTTGAATGAAATTTAATTTATTGGGTTTTCTATGGTTTTGCTCGGGTTTGCTTGCGGGAGAAATTTTGGAGTTGCTTTGAAGATTTTTGTTTTGGGAGCTTGGTTTTGGATTTGTGGCTAGATTGAGGATTGGTTCGCTTCATCTAATTCTATTGACTACAAGTGGGCTTCTAATTCTAATTGTCACTATTTTGTCGAAGTTGTTCGTGGGGTGGAGTTTTGGTTAAGTGTTTTCCATCCCCCTTTCTCTTTTTGGCCCGCTCTTCTGTTTGTCTGTGCATGCCACGTACTGTCACCACGTTTCTCTAAGTGGCTTGCCTTTCTTGCCTTGTATTGAGAAAGCGCGGATCTGCCGCGGGGCGCAGGTCTTCCCTTTAGCATATGTGCTCCCGGCCCACCATTTTTCGTGCGCTAGTAGTGGCACTTGGCACCTCTACACTTCATTTCGTGGTCCTCCTTTTGCGCTCGGCTCTGAGTCTCCTCAGAGTTGCCGCATGTCCCTTCGTCAGTTCGTGAGTTGAAATGTTGTTGGCACCGCGAGTTCTTGTTTGGACAGGTACAAAGGTTGCCATGATGCAATTAGCATAATGATATCAAAGAGTCATTTTCAACTTTTGATTAGATGTGTCTCTATGGATGCCATGCAAGGATATTCCTTATAGGGAGCAGTTGCGGGGGGTTTTTTCGTGCTTTCCTACTGGTAGTTGTTAAGCACCTGAGGGCTATTTATTGGCCTTCAGTTGTTTTGGAGGTTCAGACTTTGAGGAAAGAGCACTAGACTTTGGCTCTGTGAATCAGACCTTTATGTTAATTATGTTTTGTGGATGATAAAATATTAGACTTGTGGCCTTTATGGTTATTTTGTTTGAAGCTTAATAGGTTAACTTCTATGCTATTTTCTAATTTAGTAACTTCTATGATATGTGTTGTGAGACTCTACGGATTAAACTATGTTATTAAACTTGTTATCTATTAGATGAATGGTGTATGTCATATTATGTTGAATGAGCCTTGTTTGATTTTCTTCTCTAATTGTACTGGGCATGTGGATTGTTGAATGGGCCTTAAAACTACAAATAACTAGGTTTTTTGTGCTTCAAATGTCCCAAAAAATATTCTAGTGCATCGCCTCATTAGTGGAGCTTTTAAGTATTCTTTATCCCTTTTCTTTCCCCCATTGTATGAAGAGTTGGCTTCTCAAACCCAGAGGTTATTCAGTCAACTTCGCTTAAAGGTCCCCCATCACTGAATTCCCCATAAGGTTGTTAACGTATAATGCAAAATTAGTAGTCAACAGTTCTTTTTCTGACACACCCAGTGGGACCTAATTTGTGCTTAAAGCCTAAGCAGTTTTATGAACCATAGACCTATTACCAGGAGTTAAACAGCTTCAAATCCCAGTTTACTTCCATCACCCCTAGTAACCGTCCAGTTGTCTACAGCTACCTCTTCTCAGAATTCACCTTGTATCCCTATTGTACTCGTTACCGTAGTGATGGCTCAAGTTCCTCCCACGGATTTCATGACTTGGAATAGCGGAAGTCCCCTTATTCATCCTGTTCCACCCGCAGTATGGGGCCCTATTCCTACCTCTGCGCTGAAATTCGTCCCTAAATTCATTGGTGAAGATTCGAAAACCTTAGGGGAACACCTACAAGATGTGGCTGATGTTTGCACGGTCTATAATGTTACAGAGTAGAATGTAGCTATAAGATTGTTTGTTGCCTCTCTTAAAGGAAGAGCTTTAGATTGGTATAGATCTCTTGCACCCAATTCTATAGCTGATTAGGATCAGCTTGGTGATCGTTTCTTCAAGAGATTTTTAGATAAGGCAGATAGGTCATCTCTGATGCAACAGTTGATTACTATAAAGAAAGCTCCTCATGAAGTGGTGATAGACTTCAATATAAGATTTCAAAGAATCTGGCAAAGGATACCTTCGTCCGCTCATCCACCCGCAGATATGGCATTTGTCTTCTATTTGAAGGCTTTCAATTCAAATATGTCCATGATGATCCAATCTCTCGGAGGTCGTACTCTCCTAGATGCATATGATTTCCCAGTTCAAGTAGAGAACAATTCAATTCATACTGGGAATCTTGCACCATAACCGCTCATGCCAGTCTTTCCCAAAATATCGAATCAAGTTCCTGAGCCCATTGCACCTAGCACTTTTGTGCCTCCATCCATGTACATATACCCAGGATCCCAACAAGCCAGTACACCCTCTTCTTTAGCTCTAACTACTGAAGTTAATGACATGAAAAATTTGTTGAGATCTTTTTCTAATGAGATCATTAACATGAAAAGATCCTAAATCCCCTCTAGTAGACCTCCTTTCTAGCAAAATTTCCAAGGAAATAAACCCCCATATCAGCAAAACCAATATACGAACAACCGAGCTTCCTCAAGTCAAACAAATGGCCATATAGTTCTAGTACCCAATCTGTTGCAAACCGTCCATCCTAGTACCAATAAATAATTAACTGTAGGACATAATAATCTGGCTGATGACACCAATTCTTGGTACTTCCCATGTAACAATGTTCACGCTCCAAGAAACTATCCAAGGGCTAATTTGCAACAAAAGATTGCAGATCAGTGAAGTCAAGGTGTTACCTTAGATGCAGGGGTTTATGCTTCCCCTGGCATGGACAATGTGGCCCTCATCACTCAAATGCAAGGCATGTCGATGGAGCAGGAAGAAGAGATGTCCTAGGATCATGCCTTATTTTATTGGACGGAAGATGAGGATGTTGTACTCACAAATGATGCAATTGCATTGAGTTCAGGAGCTCCCCAAGTACACTCAGACTACAACCCTCGGTCAAAAAGACAATTCACAGGAGAGCCTGCAAATGCACAAGGGAAATTTAGCTCAGAAAAGGATCCTAAACAACCCATGGTTGTTGCCGCATATCAGAGGAAAGATTTTATCCCCTATAAGCCAAGAGAAGTAAAAGTGCCTTTGTCATAAGTATTATACATGGTGGAACAGCTAAAGAAAGCCCTGGCTAATGTCTCTTTATGGGATATCCTTAGCATCCCAAAGCAAAAGAACTGGTTAAAAGAAGCTCTGGTAGAGGTGGAGAGACCTGCCACCAAGAATGTCATGAATTCCCCGCAGGTTAATAAGGAAGGATTTACTGCCCCCATGACTCAATCATTCCTGTTAGTTGTACTAATGAATGAGGTCGAGCCACCTAGGTCCCAAGCAGAGGGTAAGCCTAAAACAAATCCATTCTATCTGACTCCCATTGTAGGAGACAAGTTGTTGCATAATTCCATAATAGACTCTGGTGCTAGTACCACCATCATGCCAAAGCAGATTGTCGAGGTTTTGAAAATCAAATATGAACCTTTAAGTAGGGGTGTTATGCAATTAGACGAAAACAAAGTTCAGACCGTGGGTCTTATCAAAAGTCTCCCGCTAACACTATTTGCATGTCCTAGTGTCACTGTATCTCAAGAGGTAGTAGTAATTGATATCCCCCTATTTTTGGCCTTTGTCTCTCCCACGACTTTACTGCTAAGATAGGAGGTTACCTATCCCTAGATTGGTCTCATCTGATCCTCTAGACCCAGCATGGGGCCAAACTCAAAATCCTTTCAAAACCCCTACATGTCGAGCATATAGCTGATCAAGCCATGATCAACTTCGAACCAACCCATACCTCCATCTCTAATGAGGAGAGGAAAAATTTAGAGCTTATAGAAGACGAAGAGGTGACCGGTGACATTACACCAAAATAGGAGGTCTTCCTTAATGAGTTCATAAACTCTAACCCATATGCCAATTACCATGCTACAGGTCTTGGGACCTATTGTATTTTTTATGAGGGTCAGATTATTCCCAAATTGACTAAAGAACCACTAGAAAAGGAGGATTTGTCTTCTAATCCCTGGACCTTGCACTTTGATAGTGCCAGATACAAAGTAGGCTCAGGAGCTGGATTTTGCCTTATGTCACCCTCTAGCAAACAAGTCCTGAGATCTTTTCACCTGCAATTTGCTTGCTCAAACAATGAAGCAAACTACAAGGGACTAATTCAAGGCTTGAGCTTAGCAAAGCGAATGGGGATTAAACAGTTGAAAGTCTTAGGAGATTCCAAACTAATAGTGTACCAAGTCTGAGGGATTTTGAGTGCCAAACATGTCTGCATGAGGTCATATCACCATAGAATATGGGATTTGATCGAAAGCTTCAATGCTTTCAATATTCAAAGGATCCCCCGCAAGGAAAATGCAACCGTTCACTGGATGGCCACTATTCGGTCACAATTCAACCCTACTATAGAATTGCTTACCAACCCTCAAGCGGTACGCATGATCGTTCAACCGGTTATTCCAAACAATGAAACCCATTGGCAAGTATTTGAAAGTGATAAAAAAATTGCCATGTTCATCCAGCACTCTGGTGAATTTGTAGATCAAACGCAGCTTAAGGTAAAAGAGGCCTATGGAGATCAAATCATTTGGTTGAAATCCAATAAAATCCCAAATGGATTGATCACCCTTGAGAATCTATTTGATCATGATGATGCCAAAAATGACAAAAGAAAATTCACAGCTGACAAGGGTGACTACACTAAAATGCTAGTGGGGAATGGGAGAAAGTTCAAGGTTGGAAAGGAGGTTTCTCCAAAGGACAAAGAAAGGTTGACTCACTTTTGTGATGAATACCTTGGTGTGATTTCATGGTCATAGAAGACTTGAAAGGTTATAACCCCAACATCATCCAACATACAATTGAACTTGTTGATGGTGCCAAGCCAGTCTGACAAAAACAAAGGCCTATTAATCCAAAGATTGAGACTCTCATGGCACAGGAATTGAAAAAGTTAATAGATTCCAAAATTATTTATCCCATTAAGCATAGTACATGGGTATCAAATTTGGTACCAGTCAGAAAGAAGAATGAAGATATTCGGCTCTATGTAGATTTCGCGACTTGAATCAAACCTCCCTAAAAGATCACTACCCCCTACCACCAATGGAGCAGTTGTTGCATATTGTGGCTGGGTCTAAAATGTTCTCAATGTTAGATGGATTCTCGGGCTATAACCAAGTGCTAGTCAAGCTAGAAGATCAATACAAGACCATGTTCACCACCAAGTGGGGAATGTTTGCCTACCAAAAGATGTCATTTGGATTGTCAAATGCTGGTGCGACCTTTCAGAGGGCCATGGATTTGGCTTTTAAGGAGTTGATAAACAAAATCATCCTTATCTACTTAGATGATTTGACTATATTCTCAAAACACAAAGAGGATCATTTTGATCATCTCAAGCTCGTCTTCCAAAAGTGCGTAGAATTTGGTGTCTCCTTGACCCCAAAGAAATGTATCTTTGGGGTCCCACAAGGGAAATTGTTAGGGCATGTAGTGTCCAAAGAAGGAGTCACAATCGATCATGATCATGTGAAAGCATTAAAAGAGCTCCCTCTTTCTGTCAACAAGAAAGGTGTCCAATCGTTCCTGGGCAAGGTTAATTTTGTTAGTCTTTTCATCTCTGATTTCGTCAGGATGGTAAGCCTATCACACTTATGCTCAAGAAAGACACGCATTTTAAGTGGACCCCTGAAGCAAAGGAGGCATTCAAGAAGATCAAAGATGCCATTTCATCAGCCCTATTCCTTTTCAATCCCAACATGTCTAAGGATTTCATGATGTATTCCTTCTCCAGCAACTACAGCATTGTCGTAGTTTTAACCCAGAAGGATGCAAATCAAAAGGGAAAACATCTAATAGCCTTCCATTAAAAAATGCTAAAAGAATATGAGGCCAAGTACAACTTCATTGAGAAGCAAGCCCTGGCCATTGTCAAAGGCTTTAAAAACTTTCGACATTTCATTCCTTGTAATAAAACTATCGTATATGTTGCCCATCCTTCAGTCCGAGAATATATAATGGAAGATCACATTACTAAAAAAAGAGCTAACTTGGTTACTAAAATCCTAGAGTATTACATTGATGTCAAACCTACTAAGGTAATCCATAGAAAGGGCCTTTGTGAATACATAGCCCAGGACTCAAGCCCCCAAGAAGCTGAGACCATTGTGGAGGAAGTTGTGATGGCCACCTCCGAGCTGATGGAAACATGCTGGATCATGGACCCAAAGCATTTAATTTTGACTAGGATCTTCCCAACTCATATTCCCCCTAAAAAGAGGAGGTTCTATAGAATGCAAAATAGAGGATACCGCTTGGTGCAGAGGGTGCTTTTCAAAAGGAATTTTGATGGAATTTTACTCTACTGTGTGGCCAAAGATTGATCCAATAAGATCCTACATGAATTCCATGACAAACCCGCGGGGGGTCATTATTCAGCACCAACCACTATCATTAAAATCACCTGTGCTGGATATTTTTGGCCCTTAATGTTTAAAGATGCACATGCCCTAGTAAGGAAATGTAAGGAATGTCAATTTTATAGTGGCAGACGTAGGAATGCAACAATTTCGCTTAGACCAATAGTGGTTGAAGAGCCCTTCGCCCAGTGGGGTCTAGACTTCATAAGAATGGTTAATCCGCCAAGCTTGACCAAACACAAATGGATCCTCACTGCCACTAATTACTTCACTAGATGGGTTGAAGTTGTACCTCTAAGAAATGGTACAGAAATAGAAATCCTAGGATTTCTGGAAGAACTAATATACTGTTATGGCCCACCAAAAACCATAATATCAAATAATGCACGAGTGTTTATAGGTTCCCGAGTGACC